>NC_064645.1:298026536-298376120 GCF_023864345.2 Schistocerca serialis cubense
CTCCGATAGGAAACATCGACGACGACAACTCGTCACCGAGATCACCACCTGTCGCGGCCAGCGCGTCACTTGCCAGGCCGAAATCGTCAGTGCCTTTGTCGACCACTACCGCACAATGTACCAGGAGGAGACTACCAACAACCACGCTGAGGAGTCTGTGTTACCACACGTCACTCGCACCCTCACCAGCGACGAAGCGGACGAGCTGATGGAGCCCATTACGCGTGACGAAACCCACGATGCAATCAAAAAAGGTGCTCTGAATAAGTCACCTGGTGTCGACGGATTGCCGATAGAATTTTATCGCGCTTTCTTCACACTAATGGCGTCACGGTGGACAACGATGTTTAATGAACTGCTGACGATGGGGAACGCCGTACCGCCGTCCTTCGTCACGGGAATGATTATACCCATCCACAAACCGACACCAGGTGTGACGACAGCACATTACCGTCCCCTGACTCTGCTTAACGCAGACTGTAAAATTTTTACACGCCTACTGGCAACGCGATGCCGCAAGATCCTGCCTAGCATTCTATCCCCGGAACAGACAACTCCGGGCGGCTCAGTTAATATACAAACGGCCACAGGAGAATGTCGCGATTTAATTGCACTGGCAGCGGCGTGCAGACTCCGCGCCGCAGTGGTTGCCATCGATTTTGACAGCGCATTCGACAAATTGCGGCATCCTTTTCTGTTCGCAGTGATGAACCGCATGGGTTTTCCACCAGCCTTTATCGACGTGATCCGGCGCCTTTACGGCACCGCCGAATCTCTGATTCAGGTTAACGGCCGTGTGGCGGGACCAGTGGCGATCCGGCGTTCCGTACGGCAAGGCTACCCACTTTCGACCCTACTGTATGCCATAAGCCTGGAGCCACTCATCGGGAGTCTGACGAGCCACCTTTCTGGTCTCACTTTGCGACAGCACAGTTTTCGATGTCGTGCGTATGCGGACGACCTCCTCCTCTTGATCCGCTCACGGAGTGAAACACACACGGTACTTGATTTGATATCAACGTACGGCATTGCAGCGGGCAGTAACATGAATGTGGCTAAATCCGCGGCGATGCCCATTGGACGCGGCCTCTCACACGAAGACCTAGCACCTCTCCCGTGTGTACAACAACTACGATATCTTGGTATCATTTTCACCTCCACCGTGCGCCTCTCCGCTGCCATCAATTTTCGGCGTGCACTCCAAACTATCCGCACGACGGTGCGACAAAATCTTCTCCGACGACTCGATTCTTTACAACGTGTCCAATACCTCAATCAACATGTGGCGGCCAGAATGGTCCACATCGCACAGGTCCTCCCGCTGCCATCAACTATTGGACGCAGCCTCCAGGCTGCCCTCGGATACTTCCTTACGGCCGGTACGATCTTTAAGGTCCGCTGCGACACGCTCACCCTTCCCCCGCGAGCAGGAGGCCTCGGTCTTGTCAATGTGCGACTCCGAGCGGCGTCCTTGTACATGTCCACCATGCACAAGCAGTGGCGCGGGGGCACCTCCCTTACGCGCAGCTTGCTGGAAATTCTTGTGCCCGCGACCATAACACCACCAGTACCAGTCGGACACATCAAGCATCATTTGACGCACATTTCTGATTTCATCGTTGACTTCAGTTATGCTCACACACACTTACCGACCACGCGTTCTCCTCGACCTAAAGATTTTTACACCCCTCTCCTTCGTTCCATATCCAGCAACAATATCGAACTCAGACATCCGTCCAAGCGGTGGCCCACGGTTTGGCGTCATATCCACCAGCCTTTTCTTCCCTCCAACGTCCGGGCAACATGGTACCAAGTCGCAAATGAAAAATTCGCCACAAACCATCGCCTTCACGCCATCGGACTACAGGACTCTCCACTTTGTTCCATTTGCCACCACGTGGATGACGATGTCCATCAACTGACTTGTACTGCCACCAGTGACGTCTGGAAACTTGCCCGACAGTTCGTTGCCTGTTACCTCCGCGTTCCGCCGGACTCGATTGACCCACGGACTTTTATCCATCCTGAGAATACTTATTTCCCCGCCTCCAAAAATCATGCGATTGTATGGGTCAAGGGATGGACGATCAACTACATGTATAATGGTGGCGACAAATCACGCCTTGATTTCTGGCAGTACTTACAAACCGCCCACAGTGAAGTCGAACAGCGACCGCGCTACCGCGCCTTCTTCGCCAATTACCTACATGCGATCTTTACTTCATCCCCGCTCAGTTGGATGGTGCCACACGCCGACAGCACTCCCGCCCCCCCTGCTGACATCTGAGACTCCCCGCGCTACTTTCTACATTGTAACCCACAGTGGAGTAGGCGCATGCACACGCGCCTCCTTTCTTTAATGCACTAGCCCAGACAACACTGGTCTTTCCCTCACTCCACTGTATATTGCTTCACACCTCTTAGATTACATCAGAATTATTATTCTTTTTTCCCCTGCACCTTGTTCATAAAAAAAAAAAAAAAATTCCTCGCCTTGTACGAGTATACTGTCTTGTGTTATTTTCGCCGGTAGGATGGCATTTCTGTTGTATTTAAGTTTGTACCAATAAAGAGCTTTTTTTTCATTTACCCTTTTCCTGGTAAAAAAAATATAAATAAAAATAAAACAAAAATAAATCAAAAAGCTACTTTGAGGGAGTGATTCAGGGATGGGAGGGGGGAGACATCGCGGCCAGGCCTCGGGTTTCGACCCCTGCCCGCCTTGTCTCCACCTACTCATAACTGAACACTCAAAAAAAAAAAAAAAAAAAAAAAAAAAAAAAAAAGGTGGCGTCTAAAAAAAAGGGTTGGTAGAGCACTTGCAAAAAAAAAAAGGTGGCTAGACCGTCTGCCATGTAAGCAGGAGATCCCGTGTTCGAGTCCCGGTTGGGGCACACATTTTCGGCTGTCCACATCGAGGTATATCAACAACACCTGTAGGCAGCTGAGGGTTTCAGTTAGTCATCAACTGAAGATATTCCTAAAATTGCTGTTATCTCCCTCTTCAGATCTTCTTTAATTTTAAGGCGTGGTGTTCGGATTGAAACACGCTGCCAACTGTGGCAGAGATTCATAGGTGCTCAGCACAAGCGGCCTTTTTGTTTTGCATATCTGGATGACGGGACGATAAAAACATTAATAAAAAAAAAGAAAGAAAAAAAAGAAAAAAGAAAGTCGGTGGAGCACTTGCCCGCGAAAGGCAAAGGTCCCGAGTTCGAGTCTCGGTCCGGCACACAGTTTTAATCTGCCAGGAAGTTTCATATGAGAGAAGCTCTTTGTTGATTTCTGGAATCCAAGTAACCATGATCTTTAAAATTCTTATGTATGTATGTAAATATGAATGTTGTCCAGAGGAGGTATACTGATGATCCAGAGAGAAGTAGACGCCAGACACCCAACATCTATAAGGTTATTTTTGGGTGAAGTAGATGTTCAGATTTGTAAGAAAGTTTTTCTAGTAATCTTCGTAATCTCCGATATAGGCAGCGGACGCCTATCTCGTGTGAATCAACAGAAGAAAACATTGGAACTACTCAGCTAAATTTCTGTGTTTGTTAATATTATTATGACACTGATTACCGGCCTAAATTTATGTGAGACATGGTATTGACAGCTAAATGTTTTATTTGCGGCTAAGCGTGGGAGACATGACAAACGTCCAAATAAATGCAACAAGGAGGACCAGGAATTTACATGGGCTCGTATAAATAGTTTTACTACGCAGTCAAGTCACTGCTCCAAGAAAAATTATCCAAACATAACATATTTGTGTGCTGATCCAAACTTCAGCAAGATGTAAAGTTTTCATCAAGAAAATCGAAAGAGATCTACAAGGAACCCCTTAGCCTTGGCATGTATCGTAAAATATTTTATCAATTTTTTAGTATTGACTTTGCACCAACACATAGTGATACTTGTCAAGTTTGTGATCATAATTCTCACGATACGTCTGAGTGTACTTACACTGAGGTGGAAAAGTCATGGGATACCTCCTAATATCGTGTAGGACCTCCTTTTTGCCGGTGCAGTGCAGCAAGTCAAGAAGTCGTTGGAAGACGCCTGCAGAAATATTGAGCCATGTTGTCTCTATAGCCGTATATAGCTGCGAAAGCGTTACCGCTGCGGGATTTTGTGCACGAGCTGACCTCTCTATGATGCCCCGTAAATGTTCGACGGGATTCATGTCGAGAGATATTGGTGGCCAAATCGTTCGCTCGAATACGCCAGAATGTTCTGATATGTCGCATTGTCATCCATAAAAAATCCATCTTAGTTTGGGAACATGAAGTCTATGATCGGCTGTAAATGATGATCTAGAAGCCCAACATAACCATTTCTAGTCAATGATCGATTCAGCTGAATCAAAGGAACCAGTCGATTCCAGGTAAATACAGCCCACACCATTGTGGAGCCACCACCTGTTTGCACAGTGTCTTGTTGACAACCTGGGTCCATGGCTTCGTGATATCTGAGGCGCACTCGAAACCTGCCATCACCTCTCACCAACTGAAGTCGGAACTCATTTGGTCAGGCTACGGTTTTGGGTCCAGCCGATTTGATCACGAGCCCAGGAGAGGCGCTGCAGGCGATGTGGTGCTGTTAGGAAAGGCACTCGCGTCGGTCGTATGCTACCATAGTCCAAAACGCCAAATGTCCTAATAAATAAATTCGACGTACGTCTCACATTGATTTCTGCGATTATTTTACACAGTGTAGCTTGTCTGTTAGCGCTGATAACTCTAAGCCATTGCCGCTTCTCTCGATCGTTAAGCGAAGGGCCGTCAGCCACTGTGTTGTCTGTGGTCAGAGGTAATTCCTGAAATATGCTGTTCTCGGCATACTCTTGACGCTATGGATCTCTGAATTCTCTAACGATTTCCGAAATGGAATGTCTCATGCGTTTAGCTCCAACTACCATTCCGCGTTCAAGGTCTGTTAATTCCGGCCATAATCATGTCGGAAACGTTTTCACATGAATGGCCTGAATACAAATGCACAGCCCTTTCATACCTTGTGTACTCGATACTATCGCCACCTGTCTACGTGCATAACTTTAGCCCACGACTTTTGTTACCTTAGTGTACATCACTTTGTCATTTGTGTATAACGTATCACACAGGCTTGCAGGTCTTCTTAAGAAGGATGGTGTTAGAATCTCTTGTTTCACCCGGGATCGGATTCAGTATCAGTTTATCCATACCGAACTACCTGGACGAGATCTGTGGTCACAAACTGACATACGTCTAATGTCCTCCGGCACGCATCAGACAGACTGTACGTGAGATTAGAACACGTTTTCGCGAGCATTTACTTACCAGAGGGGGTCTTTAAAAACCCTTCGAAACAAAAATAGATTCGTTGCAAATCCTTCACTTGGTAACTGAGACTAAGAAGTTCGGCGTAATAAAACTTTTGAAGCATTCGATAGAGTCTCAATGAGCAACTAGTCACTAAGAACCAAATTTTTTATGATACTATGGTGACAGCTATACAAAAATATCTGTAAGCATAGCCTCTATGTCTAAGTAAGCACCAAAAGGATTGTCGCTTGTCACCCGCCGCTATGACCTCATGTTTATTCCTTTGATTTTCAACTTCATATTGCTTTTAACTTCTTTTAAGACGTTATTTAACATCATAAATTTATTTAAACTATTTACTTCTGCCATTATCCTGTACTATTGTCTTTAATTATTTTTAAATTTGTAAACGATGGCCACATGCCAGTCACAACCATCACCATCGCTTGGTGCTTACAATCAGCTGTTCGTTCACATTAGATCAGTAGGCAACTAGCTGTAGCAGGGAAGTCGCTGCATAGCGCAGTTTTTGTTTACTGTTTTGGGGTGTGCCTATTCACCGCACGTCCATCCACAAAAAAAAAAAAAAAATGTTCAAATGTGTGTGAAATCATATGGGACTTAACTGCTAAGGTCATCAGTCCCTAAGCTTACACACTACTTAACCTAAATTATCCTAAGGACAAACACACACACCCATGCCCGAGGGAGGACTCGAACCTCCGCTGGGACCAGCCGCACAGTCCATGACTGCAGCGCCTGAGACCGCTCGGCTAATCCCGCGCGGCGTCTATCCATAATTTGGTGAATGTGACCACCTAATAATTCCCGATTAGGTTCTTCGTGACCATACGTGCGGGATGTCCGTTCTGTTAGTTATCCGTTTTTGAAAGAATTTTTAAAAAAATTCTATACCTTTTCGGGCTTTCGGTTTTGCATATGACACTGCGGTTACGCTTCATTCAATGTTTAATTTTTGATTAGTGCCGTTTGCGCTGTCTAAGACAAGTCCTTTTTATAAATAACTTAAGCCAAGAGATACTTATCACGGGTTGGACAGGCTCGTGGTCACAACTTCATGTAACACATACGTTATTGTTAATTTACAGAAATTGTAAAGATGTGCCACTAGCGTGAAATCCGTCAATTTTAATATAAGTAGCTGCAACAGATACTTCCTTTTTACTCGAAAATTGGATTACTTTTGCTGAACCAGGCCGGAAATGGGCAAAGAAACATATTTAGAAGCTTTCTTTGTTGGGCATCGTATATGGCCGTTACTCTTCAGAAAATAATGAAAATAACGTCACATATTTCCTTTAATAAACAATGTATTGACGAAAAAAATAGTACCAGTACATTTATATATGTACTTGAGAATAAGAAAAGATCACTTTCCACACCACACAACAATCAAATCTGCAAAGGCATTGATACATGGTGAAATTAGGCACCTTTATTCCAAAAAGGACTCACTTAATAAAATTGGTTACAGTGCATACCTAGGTTTGACCTATCTACTTGAAAACTCTGACGAATTCATGGGATTGCTCAGTAGTTTCATAGGGGAATTTGCACAACAAATTAAAGGAAGCATCATTCTAAGCTTACGCACTTACACAAAGTTTACACTAGACCTGTCAAGAACCATACTGAAGCTAATGGAAAGAACTTCACGTGTGCAAACAGAACAGTTAATCTAACAAGCTTACAGTTAAATCACCAGAAAAATGCCCGTCTGAATGTTTTCAGTATCTCAATGATAAGTGCATCGAGCCAGTAAAGCTGGACTTAACACAGTCCGTCAGCAGAGAGTTACATAACTGTAACTTGCCATGTAATAACACTTTAAGTCCAGTGAATTAACAGAAATTAAACGTCATGAACCCTAGAACTCCATCACTGAATGCACAAATAGAGACAAACAAACTCGGTTTTTCAGTGCGTCCGATTACTGACCGTATTACTAACCTAGGGGAACTTACAGTGAACTTTGTAGTGCAGATGTTGCGTCAGTTTTACATTTTTTAGAAAAAATTTTCACTTAAATACAGTAAAGTCTTTATTGGTGATCTTGGAGGTAGAACATTCCCGCCATCTAGCACGCTAGCTTCACTACATGTGAAAAATCTTTGTAGTAATATACCAGTTGAGGAAACTATTGAAATTATGGTCGATAATTTGGCTGTAACTGGTTGGCCTATTCGTCGTCGCTAAGCGTCGGGATGGGTGAGAGAAATAGTGAGGGAACGGACAGATCACACCAGGGCGTGCGGTGAAACAGTGGTAGCATTGACAGATGTTTATTCGAGCGGCCTTATGCAGCACCCCGGGCGTCCTCATTGCCACACTGCTTGCGCGCAAACACAGCCGATCACAGGCTGCTCTGACGCCCGGATCACGCCCAGTGACATCTGCTGTCCTTGGCCGCTGTGGCTGTTGCCGCGGTGGGTGACGCCAGCTGCAAAGACGAGCGCGGGCCTCCCACGTCTTCAGGACTCGTGTCGGCTAAGCACCCGTGCGCATACTCGTTGTCCCCAGTCGTGCGCTTGGCTATCTTAGCCGACGCTAGATGCCCTGACGCCGAGCAGCGATGTCCTAGTCACCCCCGAGGCGTAGACCTGGACGGTGGCCGCGTCTCCCCCAGCCGGATCGTAGACGGCCTACAGTCCGTCGGCCGAAATCGCTCAGAGGGTGAGGTCTCATTTTTGAAAGCATCTATAAAGCGATGTAGGTTTGGGTTCCGGGTATCTCACATTGCAGCCATTCACCCTGATGAGCTGTTGTGTGCGATTAATCTACAAAAAATCGTAATTATGGGTGACTGTACTAGAGCACTGAAGTTGACAGGAATAATCAGACGGCCATTTTGATGTGGTGTTTACAACACTAGCCATTAAAATTGCTACACCATGAAGAAATGAAGATGATAAACGGGTATACATTGGACAAATATATTATACTACAACTGACATGTGATTACATTTCCAAGCAGTTTGGGTGCATAGATCCTGAGAAATCAGTACCCAGAACAACCACCTTTGGCCGTAATAACGGCCTTGATACGTCTGAGCATTCAGTCAAACAGAGCTTGGATGGCGTGTATAGGTACAGTTGCCCATGCAACACGATACCACAGTTCATCAATAGTAGTGACTGACATATTGTGACGAGCCACTTGCTCGGCCACCATTGACCAGACGTTTTCAATTGGTGAGAGATCTTGAGAATGTGCTGTCCAGGGCAGCAGCTGATCATTTTCTGTATCCAGAAAGGCCCGTGCAGGACCTGCAACATGCGGTCGTGCATTATCCTGCTGAAATGTAGGGTTTCGCAGGGATCGAATGAAGGGTAGAGCCACGGGTCGTAACTCATCTGAAATGTAACGTCCACTGTCCAAAGTGCCGTCAATGCGAACAAGAGGTGACCGAGACGTGTAACCAATGGCACCCCATACCATCACGCCGGGTGATACGCAAGTATGGCGATGACGAATACACGCTTCCAATGTGCGTTCACCGCGATGTCACCAAACACGGATGCGACCATCATGATGCTATAATCAGAACCTGGATTCATCCGAAAAAATGACGTTTTGCCATTCTTGTACCCAGGTTTGTCGATGAGTGCACCATCGCAGGAGCTCCTGTCTGTAATGCAGCGTCAAGGGTAACCGCAGCCATGGTCTCCGAGCTGATAGTCCATGCTACTGCAAACGCCGTCGAACTGTTCGTCCAGATGGTTGTTTTCTTGAAAACGTCCCCATGTGTCGACTCAGGGATAGAGACATGGCTGCAGGATCCTTTACAGCCATGCGGATAACATGCCTGTCATCTCGACTGCTAGTGATACGAGGCCGTTGGGAACCAGCACGGTGTTCCGTATTACCCTCCTGAACTCACCGATTCCATATTCTGCTAACAGTCATTGGATCTCGACCAACGCGAGCAGCAATGTCGTGATACCAAAAACCGCAATCGCGATAGGCTACAATCCGACCTTTATCAAAGTCGGTAACGTGATGGTACCCATTTCTCCTCCTTACACGAGGCATCAGAACAACGTTTCACCAGGCAACGCCGGTTAACTGCTGTTTGTGTATGAGAAATCGGTTGGAAACTTTCCTCATGTCAGTATGTTGTAGGTGTCGCCACCGGTGCCAACCTTGTGTGAATGCTATGAAAATCTAGTCATTTGCATATCACAGCATCTTCTTCCTGTCGGTTAAATTTCGCGTCTGTAGCACGTCATCTTCGTGGTTGTAGCAATTTTAATGGCCAGTAGTGTATATATGTAAAGTTACAGTACTGCCGCTAATTGTAACGTTTCTTTGTTTATTTAGTTAGAAAAGCTGTTTGTAATTTACCAAAGCCACTTCGTGGCCTCTTATTTAAATATGTGAATAATTTCTGTAAATATACTATACAGTCCGATACAGTTCTACTAGATTTAGTCGTAGATACTTCGTTTGTTGCAATCGGATAGTGAGTGCCGAGATATACACTTTTACAGTTCAGGAATTGTTTATAAGATTAAAGTTACAATAATGCGGACATCGAAGGCGCGTCTTCACACGCGTAATCGTCCATTTTCCCGCTTCAAATGAGCCAACTGGCTCTTCAGTGACACAACAGGTTCAATATTTTTTAATTTTGGGGTAAACTTTAATTTTGCACCGGACGCGAAAAGTGACCATGAGAAACGAGCAGCCATTGTACAGCCCAATGGAAGGGTTTTCCCGGTCACACGGTCACCTTAGCGGCTGGTGGAAGTCGAGAGACAATCCTATCTGTAGAGCATAGTGTGAAACTGACCCTCCACTTGTTCCTGTCAAGTTGATTTCTGCTGTCAACACGAATACGACCCCATCTTAGCCGCCTACTGTGCCTCCGTGGTCGCGTGTTTGAATAAAGTGTCTCTTCCCTTTACAGTAGGCTCTCATGAGACATGCATCAACCATACGAGGTTTGTCCGGAAAATACGTATAAAAGTTGAATAATAACTTTATTTTACAATTATTCAGGTATTACAATATGGTCTCCTTCAAAGTACTCGCCCTGAGACGCGATACACTTCTGCCCACGCCGTTTCCACTGTTGATAACATTGCTGAAAGTCTTCAGTTGTAATGTTGTTCAGTTGCCGTGTCGTTTCCGCCTTGATGGCTTCCACATCTCCCAAGTGCCGCCCCCGAAGCACCATTTTGCATTTCGGGAACATGAAGAAGTCACACGGGGCTAAATCGGATGAATAAGGCGGGTGGTCTGTCACGGTGATTGAGCTTCGGGCCAAAACCTCGCGCACAACGAACGATGTGTGAGCGGGCACATTGTCGTGATGAAGGATCCACCTGCCCCCTTTTGCCAACTCCGGTCGAACTCGGGCCACACGAGCTCTGAGACGTGTCAGAACTTCAACGTAAAAATTTCCGTTCACTCTCTGGCCGGGAGGGACAAATTCCTTGCCGGACGGAGTGGCCGATCGGTTCTAGGCGCTACAGTCTGGAACCGCGTGACCGCTACGGTCGCAGGTTCGAATCCTGCCTCGGGCATGGATGTGTGTGATGTCCTTCGGTTAGTTAGGTTTAAGTAGTTTTAAGTTCTAGGGGACTGATGACCTCAGAAGTTAAGTCCCATAGCGCTCAGAGCCATTTGAACCATTTTTTTGACAAATTCCTTGTGAACAATGCCCCTAGAATCAAAGAAAACAATTAACATTGTCTTCACATTGGACCTTGATTTTCGCGACTTTTTTGTTCTCGGTTCTCCTGCTAGTTTCCATTCCTTGCTTTGAGATTTGAGCTCCACATCGAATTCGTAAAACCAGGACCTGTCTCTAGTGATGACTCGGTTGAGAAAGTCGCCTCGTTCCTCTGCTTCCAGCCAATCCTCACAGCACTCCACCCTCTTTGCTTTCTGTTGTGGTGTCAAGAGCTTCGGTACGATTTTCGCACACAACTTCTTCATTTCAAGTTTTTATGTCAGGATTTCGTGAACGATTGTTTTGGGGATTGACAGCTCGTCAGCAATCATTCTGACTGTCGATCTACGGTCTTTAAGAACACAAGCCCGAATTCGTTCAACATTTTCATCGGAACTCGATGTCGACGGGCGTCTGGGGCGAGGGTCATCGTTCACTTCTTCTCGGCCATCTCGGAACCTTTTTAACCACTTGTTCACGGTTGGTTCCTTCAGAGAATTGTCTCCGTAAACCTGTTTTAAACACTCAAAAATCTCATGGCCATTCTTGCCTAACTTTGCAAGAAACTTGATGTTGACGCGCTGTTCCTCAATCAGAGAGAGCTCCATGCCGACGGCAGGTGAAAAAAGGTAACCGTCAACAAGCTGCCGCACACTCCCACCTTCACGCAGAGTGCTCTGACTCGAACTGAGCGTTGATGGGGTTGATTACAGCAGTAGTCCCACCTGGCGGTGACTGCAACCTGTAACACAAAGACATTATTCAACTTTTATACGTATTTTTCCTACAAACCTCGTATTATGACTCTCGTCCCTCTGTGACCCGAGTGTGTTTTAACCGCACTAACGCCTCACAGTACTTGTATCAGCAGGTAGGCTCTGATGTAACTACACCTGGCATATGACCCGCTTCCTTGCTCTTTTGCATTAACCACGGGTGGTGCTTCAGTTTTATTCCGCTGTGCCAAGTAAATTAGATGCGGTACTACATGGAGTACCGGTATTACATATAAAGAGCGAAATCTGAAAAAAGGAACATTCTCGCTGGTACCGTCAGGGAATTCTACACTTTCCTAATGCTTCTTCTTGGGCTTTCGAATTCATGGTCAACAGATTTCCAACTGTTTTTGAATCTGGTCTTTGGTTACATTCTCTGACAAAATGTGCTAAATTGTGTAATTATAAAACTGGTCCTTCCACATCATAACAACTGCTTGTACTTACGATCCATGGAACACACAAACAATTACACTAACTAAAATATACACTACTGGCCATTAAAATTGTTACACACAAAGATGACGTGTTACAGACGCGAAATCTAACCGACAGGAAGAAGATGCTGTGATATGCAAATGATTAGCTTTTCAGAGCTTTGACATAACGTTGGCGCCGGTGCCGACACCTACAACGTACTGACATGAGGAAAGTTTCCAACCGATTTCTCATACACAAATAGCAGTCGACCGGCGTTGCCTGGTGAAACGTTGTTTTGATGCCTCGTGTAAGGAGGAAAAATGCGTACCATCACGTTTCCGACTTTGATCAAGGTCGGATTGTAGCCTATCGCGATTGCGGCTTATCGTATCGCGACATTGCTGCTCGCGATGGTCGTGATCCAATGACTTAGCAGAATATGGAATCGGTGGGTTCAGGAGGGTAATACGGAACGCCGTGCTGGATCCCAACGGCCTCGTATCACTAGCAGTCGAGATGATAGGCATCTTATCCACATTGCTGTGGCGGATCCTGCAGCCACGTCTCGATCCCTGAGTCAACAGATGGGTACGTTTGCAAGACAACAACCATCTGCACGAACAGTTCGACGACGTTTGCAGCAGCATGGACTATCAGCTCGAAGACCATGGCTGCAGTTACCCTTGACGCTGCATCACAGACAGGAGCGCCTGAGATGGTGTACTCAACGACGAACCTGGGTGCACGAATGGCAAAACGTCATTTTTTCGGATGAATCCAGGTTCTGTTTACAGCATCGTGATGGTCGCATCCGTGTTTGGCGGCATCGCGGTGAACGCACATTGGAAGCGTGTATTTGTCATCGCCGTACTGTCGTATCACCCGGCGTGATGGTATGGGGTACCATCGGTTACACGTCTCGGTCACCTCTTGTTCGCACTAACGGCACTTTGAACAGTGGACGTTACATTTCAGATGTGTTACGACCCGTGGCTCTACCCTTCATTCGATCCCTGCGAAACCCTACATTTCAGCAGGATAATGCACGACCGCATGTTGCAGGCCCTGTACGGGCCTTTCTGGATACAGAAAATGTTCGACTGCTGCCCTGGACAGCACATTCTCCAGATCTCTCACCAACTGAAAACGTCTGGTCAACGGTGGCCGAGCAACTAGCTCGTCACAATACGCCAGTAGTATGGTGTTGAAGCTGCATGGGCAGCTGTACCTGTACACGCTATCCAAGCTCTGTTTGACTCAATGTCCAGACGTATCAAGGCCATTATTACGGCCAGAGGTGGTTGTTCTGGGTACTGATTTCTCAGGATCTGTGCACCCAAATTGCGTGAAAATGTAATCACATGTCAGTTCTAGTATAATATATTTGTCCAATGAATATCCGTTTGTCATCTGAATTTCTTCTTGATGTAGCAATTTTAATGGCCAGTAGTGTAATATGTGGTGACAAATTATATTGGAGAACTAATAATTTTCTGTTATGTAAGTTCCGAACAGCAACTTTTCGTTTAACTATGCTGTAACGTGTAGCTGGAAAAATGGAGACAGAAATAAATTAAAGTAATATTAAAGCAGTCAAAAGGCTGAATACAAGTAAATAGTTTCTATTTTTATCTTCAATGGCCTAGGCTTTTTCATATGGGCGATGTAGGAGAGCATGCAAACTTTGTTAGGACGAATAGTGTGGATTTTAGACACGCTAACCACTTCACGTTTCCACATTCCTTTTAGTTTAGTTTCTGAGTTAGTCGAATATACAACGAGTATTCCAGGCATCTCAAACTTTTCGCATAAAATCTGTGAATCCATCACAAGCCCACTACAATCTGACTGTTGTCTACAGAAAAGCTAGTTACTTTGTTTACTAAAGAGTATCTCGCCTGTCACACGTTACGCTAATCTTTCGTTCACTTTGATAGTGGTCCATTTTTTTAGTTAAATCAAGGCTGTTTAGTTTTGTTCATTGATTATACACTGAAGCGCCAAAGAAACTGGTATAGTCATGCGTATTCAAATACAGAGATATGTAAACAGGCAGGATACGGCGCTGCGGTTGGCAACCCCTATATAAGACAACGAGTGTCTGGCACAGTTGCTGAATCGGTTACTGCTCCTACAATGGCAGGTTGTCAAACCTAATTGAGTTTGAACGTGGTGTTATAGTTGACGTAAGAGCGATGGGGCACAGCGTCTCCAACGTAGCGATGAAGTGGGGATTTTCCCGTACGACCATTTCTCGTGTGTACCGTGAATATCAGGAATCCCGTAAAACAACAAATCTCCGACATCGCTGCGGCCGGAAAAAGATCCTGCAAGAACAAGACTAGCGCCGACTGAAGAGAATCGTTTGACAGAAGTGCAACCCTTCCGCAAATTGCTGCAGATTTCAGTGTTTGGCCATCAACAAGTGTCAGCGTGCGAACCATTCAGCAAAACATCATCGGTATGGGCTTTTGGAGCCGACTTTACCCCTCGACTGGGGCCGTCTACACCGACATTGAGCTGTTGATGACTGGAAACATGTTGCCTGGTCGGACGAGTCTCGTTTCAAATTGTATCGAGTGTATGGGTATGGAGAATGGAGACAAGCTCATAAATGCATGGTCCCTGCATGTCAGCAGGGGACTGTTCAAGCTGGTGGAGACTCTGTAATGGTGTGGGGCGTATGCAGTTGGAGTGATATGGGACCCCTGATAAGTCTAGATACGACTCTGGCAGGTGACACATATGTAAGCATCCTGTCTGATTACCTACATCCATTCATGTCCATTGTGCATCCCGACGGACTTTGACAGTTCCATCAGGACAATGCTACACCCCAAACGTTCAGAATTGCTACAGAGTGGCTCCAGGATCACTCTTCTGAGTTTAAACACTTCCACTGGCCACCAAACTCCCCAGACATGAACATTAGTCAGCATGTCTGAGATGCCTTGCAACGTGCTGTTCAGAAGAGATCTCCATCCCCTCGTACTCTTCCTGATTTATGGACAGCCCGGCAGGATTCATGGTGTCAGTTCCCTCCAGCGCTAGTTCTGACATTTGTCGAGTCCATGCCACGTCGTGGTGAGGCACTTCTGCGTGCTCGCGGGGGCCGTACATGATATTAGGCAGGTGTAGCTGTTTCTTTGGCTCTTCAGTGTGTATCTATAGGATACGTTCAACGATGTAATTCATTTCAACTTAAATGGGTGAAAATCTATTTCATATGGGTATTACTTTTTTATTCAGTTTTAACAAACCAGTTTGGGTTATTTCATCCAGGTGTTGTCCCTGCTTAATCATCAGAAAATGTCATTAATATTTGTACATCTATTCCAAAACTATGTATAAAGAAGTAGTATTATTATAACAATTCAAATCTTGAAGTGCCTGCACTTTTCCATACAATTTTTTCAACTGGTATTAGTATTTTATATAATGACAACATAAACATTTGTACTGAAATTACTGTGTGCCACAAATTTTGGACGATTTGGCTTACGTCTAACACTTCACACATGAGTTTTGCCTTTAGCTCTTGACTAGGTTTCTGGCAGAGGTATTTCCTCTTTTCAGTACGTTTATGTAATGTCTCGCAGAGCCAGGAAGTGAGCGTTGCAGCTTACCATTCCGTGACGTCACTTGAGGGGTGCCCCATCTCCACCAAGAGGTCGTTGCTGCTTCTCATGCTGCGCGCGCAACGCCCTCTGCACGTCACCGCCGCTGGGTTCTTCCCACTCTCCAGGGAGTCCTTTGTTGCGGTGATTGGCTTTCTTTTATCTTCAACTGTACTTTCTACTATTTCGGATTATTTTGTTACATATGTTCCAGACTTTGATACTAGGATGCTCCGTCGCCCTGTAATAATCAAGAACATTATTCAACTCAAGACATGGAGGACCGAATCGCGACACGACAAAGGGATTGGAGAATAACAAGACTGGCGGACCAGCACCTAAGCTCTTCTTATACAAATGAAACTGTATGGGTCCAGAGACCAAGTCCCAAACATCTAAGTCTAACATTCTGCGTGGTGTCTGTTTTCGACTGTTTATAACTTTCAAAAAAAAATTTTTATTACGAATATTTTTCAACAGGATATTTTTCTGACCTAGTTAGGCATGTGGTCGACCTTCAATCATCGTATTTTACCATCCTGGCAGGGTCGCCATTCTCTAACATTCTGCGTGGTGTCTGTTTGTTCTAAGTCGTCTCTCCCTACCACTTTCGCGCAACGACGCTCTGAGTGTGTTTTTTAGGGAATTGACTAGTTTGAACCTGAAACCTGTTGCTGGTAAGGAGGCGCCGGACCACACATGACATGTAGAGTTCAGAAGAGTTCAGTGAGACTAGCGATGATATAACCAAATACTTAATGATTTCAGCGTCAGCTCCACTGCACTCCCTGTAAAAGAATCTTAATACTAACTGAATTCAGTGGAAGGGGTCCAAGGCTTTCCTATTTTTGGTTAGCTAGAATCTTAATACTAACTAAATTTAGTGGAAGGGGTTCAAGGCTTTCCTATTTTTAGTTAGCTGGTAAAATAACGTCGAAAAAGCAGTTAAGTTTACCATTGGAATTTTTATTCTACTCACAAAACATTGTTTATAAATTTCACTATTGATAAAAGGAAATATTTTAATACAGGATGATAAAAACCAACTGCGTTCAACAAAAATGTGAACGAATATTCCCTGAGTGGGTTTCCAAGTTCTACAATGGATCGAAGGATGACCTATGCCATATTACATCTATAATCTAGGTTTAAATTAAGTTTCACAAAAGAGAAAACTATCAAAATGGTCTACACTGACCCTCAATTATCTTTAATTACTTATCTAACTTGTCGTAATTTACAGTGGCTGATGTGGCTTCTCAATAATTATATAACAGAAAAATCATTGCGTTTCAGATTTTAACTTACGTAGCAAATGTGAATACCATGAGCTTTAATTGACGATCGACACTAGTATTACGCAAAAAGGGGGTATAACAGATGAGACTTCTGCAGTTCTGAGTGAAGCTTTATGCTCTGTTATGCTGCATCGCGTGCGTTCATTACCTTGTCGTTGGTTAGGCAGTGTCAGGGGGCGGCGGGCGGTGCAGCTCCATACAGCTCGCCGTCTCGGAAGCAACTCCCTCCTAACTTCTCCTTACTACAATTTACCGAAGTTGGTTTTAAAAAAACCATCTGGCTGTGTTTTCATATGACCAATCAGGGTCTCAATGTTAACCTTAAGCTCCACCTACAAAAATTCTGTCTATCCAATGAGAAACGTTATACTTTTCATGGTGGGGCAATGTTTTTAACGTTTGCAACGTAACAGAGACGCGAAAAAGTCTCACGCTAAAACTTGCAGCTAGTGTGGCCCTTTTAGTGTTATCGTAATATCTATACTGTTCTTCTGGAGGGCTCTATCTTTTAACATGGGCTGGGGGGTGGTCCTGGCGGTTGGCTGGCGACGTGGGTGTCCGTCCCTTATCGTAGGGCCGTCTAGCTTAACACGGTTCTGCTCTCGGCTTCTGTTCTCGTTTCTCCCCTCGGAGCTGCATCTGTCTCACAGTGGGAAGATATGACATGTATTTAGGCATTCTTGTGTTTGTCTGTGGTATTCCATTTGCTCACTCGTTACTCGTATTACTTTGATTAATTTAATGCCACGATTTATTCGGAGCTATGTGACATACTGCTGGATTTGCTTATCATGTCAGGGTTTTCATGGAAGGTGTTGGATTTACCTGACACCTTACATATGATGTATTTCTGCAGACTGAAGAGAAAAATGTAGCAAGTACGCAGAGAACATCGCGAAAATCCGTGCGCGTTTCAGGAATGTGAACTTTCTGTAAATATGATGACACTAAACCGGTAAAAACTGAAGGAGATGGGCGTAAATAACCTTCAGACTACATAGTACAGTTATCAAAAAGGTTAACCACTATCAACCAGACATAACACAACCGCCTTTATCTGGTATACTAGGTATTACCCATGGTTGCGCTCGCATATCATTAACTTTTTTATGGTAAGTAAGTAGGCTACCGTACGTTCAATAACGTTAGCTGCCCTCATCTGTCTGCCTGTTCAGGTAAGCATAGCTCGTGATGCACTCCTCGCCCTCATCCCTCCCAAGGTGTCACAATACACGATGCATCGGCACACAGAGCGTCGCTGTCGAACAGTACATACACAGCGGCATTGGCAAGATTTGGTATCTATGCGTTGTGCTACTGAAGTAGCTATACACTATACAAAAGTGTGGAAATATAGATTAAACACATTAAAGATTACATAAAAATTGTATTCATTACTTTGAGTCGTATCACGCAGCACGTATCAACCAATAAAAGCATTTCCACAAATTTGATAAAGATCAAAGGGTAGCATTCATCTCACGCTAGGTGAGAAATACCCTACGTCATAATGACGTAACGCTACGTCATCGTGACGTAAATAACCTAAATCGACTAAATGAGTACGTATATCGATCTTTGTAGTTGTACCGACAAAGTCAAAGCGAAATGTAAATACCTGTGTACAAACGAAGTGACAGGAGTTGTGTGATACGCTCATCCCAGCTGAATGAATTATTAAATGTAATCCCAACAATCTGCGATGTTATTGTGTGTTTCATGAACATAACTAATGTCTGAACGAATGAGGCATAACGAAAGTAAAAAAAAGCTTGGCATTCTTTTTAAATCCGATGAATCGTGCATAAATCGTGTGGAGAGAAGCGTGAAGTAATTAATTATTAAGCTGCAATCCAAAGAATGTGGGATGTTAGTGTGTGTTTCGTGAACATAACGAATATCTGAGTGAAGGAATCATAGCCATAACGAAAGTTAAAAAAGTGTCTAGTCATTTTTAATCCGATTAATCTTGCATAAATCATGTGGATAAAAACGTGAAATATGCATAAATTAAAATGTTTCGTATTTTTATAAAAGCCAATGAATTGTAGATAATTCATGTGGGCAGAAACGTTAAACTGAGAAATTCAAGTGGTTCAGAAGATAATTCCGAATGTTGCTGGAAATATTAAGCCATCTAGTTCCACTTAATTTTGCCTTCATGTTGTAAATCAACTAAGAAATATAGCAAAATCTTTCAGACTATCTTTATGGATCTGCTCGAAAGCTTTCTCATCTCCGTTAGAGCCCATGTTCAGAATGACGTACATGCTAGCAACACCGGACAATAGGACAATAAAAGCACGTAAACAAATAACAATGCAAATTGAAGAGGCACACAACAGTCGATGTATACAGAATGTACACAACAGTCGATAGGACAACTCGTGAAACTCATGATGACGCGTGCCTACGTCACTATGCCATAGGGCTCTCCTTAACATGATATGAATGCTACCCAAGATATCAAAACTCAAATAGTAAATAACTTTTCCAAGGAGTAAATATTTTTTTTTAAATTTGCGTACTATTCTTCAATAAGCATCTTATGCTACACACTTTCTAAAGTAGCCTATGTTCTTACTCAGGGTTCAAGCTTTTTCTACCACGAATTTCATTCACGTCAGTTCAGCGGGTTAGTTATTTATTTGTAGTTATAGGTTATAATATTAGTGTGGACAAAACTTTCAAATACGCTATTTTTTGTGCTCCGAATTTGATGAAACAAAGTCTATACGGTGCCCAAGCTATGCTCACGTTACCTGTGAAATCCCGATGAAAGATATCAACGTTTTCAAACAGACTGATTTAGATAAAACTTTAAGTCACGATATCTTCCGTGGTATTAATTTAACATTTCAAGCTATGCTCAAGTTATGTCCGAAAAACACATGAAAATTCGTCTAGTAGTTTTGGAGAAGCGTGTTCAAACAGACAGACACGACGGTTTTGTAGATTTATTATTAGCATAGATTAATACGGTTGTTATTGTTTCGGATTTTGGCTCACGAGAGCATGGTCTTTAGTTTCCAGGCAAAGATAATCAGAAGTTCAAATCTAGTAAAGTAGATACATCAACAGAAAAAATAATTAACTTAAGGAAGATTTTATCAATGAATAATCAGAAGTTCAAATCAAGTAAAGTAGATACATCATCAGAAAAAATAATTAATTTAAGGAAGATTTTATCAATGAATTAGTAGAGAAATCTTATATAAAACGCATAGAAAGGTCTAAAGTGAAATTATTAAGAGTTGTAGGTCAGTACCAGCTCACTTTGATATTCAAATGAAATGAGCTTTCTAAGAAAGGGTAGTATACATTGAAAAGGAAGACAAAAAATTAATTGCATTTTGAGGATTTTCAGTGGGGGCGCTCAAAAGAGAGGGCGAATGCCTTGTGGAAAGTTAGGGGCTCTCGCTGATAAACGGATCGCCCTATTTCAGAATGTGGCGTAAGATAGACTGAGGGGGGGGGGGGGGGAGGATCTTCTCATTTGCAACTACATTTTCACTCCTCGTCTTACTGCGTTCAACGGAGGATACGCGATCTATAACAATAATTTCTTCGCTTCTTGTTCTATTTGCAACTTATGTGCGGAAATGAAGACGTTAATTCTCGTTATAAAATAAAGGCATTAATTCTCAATATATTGCACAATTTCTCTGTCTTTGTCGTTGTAGTTACTATACGGGATTTAAATTGACGGAAGCAACACGCGCTCTCGAAATTTTGACAATAAATCCCTATGCTATGTAAATTGGCTTTCTTATAGCTTTTCACATTGAAGTTTGTATCATACATTTTACCACAACACAAAGTTCGTTCTTTCTTTATTGTAGTATAACTGGTAAAATACCATCAAGTATACTTGAGTACGGTGGCGTTGTTATTTCCGATAATGTATTATTTAAATACCTTCAACATTGAATATTTTCTCTTCTCACAATATTCACAAATCCTCGAGCGTCTTTAGTTGTGAGCAGTTTTTATCAGCAGTTGGTTAGTTTCAGACAGTATGAAATAGTTAAAAACTCCATCTTTAGCCATAATCACACGCAGATATAAAAATTTCATCAGAGGAAACGGTTCGCATTCACGTAGAAGCTGAATAAACGCTGAAAATGTAATATTTAGTTTGTATTTCAGGTGAATTATGGGTGTAAGTGAGTTGATAACTATATATAGTGACATATTGAAATTCACTGAGGATAAAAAGCCAACCGGCTGTTATGGCCGAGCGGTTCTAGGCGCTTCAGTCCGGAAGCGCGCGACTGCTACGGTCGCAGGTTCGAATCCTGACTCGGGCATGGATGTGTGTGATGTCCTCAGGTTAGTTAGGTTTAAGTAGTTTCTAAGTTCTAGGGGACTGATGACCGCAGATGTTAAGTCCCATAGTGCTCAGAGCCATTTGATAACAAACCGATTAGGGTTGTATGTACACTGCGCAACAGAATTTTTAAACTACGTCATTTTCCTCATTACGACGAATAATTTTTAAATTTGACTAAAGGTGCCCAAAACCTGTCTCTGTAATGTACAAACGGGTGGCGTCCTGCGATGTCACCCTTGGGCTCGCCGATGCAAGGTGTTGATACTTGCGAAGGTCGGAGGTCATAAGTTCTTGTGGCGTGAAAGGTGGGTTAATGATGTCACATTGGCATCAAATTTCATCAGTTCTGCCCAATGCCAACGTGGCCGTGTCACACTGTGAAAAGTTCGTCACTCCTTGCACATTTCCTTCCACCTCTCGGCCCCCCCCCCCCCCCCCCCCCCCACCAGCCTTACCAACATCTCGCACCTACAGCTGACGCCGTGACGACCAGGTCTGAAATCATGCGCTTTTCTTATGGATGTCAAATATTTCAGACACACTACTTCTCAAAATCGACAGGAGCAGGAGTCAGGAGGTGGCATGAAAGGCGACGCTGAAATCATCAGTTCCCTTGCGGCGTTTATTTACATAAATTTCTTGTTGGTCTGGCAGATTCACATTTACAAAGGTATTTTATCTTTGCAAATATGAAGCTGTAAAACCAACAAGACAGCATCTGTGAATCAAAGCGAATAGAAAACGCAAATTTAAAGACACTGTCATTTCAACATGTAAGGCATTGATTTCTATTGCAGAACCACAAAATCACTCGTGAACGAGTAAAATTGATACAGAAAAACTGAAAAATTCCAATTTCTTTTAGTATGAAATTCTTTTGTGTGGATGATCGTTAAAGACGCCCTTTTCCAGTTGATCCTCGGAGGAAAAAGTGAGATTTAAAGATAGGCCTTGGGTCTAGCTGTGTGAATGAAGCAGGTACATGTCCCTTTCAGGTTCCTAGAATATTTCACCTGCGTAGGCATAGGAAAAGGCTCTCTAAAGATCTGCGAGTAGAGGATGAGGAAAATTCGACCACCATACTGGTGCGACAATAACGACGTGAAGACCACGGACTTGTAGATTGATGGCCTGGATTTGATTCCTGCTTTTTCCATCATTTTTCTGCCTTTTTATTTTATTTTGTACAATGTTAAGCGATTACTTATATAATTTAAATATATTTAAACAGTTCAACTTATGTACATGCCTGTAGGATTAATATATTCAATTTCGTTGCGATTACTACCCTTATAAGTAGAGTTCTAAAAACTACTGTAGGCTACCATAGACCATCGCAAGTAAGTGTAGACTGCAGTAGTTTGCCCTGTAGCCTTGGCCAGTTACGATCTTACTGTCGTCATCTGTACGTGAAGTGTGTTGCACACCTACGGGCGTTACCTCATAAGATCGCTTTCTTTGCGTATACGATCAGTGTATTATTAGATTTCCTAGCAGCCGGAAGCGGTGAACCGTCTAGAAACTGAACGAGGATCTGTAAGGAGCCGTGTAACCTACGTTACATTTTTGTTCTGCGTAGTTTTCCTTCTGTCCGTGATTTAAAAGTAAACAGTATTTATAGGATAATTGAAACTGTCATTGTTTAATTCAAGATGTATTCGAAAATTCTTGATTTGTAATGTGAAACAGAGGGACATTGTAGTAAAACTAAAGAAAACGGTACAGATTAATGATATAGCGCTAGAAAATGCAATTTCTTCAACAAACAGGTAAAACAAAAAGAAAACCGCAAAACGAAAATGTATCAAACATCACTTCGATACTTCTTCAAACTTATATAAAACATGTTTCTGTTATTCATAAATAACTTCCCCATTTATCAATAATAACAGAAAACACTTGCCTTTGATTATAATGAATAACGTTCTATTGAGTACGGAACATAATTGTAAATATATTATGTTTTTGGATCTAAATTATAGTTGTTTCAGAAGTAATTGCTTTGGTTACATAAACGCGCAGACGTTAAGTAATCAATAATTTTTTTACTTACAAAATGGAAAAAATATATATCAAATACACAATGGACTAACAAACAATCAATCAAAGAGAAATCGTCAGCTACCAGATTCTCTCTTACACGTTACACACTTTTCTTTCCCTACCAATGCTATCACTACTGCCGGTAATACTACAATCACTACGTCATTTATGTAGTGAACCAAAACTACAGACCTGTAGTTTTAGTGGAGGGAAATTCTAGTTGTAAGTCAAAAGGCTATAGGCCACCACACTGTACCAATTTGGTAAAATTTTTGCACGAGCTGTCACTGCGAATGTTAACGATGCATATAATGCCTCCTCTACTACTACTTTCATTGCAAATCGGAAACACTTGAAACTAATTGCTATGCGAATGTCCTATGGGCACGGATCGCTGAGAACTGGCAGGCACAAAGGTTTGCGCAGAGAAAATAGCAGCACAGCGGAGGCTGACAATGCCAGGGTGTGGAGGGGGCATCCAGCCCCCTAGCTGTCGAAGTATCGGACTGTAGTTCTAAATCGACAGAAGACGACAGTACTGAGCATACTTCATGCCCCTAGTATTTCTTGTATGATTGCTCTCAATGTTACGAATGTAACAATAAGAATACTACACTGTAGTGACCGTAACGCCAGATGGTGATCTTTGTAATATTCTATGTTTTCATCTACAGTATCTTCAGACAGCAATAAGAGAGAATCAAAATTCATAGTGAGGGCAGGAAAGTAATAAGGAATATATTATATCTTGTGACTAGGAAGCTAACGCAAGAAATTTTCGATATGTAGTGAAGGAAAGTAGACTGCGATTTGCCAACCACGCTGGCGTATCTATTAAGTATTACAAAAAATCTTAGAGACAATCTCTGTCGGTGAATCTTCTACATCTACATGGATACGCTGCAAACCACATTTAAGTGCCTGGCAGACGGTTCATCGAACCACCTTCACTATTCTCTATTATTCCAATGCGCGTGAAAAGCGTTCAAGATCTGAAGCATGGAAGCATGGAGATCATTTTACATGAAGTTCTCCTTTGGTATCAGCGCCAGCCTTAAAAAAGAATGAAATGATAATACGAGGGTTGGAACTTAAATAGTGGTAACTATTTATTCACAACCGATACACAAGAGTTACATGTTTGCACCTGTTACTGTCCTTCAAAGTAGTCACCAGCGTTGTGTAGAACCCGTTGACAGCGATGTGGAAGGAGTAGTATACCGTTAGCAGAGCCTGTTCTGTTGATGGTGCGGATGGAGCGGTCTAAAGTTGTGGTGATTCTCGTGTACGACTGTGATGGTGTTATCCTAACGCATTACGTTCCTCCACGGCAGACCGTCAGTGCACAGTATTACTGTTCGTTTTTGGAGCATCACCTGTGGCCAGCTATGCGAAAGAAGCAGCGACACTTTCTGCGCAACTCACCCATCATTTTGCACGACAATGCGCGGGCGCATACAGCGCAAGCTGTGGCTGCTCTGTACGGCCGACGGGACTGGGAAGAACTGTACCATCCACCATACTCCCCGGACTTAAATCCTTGTGACTTTGATTTGATTCCGAAGATGAAGGAACCACTTCGTGGCATTCGCTTCAGAACTGTTCCAGATATTCGACAGGCAGTAGACCGCTCCATTCGCACCATCAACAGAACAGGCTCTGCTAACGGTATACTACGCCTTCCACATCCCTGGCAACGGGTTCTACACAACGCTGGCGACTACTTTGAAGGACAGTAACATGTGCAAACATGTAACTCTTTTGTATCGGTTGTGAATAAATAGTGGCCACTATTTAAGTTCCAACCGTCGTACGTACATCTTACTGTGAGAAATAAACAATTGAGAAGACTCCACCGTTTGCATTGTCTTATCACGAGGCCCCGGCATGAGGAAAAAGGGTATTTCAGCAGTTACATTCAGACTACCAGACAAAAAAAGACGTTTCAGCAGTTACATGCAGACTACCAACTTAATAAATCAGTTACATGGTGGCTCCCGAGTTCATGGCCACACAAACTAAGAAGTTGGTGGCTATTAGTTTAGAAGTGTTATTACGCCAAAAATATGTCTTGACTGAACACATTTACGTCACCTGAATGCAAACAAGTCAGTCACGCAATGTTGACGCAATTATATTAACGGCAAATTTGTTTTAGAAATCGGTGTGAAGCATAGAAAATACGAGGGTTGTCCAGAAAGTAAGTTCCGATCGGTCGCGAAATGGAAACCACAGTGCAAACCAGAAACGCTTTATTTGCAACAGTTAGATACACCTTCCACCTACTTCTCTACATAGTCGCCGCTCCAACTTCGAGTTTTGTCATAGTGTTGTATCAACTTTCCAATATCTTCGTCATAGAAAGCAGCCGCCTATGCTTTCAGCCAGTTATCTGCACTGGTCTGCAGCTCGTTGTCTGTAGAAAAATTTTGTCTTTATAGCCAGCGGTTCTTATGAGCAGAGATGAGACTCAGGAGGTGCCAATTACGGGCTGTATTGTGGGCGACCAAAGACTTCTAATCGGAAACGCTGCTGGAGCGTCTTCATTGCCCCTGCAGTGTGAGGCCGAGAATTGGCATGAAGAAGGGACTGCTCGACAGTTGTGTTATGTGGGCTGCATGACACAGGCGAAATCTCTAACGAGGCCCTCATACTTGGCGGGATGCGCTATTCCCTACGCATCTTTGCGTGCTCACTGTTCACTCACAACTGAAAAGAGCGACGCGACACGATCGACGGGCATACTAGAGACACTGCCCAACACATCTGTGCAAAGCCCTACCGGATTTTCCCAGTGGTTTCCATTTCGCGACCGATCGGAACTTACTTTCTGGACAACCCTCGTAAATAAGAACGTCACCGAATCCAGATTTTGAGAAATGATGCACAATTTTTGTGAAGAATCATCGTTTAAAACGAAAAAGTCAATAAAGCACTCTCGCGAAGCATTGAAGTCTTCGTTACATCCATATGTGACCTCGTCTTCCGTTCTGCTACCCTGACCGAAACACATAGAACACTGGTAGCAGGAGCACAGCACGTTTAAGGTGGAGCTTATTATGCCCACACTGCACCTAATGCTACATTAAACGGTCTATGGGCGTGACGAACTTACAACCGCAAATCGACGAACTGTATGTCATGAACGCGTGAACAACGAGAGGTTTGTGCGAGAACTGCTTGAAGATAATAATGACAATGTTACATTTTCAGCTGAACAGAAATGGCAGTTGGTATTTAAAGATTTATAAATATGCGGTTATAGGAGTACATTTATAAGTTAGTAATGTTAGTAATATTAATTCAACATTATACAATGCAGAGGAATGTCAGGAAATGTAACGGACTGATGTAGAAATTCGTATAATGTTCCATTGTATGTAATTGTCTGTTTTATGTTCTGGAATGCATGTATGATAACGTGGTTGTGGTATTCTTTGTTTCGATTTAGTAGATCATATTTACACTATGATTTTCATGCCCAGCTATTAAAGTTATATTTAAAAAAATCGACCTATTCCGTACAACATTGTGACTGTCATGTAATAGATGTACGCCTTGAAAGACTTTTACATTTAGAAGCGATAAGCTCCAATTTCCAGTCTAAGTAGAAATTTTAGAGTGTGTTTTCCTAGTATGTGTTATAATATTTTATTTTCGATTTGCAGATTCTGAATATGTCTTACTCATTCTGCGCTATTCTACGGAACTTCAAAGAAGAATAGAAATGACTGGATTCCCTCGTCGTCATTGTCATCTACTGTATACGTCTGTGATAAAATGCGATAATATGAGTACGACTTACTAGAAGCAATGTTATTACATTATTTGCTTCCCAAAGAACATTTACCGAAAAATCTGTTGCTAACTACTAATGTGTGTCCGACATATTATTTGTAAAAGATTCAAGATTGCGCATAGCGGCATAGGGCTTCTAACTATTAGCTGTAGTTTGTGTGGTGTCTACTCAGATCGCCAGGTTAGTCAGTTGCAAAGATTTGTAGTTTATTTCTCTAAACCGGCGAAAACGACTTCACAAATTGTAAGATGTCACCTTAAAAGTCCAAATGTGTTCTTTTGTTAATCGTGAACAGACATGGACGATATGCAACCTGTCAAATAATTATCAGTACACTGCATGCGACGGGTATTAGACGAAAGGTAGTTGCTCTCACAATTAACTATGCCGGAATCTTACTCACACACACACGCACACACACACGCACACACATGCATGCATGGGCGCACTTGTGCACGTATACGTCTCGGAACCGGATAAATAGAGGGTCTGATGAATTTTAGTGTTGTCTTACGAACGCACTCCATTGTGACGATTTGAGTGAAAGCTGGAGATATCGAAGACCTTCTTTCAACCGTGCTACATGCAACATCTTGTAGATGACGGAACTTTCAACTCTAACCTTCGTTCCACTTGAAAACAGTACGACAAACGACCTTCTATGGACTGTGTAGAAATTTAAGCATGAAAGTACTTTCAGGTTTTTACAGAAATGTGCACACAATACTATAGATTAAGAGATTATAGTATACAAACAAATCTCTTTTGAAACTTCCTGGCAGATTAAAACTGCTTGCCGGACCGAGACTCGAAACATAATTCAAATCGCGCGCCAAATCCAAGACAACCAATCAGAGACTGTGCTCGACATCTATTGAGCAGCCCAGAGAGCATCCCAGGGTGCCACAGAGAGCATCCCAGAGTGCCCCAGGGAGCTAAAACACCAAGAAGAATCGCTTCTCGGCTTTTGGCAAGATCAATGTGTAGTATTTGTGGCCCTCAAAAGGGACGATTTGAGAACTGCTTTCAATGATTACATAAAGTACAATCACCCACAATACGACAATCTTCCAAAGAAGCAGGACCACTAGCCTTCACCCATAAGTGAATACTAGAATCGGAATTTATCTTAAAACGTCTACGACAAGACAAAGACAAACTCCCGTGCGGTAAAAGGTAGGAACCCTCACTAGCAATAATAACCTCAGAAACAGGTATAGTACGGTAAGCAAGAATTTCCCTAGTTTCAAAGGATTCCAAACCTGCTCTTCCAGCATTGTTACAAGCAACGAAAGCTACAGTTATCCATCCGTTACCCAAACTGGAAGAAGAAGATACTTTCATTAAAGAAAAATTTAACTTCGCACCACAAAATAAAGTAGGTCCATTAAGAAGAAGAAATTGAGAAGTTTTACCTACTCCTCTCAATTTTTACCCTTCGCAGAAGATGTCGAAGCACCAAGAATGCCGTCTACATTGACAAGTGATTTGTAAACCAGCATTCACCGGCGACGACGAAAACAACTTGCCCGCGAAAGGCAAAAGTCCCGAGTTCGAGTCTCGGTCCGGCACACAGTTTTAATCTGCCAGGAAGTATCATATCAGTGTTGCAGAGTGAAAATCTCATTCTGAAATCTCTTTAGTTAGTCGTTGTTTGGTAAGCAATAAGTGGCTGTGGTTGTTTAACAATGTAGTAAATTTCTTCTCTCTTACCCTCCTCTTCGTCTGCTTATTCTGTTTGACTCCTCCGTCTTGTTTATTGTTACTGTGCTATGTTTGATTCTACGTAATTCGATAATTTTTGACAGAACATTTTATACATGCGCTATGATACGTAGATTAATTAATTTGACACGGGGGGTGGGGACGGGAGCTGTAGGGCGGTTTAGAAAAATAACTGTAGAATGTATGTCTACGAATAGTAGGTAAGAAGAAATGTAGATTGATTTCAAAATAGTTGACGCTATAACGACCCACAAGAAGTGTTACTTATTCGTGACTAGCTTCTCAACACATTTAAGTGTGAAATGCTGTCCTTACTTCTCACGAAAATCTTGCATTGGCTTCAATTTTCTTAATATTGTAGGTGCGGGGATACGTCTTTTGGCGTTAGCGGATTAAGATAGCTTCATGAGAATGTACGAAACTTCGTGCTCATTCGATTTTTAGAGCCTTGCAGTGAAACCAAGCGAATAGCACTATATGGCTGCCCAAGTCATCACCTGACTCCAGTATGTTTCACTCTTTGACGTAAACTCTATCAGAAGTTGGAAACAGTGTGAAGAAGGACTCAGCCGACCAAATGGCTTTCTTACATTGCCACATAGTCCATGATTTATGGCTCTAGTGCCACGTTTTCCAGCTACGGCCATTTGTATCACTGATGATTTATGTTGGAATTCCTTCTCGTACTGAAATTCCCTGCTCCTAGAGCTCCCTTCACGTTTGTTTTGGAGCTGAAAGTCTGCAACTTTTAGCTCCGCAGTGACTTTTGCAGTTGTCGTCCTCTTACTTTTTGTCACAATCCTCTTCAGTAACCATCTGTCACGATCACTCAACACATACTTTCGTCAGCGGTGTTACTTTGCGGATAATATTTTTCTGCTCTCCCTCTATGCGGTATTCGAGTAAATCTTCGATAAGTTGCCGCTTGCACTTCGGCTACGGGACCAACCACCATACTAGCACCAACAATTACGCCCACGTTCGAACTCACTTAGGACCAAAGTAATGCTCTCACAGCTACAAAGAACACTATTCTGAACACGATTGACACTTGGAACATATGGAGGACATCGCACAGGTCGTTTGTGGTGAAATACAATAGCGCAATCTGCAGGCTTGGCTAGCAGCTTCATGTTCCAGCATGCATTCCTCGCGGTGTTTCCATATTTTTGTCCAACTCCTAAACATAACAATATGTTCATCCATCTTTCTCCTGAAATCTATCTGCAATACCATCATAGTACAGCTCAGTGGTATAAGGTGAGGAATGGATGACATCAGTGTGCATTCAGAGGGCATATGATCAACGGAGATTACGAGGAAGAGGGTTATGCATAGTCAGTGTTGTCACACAGACATTCATTATGGTTTTTAGGGAAAACATGTGAACCGAGACATCAACTGAAATTCGCGGGCAGACTCCTCAAACACATATAGTTCAATTATAGCCGCATGTCAGCGGTCGTTTCGGAAAGTATGTAAGATGAGAAAAAAATCGCCAGATTTCGGGCTATAAACAAGTAGCAATAATACTCACACAGTCAAGAGAGTTTATACAACTGCTGTGACAACCATAGATACCATATTGACGCTGTATTATTAAAATTCTTCTTTATGACGATACTAGATTCAGAATCAAGACTTTCTGAGACACAATGGCAGAAGGTATGATGAATTTGTTATTAAAATTATTGTGCAGTTGTCTGTAACTGATTGCAATATATGTAGGAACATATGCAGTTAGAATGTATTCAAAGTAGGATGTATATCTTTGAATAACAGACTATGCAGAAATAAATTTCAGTTTGTGGGTGTGAATACTGACCAAGACTGTAGTTGAAAAACATACATTATGAATCTTTTTAGATATCTAAGTTCATCAACTTCGTATGACTTTGACGACAAAAGTATCTTACTTTCAATATATGTTGTATATTGTCATTGTTTAAAGTGCTTTGAAATACTACACTGGATCAATACCGAAAAAATTATGTGTGTGGTTCTGATATATATATGGTGATACCTTCAAACCTTTTCGCTACAATTAGCCAGGCAATAACTTCAGTCTCTAACGATTATTTATGACAATACATATGTGAAAACTATTGTCCCATTTGTAAACATAATACTACAAGCGGAAAATATTGTGTGACCTAAGACATATTGAGGTTTTGTGAATGCTAGTAAAGGTACTTCTCTCTTTAGCATTTTGCGCCGTACCTGTGAGGACCAAACATCTCGTAATCTTAGATCAGACATACTTCAATAATATAATGAATAATGCAGCAACAAACTATCTTTTGGACTCAATACAAAATTATTACAATTTAATTAAAATGAAATATTGTCTATTCCTATGTGGAAGTCGTCCAGATTCTCTGGTTAACAGGAGCATTTAATGTTATGAACAAAAAACTATATATTTTATGGAAATGAAATCGCCATTGTCAAAGGAATACAATAGATTTTGGACTGTATATACCAAGAAAAATTAAATGACTAAGTTGATGAAACGTGAAACAGAATCCTGATGGTTGAGATCGAATCGTATTCATACTTAAATTTAAATAAAAAAGCAAAGGAATTATCACTTATTTTATTACTATCACTAATGCGAAAGGGAGTGTCTTTGACTAACTCAGATCATAAATGAGACTTACTTCGATGTATATCTGCTTCCTACTAACATAGCTCGACAGAAGATGGTCAGACTATTATTAACATATTGGAAGTTTTATATTTTTATGTAGCGGTATTAGGAACATTCCGTTACAAATAAGCACACACACGTACGCATGGACGCGTGAGCGCGCGCGCGCGCGCACACACACACACACACACACACACACACACTCACACACACACACACACACACACAGAGAGAGAGAGAGAGAGAGAGAGAGAGAGAGAGAGAATGATATTGTTTCGTTACTTATATTACGTGTTAGGCATTATTATTTATTTGTCATGTTTCAGACTCACGACAGTTCGCAGTAAATTTTTAACAATTCACAAGAAATTTATTACAGTTAAAAACTCTTATTGGTTTTCTACAATAAATTCACCACAGCTCACAATCACTTTAAATATCTCACAACTGTCCCATAGATAAGGTCACTAACTTCCACTTATGTCACGACACGCACCTCAAATTCCGGTGGTAGAAAAATGTTCGTTCACAATCTGTTGACAATGAATGGAGTAGGTCGGGTGTTGACAGTTACTGACCACTACGTTCCATCCCAAAGTGCCTATCAGTACATCATGGAGTGTGGACATTTAAATTGTAGTGATCCTTCCATGAGATGGATATAAAGACCAGCGGCTCAGAATTCTTCAACAGGGATAGACTGTGTTCCAGCACTAGCAACAAGACAAATATGAGATTAAAATACACACAGATACAGTCACCTATATGATAGAGTTACTGGTACACTTAAGACATCTGACACTCAAGCTAACAAAGTCTCATCTTATAGAAATGCTTGCACCAAATCACATGAGTTAATTCATTCATTCTTCTTGTTCATGATAAATTTTTGAAGAGTCTAACATACACTGGTTGATAGTGAGGAGCTTATTTATGAGGATGAAAGTGATGACCCCTTGATATGAGTTGTGTCCACAGCTCATGGTCCATATATTAGTACTGTTGCCTCTAGATAACGAGGTTCTGCATTCGATTCCTGGCTGGGTCTTTCTTTTCTCAGTGATTGGATGTTTGTGTTATCCTAATATTTCGTCTCATCTTTATAACTCGCTAAAGTGGCATCAAATAATACGACCTACACAAGGTTGAATATCCCAGCCCGTAGCACCTTACTGTCATTTTTCATGTGACTTGCCAAATATGGTAGAGAATAAGTAGCGTATAAATAATTCACACGTCTCGCGCAGGACTGTTTAATTCACACTTTATAGGCTTAAACAATTAAAGGAAATTCCTCTGTGTATCTACTATTTTTAATTACTGCACCGCTACCGTTCTAAACTTTACGCCTGCAGCACAGCCAACTTTCATTATCAGTTGTAAAACATTTCAAGACACACTCATGCAGTCTTTAGTGCGGCACTGTAAATAAAGTACTGCCTTCCTTTCAGAAACAGTAGCTATTAAATACGAACGTTTGAACACTGTATCACGAATTCTCTTTAACTTACTCTTCTAGTCATCTGATAATATGTAAGATAGTGCATCAAGTTACTCCACAGGCAACACAAGCTTAAACATTAATATGTTGATGATCAACATTACTTCTTCAACATTTAACAGAGTTTTTAACTTGGAACAACCGATCCGATAGAATCTGTCATGTTGTATCGATCTCGATGATACAATAATCATGGCATCTAACAACTGTGAGTATCTCAAAAACTTACTTTCATTTTTTCCGAGGTGTGTGGGTGTCATTATAAACAAATGTGGTATACCTCTGACCAAATACCATGAACAGAGCACGGACGACGTGCCCCCACCTTGGAACGTAAAATAACTACATGCTTTCAGGGGAAAGGTGAAATACTACAGAATGTTTATAGTAAACGTTTACATGAATTGATGTACTTAAAATGTTTTTTTTTACTTGCTTCGTGATCCACGGTCGAGTTCAGCAAGGTGTTCCAGTGCTGAGGATGTGGCAGCGGGTGTACCGTGCGCTGTTGGAGTCCAACTGACCGCCAATGGGCGGCACACGAGCTGGAAAATATTGTCTAGACTGAATTTAATTGTTAAAAACGTCTTATTAGCAAATGAAATTATGAACTGTGTTCACTGTTACATCAGATCCTTGCGTGAACATCAGAAAGTTTTGATTTATCAGACATGTATATGTTGGTGACTGTACGTAACAAGTGGTCAGAAGGTATATCTTACTTGCGAGAGTTCCTTCATACGACAGTTTTTAATCTGAAGCCTTCCAGTTGTAGGAAGTTGAATTTTAATTCATAGCTCAGAGGAGGTAAATAGAAGTTTAAATGGCGGTAAATGTTCTTATACATTGTATAGAATCGGAAGTGTAGCAACGTCTCTGACAGTTAATATTGCGAAGAGTTAGGCTGATTATTTTGTACTTCAGCAATCGATGCATGCGGAAGTTTAAGGAAGCTTCAAGAACAATTAATGTTCGTTTAACCAACATCATTGTAACGCATAGAAGTCAGTGAACTTCATTAGGACAGTTGTGAATTCATTGGATGTAGGTTACGCCGAGCAAACTTTGGCTTTGTTGAACAACTTATACAAACTAATTGTGACCTTTTTTAGGTTAACGGTGTTTTTCAAAGCCAGCTGTAATTAACATGAGAGTTATATTTCGTCACACATTATTCCGATCGTCAGTAAGCCTTTACGTCTGACAGCGATTCATAGCTAAAGCGAACACTTAAAGTGAGATATTCAAAATCATACATAGTCAGAAAAGGCTTGTCGTTAAATAATTTCACTATGAAAGTGTTTGAAAGAGGACATTGACACCAGAGATTAACGTGTTGTAGGACCATCAATGTGTGGAGTCTTGATTTTTTCAAAGTATCGCAAACTCTTCCCACGAACGTAATTCGGTATTCTCCGTCCAAATTATCCATGCATCTTCTCCTTGTTAGCGAAAAGGGTTTTCTATGGAGGAATCGTATTTAAATAGAAGAAGATCTGGCATACGAGTATATGAATATTACTACGGGTTCGTCTGTGTCCTGTTTATACTACGATTGCACCTGCGGCATGGCGACGCACTGTCATAACAGTAACTACACGAGAAACAAAATTCCTTATCCATTTTAATTTGTCGAAGGCAGGTTATAGTTGGCCTCAGAAGGGGAGGGATAGTGCAGGAATGCAGAACGAGCAACACATCCTTACCTTCCGAAAGGAAGGGGATTAGTTCGTTTGGTACTCACATGAGACAATACATTCTACACGCTTAAACAACCCCTACTTGCCTCAGAAACCTTTGACCCTTGATATCGCCGCTTACTATCGCGGCGCCAGCCTTTCACACTGCGAATGAGGTGGGTCTGAACATTTCCAAAATGTAAATAAAGTTCAACAGAGCTGCCCCCAGATCAAGTGAGAGGTGCAGAGTTCACACACACCTCTATGGTGTGAAATTCCATCTAGTTACTGATCACAAGCCTTTGCACGTTGTCTCGGCTTTTGTTCATCGTTGCCCGACGAAACGGCACAACGATCATGGCGTAGGACCTCTTTTTATCTGACATCAGGTTTCCATCGCATAGAAACCAATATGCGAATGGAGACTTTATTCCATAGCTTCTGGCAGGCTCGGATACAGAATGTGACCGAGAGGAGGCCGTGTGCTTTATCATCGACACAGAGGTCCTTTTCGCTTTAAACTGTTTTCCGGTCTGGGAATCCATCGGTGCAACAGAATCACTAAAGGAAACCATTATGCACCAAGTTTTAAGTGGGTGAAGTCAGGCTGGGTGGATTCCTCTCAGATCACATCGAAACATCGACTGCCAGCTCAGGACAGTATCCTGAATCTCTCTGGGGTTTGATCTCGTTCTCACTTCATGGTCAGGTCCTTGGCCTGCATCACACAGATCACAGGGTGCCGCTGGTATGCTTAGTCGATGGTCATCCTCAAAGGCGTCGAGGAGCTTGATCTCTCATGACCCCCGCCCTCAAACCCCCCTTCCCTCTCCCACCCTCCTTAGCAGGCATTGATTCCAAAAGTCTTTTTCCTGGTCCCATCCTGCTGCTCCTTGGGATCGCGGGATCAAGATCGTGTAAATTTTGCGGGTCCTTTGCTCAACCTACTGGGTCCTCTTTTCAAACGAATGTCGCTAATCATCATGGAGTCCTTCCCAAACTCTACACATGTAACCGTGATACACTCCTGGAAATGGAAAAAAGAACACATTGACACCGGTGTGTCAGACCCACCATACTTGCTCCGGACACTGCGAGAGGGCTGTACAAGCAATGATCACACGCACAGCACAGCGGACACACCAGGAACCACGGTGTTGGCCGTCGAATGGCGCTAGCTGCGCAGCATTTGTGCACCGCCGCCGTCAGTGTCAGCCAGTTTGCCGTGGCATACGGAGCTCCATCGCAGTCTTTAACACTGGTAGCATGCCGCGACAGCGTGGACGTGAACCATATGTGCAGTTGACGGACTTTGAGCGAGGGCGTATAGTGGGCATGCTGGAGGCCGGGTGGACGTACCGCTGAATTGCTCAACGCGTGGGGCGTGAGGTCTCCACAGTACATCGATGTTGTCGCCAGTGGTCGGCGGAAGGTGCACGTGCCCATCGACCTGGGACCGGACCGCAGCGACGCACGGATGCACGCCAAGACCGTAGGATCCTACGCAGTGCCGTAGGTGACCGCACCGCCACTTCCCAGCAAATTAGGGACACTGTTGCTCCTGGGGTATCGGCGAGGACCATTCGCAACCGTCTCCATGAAGCTGGGCTACGGTCTCGCACACCGTTAGGCCGTCTTCCGCTCACGCCCCAACATCGTGCAGCACGCCTCCAGTGGTGTCGCGACAGGCGTGAATGGAGGGACGAATGGAGACGTGTTGTCTTCAGCGATGAGAGTCGCTTCTGCCTTGGTGCCAATGATGGTCGTATGCGTGTTTGGCGCCGTGCAGGTGAGCGCCACAATCAGGACTGCATACGACCGAGGCACACAGGGCCAACACCCGGCTTCATGGTGTGAGGAGCGATCTACTACACTGGCCGTACACCACTGGTGATCGTCGAGGGGACACTGAATAGTGCACGGTACATCCAAACCGTCATCGAACCCATCGTTCTACCATTCCTAGACCGGCAAGGGAACTTGCTGTTCCAACAGGACAATGCACGTCCGCATGTATCCCGTGCCACCCAACGTGCTCTAGAAGGTGTAAGTCAACTACCCTGGTCAGCAAGATCTCCGGATCTGTCCCCCATTGAGCATGTTTGGGACTGGATGAAGCGTCGTCTCATGCGGTCTGCACGTTCAGCACGAACGCTGGTCCAACTGAGGCGCCAGGTGGTAATGGCATGGCAAGCCGTTCCACAGGACTACATCCAGCATCTCTACGATCGTCTCCATGGGAGAATAGCAGCCTGCATTGCTGCGAAAGGTGGATATACACTGTACAAGTGCCGACATTGTGCATGCTCTGTTGCCTGTGTCTATGTGCCTGTGGTTCTGTCAGTGTGATCATGTGATGTATCTGACCCCAGGAATGTGTCAATAAAGTTTCCCCTTCCTGGGACAATGAATTCATGGTGTTCTTATTTCAATTTCCAGGAGTGTATATTCCAAAACGACGCAAGATACGATTAAAGATCAGATCGAAGACCTCCCGTGGCCCATGGCTTGACAGCTTGTCTCCACCCCATTTTGGAGTTTTGAACTCTTTATTGCTACTTTTCTCAAAGAAATAGCGAGGCAGAGCAAATGGTTCGTTCTTACAAGTAAAAGATGATGGCAACGATTCAGTTTCCCTTTTTCGAGTTCATACAGGGCTACGGGTTGTGCAGACAAGAGCCCTACCTTCTGCATGGTAACCAATATCAAACCATCCTTCGGTCGTAACAATATCACCAGCGTCTGCTATACTGCTGTAGCTTTCATATGGCAGAATCGGTATGGGTGTGGATGTCGGGCGGCATTCAGGATGAGCCATCGTATACGCCCAGAGCCGTCGCCTTTACATCGTGGATGACGAGAGATTCCACTGTGACGCTGGCCTTTCCCCGCGACGACCATCCACTACAAACTTCATCCAAGAGCTGGCATCCTCGGCCTCCCCCTCCCTCATCATCATCGCAGCATCATCAGCTGTTGTGGGACAACCTTAGTCGTACCGCCACTCCTCTGGCACAGTTATCCCTCCGCTTTTCTCGACGACGCACTGCAGACATCGCTGAACCTAACGGATCACAGTGATGGTTTCGATCCAACACAAGGCGATCATGCGGTCCCACTCGAATCTCTTCGCCCAGCAGCTCATATTGGACTTCAAGATGTACCCGCCTAGCCTCTATCTCCTCGCCGGAGTCGCCACAAATTGGGTCATTCTTGGTCCTATGTACCGTCAAAGGGGGGAGGCATGTTGTAACCAGCGACTCAGGTAGTGAGAACAAACACCCCCGCAACCGGAGGTGCCATATACGAGCAGAGGGCAGTCAGCACACTGCAAGAGGGAGACGCATCCTCCTCCTCTGTGTCATCTCATGCAGCGTTATCAAGTGGTCTCCGATGTAGGATAGAGCTACATGGGCAGCAACAATAAGTCATTGTAGTATTCAGTCTATATGATTACAGTGTACACAACGGCTGATCTCTTGTTGGTGGTTTATGCTGATGGTGATGAGGTCCCATACTTCGGGGAGCGTAGGGTACGATGCGGGAGACCCGCACCGCCGACACGGCAAGGTCATAGCGGAGGTGGTTTGCCTTTGCTTTACTACGACCGTAATGGGGATGAATGATGATGATGAAGACGACACAACAAACCCAGTCATCTCGAGGCAGGGAAAACCTCTGACCCCGCCGTGAATCGAACCCGGGACCCCGTGCGCAGTAAGCGAGAACGCTATCGCAAGACCACGATTTATGCTACGAGTCTGAAATGTGTTTGACTCTGGTAGGATTTGTCATAGGGATATGACGCACATGAGGGTCTGAATTCTTCATAGCAGTACGATGAACATGGGTTTTAACCAGTCTTTTAGTATTTCACAATTTATCTTGTGCATGACCACTGCCAAATACATGAAACATAGGTACTTTTCCCACAGATATCATGCAGTTTCTGAGTAAGATTATATTTCTACTTTTTAATATCTCTCTTAGGATGTTGTCCGGAGGAGCTTCAGCTTTCTTTGTGATTTGAGCACAAGTTTTGACTAAAATATGGTAAGTTTCAGTAGTTTTCTTCATCATTTTCACTGTTAAGTATTACACCCTCCTTAACAGCTGCATACGGACTTGTGGCTGAGCCGCGAGGTCTAAGGCGCCTATCCACGTTTCGTGTGGCTCCCCCTCCCCCCCCCCCCCCTCCCGGTGGAGGTTCGAGTCCTCCGTCCTCCCTCCTTAGCGTAAGTTAGATTAAGTAGTGTGTAAACCTAGGGACCGATGGCCTCAGCAGTTTGGCACCACAGGAACTCACCACAAATTTCCAAATTTCCACTTGTGGCTGAATCAAAGAGGCTCCTCGTAAATCTAAAGTGAAGCCAAAGTAAATGTCCAATTAAAAAATTCATTACTAATGACTGCCACTCTATGGTGGGGAACTCCGATGCTCATTCGACAAGTTAACTGCAACCACATAAATGAGAGCTACTTATTGCAAAATTACTTGTGTGTTTACAAAATATAATGCTAAATATTCACAACAAATTAGTAAACAAACACAGATTTGGATGCCCGGTAACTGCATACTCAAGACGTACATTTTAAAGCAATTCTAACAAAAGTGCAAAGTGGCAGCAAAAATTTCATTTAAAATTTTAATAATTTTCGCCATGGCTTTTAATTCTAACAAGTGGATCAAAGCATTCCATTCCTACATAATAATCACCTCAATGTCTTAATTCTTTCTTAACATGGGTTTCATTCGTGCCACCGATTCCTGCAGTTTAAAACCAGGGAAGAAACTACCGTTTTAGTGATTTAATTATCGGGTATAAGCCAATCGTTAATCATCTAGTCATCCACATACTTTCTGTTAAAACACAATATGACGGACGATGTAAAGAACCAGATTTCGCAGGGACTTGCAGGTCCAGTTCCCAAAGACAGTAGTTCTCCATCGAGGTAATATTTACATCTCTGGCCGTACAACTTCATCCGCCGTATTTAGTCGACTATAGAGTATTGTAACGAGGGTGGAAGTGTCTATTTCGGCAGTTCGACGCCTTATTTTACAGGCTGCCATCAGATATCAAACATCAGACAAAGATTCCCCTCGTATAGCCTTCAGTGCACTCTTTCCACCTATCCGCCCTCTCCTCTGCGTTTAACAGGAGAATTCCCGTTGCACTCCTAATGTCACCATCCTAGCCTTTAACTTCACCGAAGGTTCTTTTGACTTTCGTACATCCTAAGTCAGTCCATCCAACAATCATTTATTTTTCGATTTCTTCACATTTGTCATGCGGCCATTTCGTCTGAGCTTCGTTGCACTTCATATTTATTTCAGACTCTAGCGACTTCCATTTCTGTATTCCTGAATTTATCTGAAGATATTTGTACTTCCTTCCTACATTAATCAACTGAAGTATTTCTTCTGCTACCCATGGTTTCTTCGCAGTTACCTCCTTTGTACCTATCTTGTTCTTTCCAGCTTCTGTGATTGCTCTTTTTAGAGATGTCTATTTCTCTTCAAATGTACTGCCTACTGTGCTATTCCTCAAGGCAGAATCTAATAGCCTTAGAGAACTTCAAGCGTATCTCACCATTTCTTAGTACTTCCGTATTCCATTTCGTTGCGTATTGAGTCTTCCTTACTAATCTCATAAACTTCAGCCTACATCTCGTTACTTCTACATTGTGATCTGAGTCTATATGTGCTCCTGGGTATGCCTTACTATCCAGTATCTGATTTCGGAATTTCTGTCTGACCATGATGTAATCAAACTGAATTCTTCCGTATCACCCGGCCTTTTCCAAGTATACCTTCTTCTCTTGTGATTCTTGAACAGAGTATTCGCTGTTACTAGCTGACATTTATTACAGAACTCAACAAGTCCCTTTCCTCTCTCATTCCTTGTCCGAAGCCCCTATTCCCTTGTAACCTTTTCTTCTACTCCTTCCCCAACAACTGCATTCCAGTCCCTCTTGACTATTAAATTTTTTATCTCCGTTTACATATTGTATAATCCTTTCAGTATCGTTGTATACTTTCTCTATCTATTCATCGTCAGCTTGCGACGTCGGTATGTATACCAGAACTATCGTTGTCGATGTTGGTTTGCTCTGATTCTGATAAGAGCACTGAACTATTCACAGTAACACATCCTCCGCCCTACCTTCCTATTCATAACGAATCCTAATCCTGTTATACCATTTTCTGGTGCTGCTGATATTACCCTATACTGATCTGTCCAGAAATCCTTGTCTTGCTTCCATTTTATTTCACTGCCCGTATTATATCTAGATTGAGTCTTTGCATTTCCCTTTTCAGATTTTCTAGCTTCCTTATCACACTGAAGCTTTTGACATTCCACGCCTAGACTCGTGGAACGTTATCCTTTCACTAGCTATTCAATCTTTTTCTCATGGTCACCTCCCACTTTGCAGTCCTGATTTTCCCCCATTTAGGAGCAGTTTCCCACTACAGCGACAAGACAGTGTCCTGAACCTCTGCCAGCACCTCCGCCCTCTTTGACAAGGCCGTTGGCAGAATGAGGTTGACTTCTTATGCCGGAGGTCTTCGCCACCAATGCTAATTATTAATCGACAATCAGGCGGTGGCGGGTTTCGTTCCCGGGAGCAAGGACGTTTTGATTACTAATCAAAGATGCTATCCGTACACCACGAGAAGTACCCTTCTGGATATTGTGCCAAATTCTGTGCCCCTGGCGCCTTAGAACACCAAAATCCAGATCTGGTCTGAGGGCCTTTTGCATAATGCTCCAAACGTTCCCATTTGAGAACCTTGCTGGCCAAGGTGGGATTTGGCAAGCACGAAGACAGGCATTAGAACCTCTTGCCGTTTGAGAGTGGGTATTACCTTGGTGAATTGTAAGCCCAGGATGGTTTGTAGTGAAGGGCAAGAAAACAGGGCGGGGAATATCGTTTATGTACCGCTATGCTTTAAGGGTCCTGCTACGAAAAGAAATGGCATCCCAGATCATGACTCCAGACTGTCGGGCCACTTGGAGGGCGAGAGTAAGGATAGTATCCCACCTCTGTGAGGAGTGAGTCCAGAAACGAATTCGCTGGTCATCGAGGCTCAGTTAGAAGTGGGACTCATCACTGAAGACAATTCTACTCCATTTACTGAGATTCCAGGCCAAATACATGTCCAGAGACGCCCTGAACAGCGGCGGTATACCACTGGACTGTCGGCCGGCACACGGCACGGCCTTCAGGACTGATGGTGTGAGGTGCCATTTCTTTTCGTAGCAGGTTGTTATCCGCGGCACCTTTGAAGCATAGCGGTACGTCGAGGCCTGTTTTGTTGCCCTTCATGGCAAGCCATTCTGAGGTTACATTTCACCAATACAATGCCCTGCTGCACACGACGAGAGTTTCTACCGTTTGCATTCGTGCTCGACAGACCCAACCTTGGCCAGCAAGGTCGCTGGAGCTCACCCCAACTGAGAACGTTTGGAGCATTATGGGCAGGTAGAAAGATGTGTGAGTGGGATCTGACGGATTCCTCTCAATGCAGTTAGTTAATGCAGAAACTATATCGAATTAAAATTGTTCAATTTACTAATACAGTTTAATGTTTTCATGCTCGTGGTCAAGCGATTTTTGGTTCAACAGTGCTTAACAGGAGCATGTTGATACTTTCAAAAACTAATCATTTAACCGTTCATGCTCTCTCAGTTAAAATACACGAAATGACCTGAAATAGGCTTTTTATTTATTTAACCTTGGACATTCACATTTGTGTTTGATGATTAAAAATCTACTGACGACCGGCAACCTCTCACGTCTTACATAGTTACTTGATCTGAAGTATTTCTTGCGTGATTTATTTAATATGGATTACTTAACAGCGCTTTTAGCAAATGCTACGTGATTTATTTGAGATCAACGTGCAGCATTAGAGGTATGGTGCCCGAGCAAAGCTGAGATTTGTTATTTTTATTGAGCAGGTAGTAATTAATATCAGTCATGACAAAACATTGCCACGAGTAGTACATTTTAACATTCGACCAGGTAACAGCGTAACGAAGTCTGGAACACTGTACTTCTGCACACACCTTTACAAGCGCTGTAATTACTTTGTATTTGGTGTACTGCCCTTATTTTCTACTCTGTGGGTCACCTGGTTCACTCGCTATTGGAATTCAGCTTATCAGTTTCAGGCCGCTCCTCAAAAATACAAAATTTTTATATGATTATGGGAAATGGCGTTCGCTTTAATCCATCACGTGCTGCCTTTTACACGACAGGTATTTGCGTTTTGTGGATCTTTTTAAATCCAGGGCACGTACTAAAACAATATTAACACGATCACCAGAATGCAGGGTGTTTCGAAAAGATCCGTAAGGCTATATCTTCTATATCAGTGGTTCCCAACTGGGGATAATTACCTTGTGAGAGGCCAAAATAAAGTCGATTCGATGAAGACTTAGTAACCACTTCAAATTATACATTTTTAACGTAATCACTATCATGACTATTAAATTAGACATTAATATATAATAGATCGTCATCTGCCGTTTGACATCTACTGGTAAGGAAAAGTCTGCTCTAGGTATTTCCAAGCACTGTGATCTTCAATGATACGAATGTCAGCTAGCTACCTTAAAAGTCTGTCTTCTCAGTCTTTTCATATTTATTCGAATCCAGAAAAAACTTGCGTTGGCCATATAACATCCACATTCCTGCCTGGTCTGCAGCCTAACAATACTTTTTTTCCAGCACTATCATAGTTATGTCTTCCATTCTACCCTGTCCACTAACCAATTTATTAATATTACTGTATCTCCTGGTAATCTGTGACATGTATCTCTCCACTGATCACTGAACCACCCCAAATTTTGGATGGTCGTTGTGCTAAAAGACCACGTCTTACAGTCAAGAGTAAAAACTAGTCATAAGATCTGTTTGTAAATGTTAAGTTTTACACAAATTCAAGACTCCACTATTTTTACTCTCCTATTTTTTTTGTTTTTTGTTTTTTTTGTTTTCGTCTGTTGGTGGAGCTTATCCGTCATGGGAAAAAGGCTGTAACAGTAGCTCTTTTTCTGATTTGGAAAACTGGCACGGGAGTATGTGGGTTCAAAGAATTGTTCCGTGAATGAAGGAATGTTTTAAAGTAGACAATTTCGAGCAGAAGTACAGTTCCTTTCTCCACGACAATTCAACAAACTATAAATAGATTTTCATGAAATAGAATTGGCATTAATTTAGTGAAATGTCTGTGGTCAATAGGTTTTACTATTGGAAGAACTGTTAAGAACACGGATTTCATTCGCCACAACTGATGGGTGTGAAAAGAGATCATCGAGTAGGATAGCAATGAAAACAAGAGGGAAAAACTGAAGGAACTTGGAGCACGACTTAGGATGAGGCTTTGCGAGCATCAAACCTAGTACAAAAAAGGTTTGTCAGAAATAAACAGAACCTGAAACCTGGCAGTATCTTTATTTTCTGGTTCAATAAAGAGTGTACAATACGTGTAAGATTCACTCGTTTCAACGTTAAATAAGCATTATAAATGATTTGCCACTGTAAAACTATAAATGATTTGCCACTGTAAAACTAGAAGCGTTAATTATTTAAAATCTAGTATTTAACTAGGACCCAAACGTTGTTCAGGGTATTGGATGACATATGATCCTGTTCATGGGCAGTGATCCCCAGAAGATTGGGAAACAACGAACTACATGAATGAAGATAGAAACCTGGACTGAATTTTGGCTCAAGTATTGAAACAAAAAATTTGGCTCGCACCACTTGTAAGTTCGTGGTTCATATAGTTGTCGGTAGGGCCTCTCCTCGCTCGCTTGGTCATTAGCAAGAGGGCTTTAAGACACGAGTGCGAAAACAAAGCAACAGAAGTCTCTGTATGCCCATCTTTATACAGATGATTGGGGTCCTCGGCTGTTCAGTATAGAACGTCGAATCAAAACACCTTTCAGATGTCTAAATTCCAAATTGTTATTTTATTGAGCAACCAGTTTCAGCGATATATTACACCATCTTCAGCCCCCCTGACCGACTTGTAGGAAGAGTCCAACCTATGATCCAGTCAAGATAGGGGCTAGCATTCAATGACTGGTATCCATAGATTTTCGACAGAGCGATTTCTCCGGTCATCACTTGCCGACTCAACTTCAGCTTTCTGCACTGACTATCAATAAGAACCAGGAAAAGTTTGCTAATAAAGTCTTGAAAGGCACCATATTCTGATACTGTGTTTTCTTCTAGGTCCCTTTACTGTTAATGATCTGATAACAGCAGTTCATATAGAACAGCACAACCATGGTGTTCCTCATGGACTTCTATACAGACTAAACCAGATTTTAGATAAAAATAAAAAATATTTACAGGTAGAATGAAAATACATGTTTAAGTAATTGGAACTTGTGCGTAACTATTTTCTTTACAGTCATATCTATAAAAGCACACACTAAGCGCGTTTTACGTCCTACCGTCCGATGCAGATGATACTCTTTGCGTTTTCCCTGAAGCGGTGGACTTCTATTTTTTTTCTCTTAGACGCTGTTGCTAAGAAAGATTAATAATTGGTTTAAATCATCTTGTTTTTATTTTCTTTCAGAAGCATCATTGTAAAACCATTCAGGGGAAAGAAGTTTATGGCATAGCTTTGTAGTGTTTCCCCTTGAAAAATTTCCTTTTCCAATCGGGGATCGAGACATGCCTTGTTAAATCATGGGTGGGAAAGCTGTTTTCAGTATCCATGATTTTGTGTAAAGAACTTACTTTGTACCATGAGAAAAAGGACGATAGTATTACTCCCTACAAAATTTTCGAGCGTGCTTTTATAAAACGTTTATCAATAACTCCTGGAACATTTCCTACCCGATAACAATATTATTGCTTAGCTTCAATTTATAATTTGATGCCTTGATCTCAGAAAATATATTAGTACAGTCTGAAATTTTTAAAATAACGTTATACGTTGAACGAACTATCACTTCATGTCACATATTTTTTCATGTTACTAAACACCGAACAAAACTTCATCATTATGATTATTTAAAAACAACTTTACTAAAAAAACTGCATTTAATAAAAAATTAACGTTTATTCTAAGCAGTATTCATCTATCAGCTGACCAAAATTTCAATTTCAAAATAATAGCCTAATGCGATGTCTCTGTCATATATGGTCTACGTTGTGATCAGACTACAGCGAGGATATTAATGTAGATTGAAGGGGATATTAACGCTACAAAACAAAACAATATAATTGTCCTCAGGTAAAGTACTTTGCTGATGACTATAGTGGTACAGTACGAATGTGGATAAACAAGGTGACGTATTCGCATAACATTTCCTATAAATTTCTAAATCTATTCACGACTGGCATTTATAATGAGCTCCCACTATTGGCGTGCTAAAGAAATATTTAGCGGTTTTATATCTCACCGAGTGCTGTACGTCTCCATGTGCACCGCTGCTTCCTAAACTGTCTGTGACATTTATCTTTTATGGACTTCTCAAGTGACTGCATTGTTAAACACTAAGTACGTTATTTTCTGCACATGGAGAAACAGAAGGTGAGCGTGGTGCGTACAGCTGCAATTACGGGAAATTGTGTCGACGATCTGCGATCTAGATCCGGAGAAAAGTGCTACACCGAGCACGTGACCACGGTCGACAGAACGTGAATCGCTGTGGCTGTGATAACGGGTAAAGAGGCGAACGTGTAGCGTTTTTCTCAAAGCTGCATGGATAGATGACGAAATATTATCACCCGTTCCAGTCAGGTCGTATTCTTGCTATATAATACAAAAGCCACTCTCGTACATGAAACTCTGCGAAATGTACAATCAAGACGTAGACCTTATCACAGGTATAGGAGCAGCATCAATGAACACTCCAGTAACAAGAGGAAGTCTTATGAGCTGTTGACACTCAACAGTGATATGGTACGTGAGCGTCGAAAAGTAAATAAGCGATGGACTGCTTTCGCAAGCAGGGAAAAGAAACATGAGATGAAATGGAATCTGTTTTACATCTGCCATTGTCCGCAACACGCGAGAATGCGTACGTTCCAAGAAGATTCGGGTCATTGCTTCCCACATACGATTCGTGAAATGACCATGACGAAAAAATCTCAGACAATAGAGCTCAGATGGGGGTTTATCGACAGCTGTTCTTCCTGCAGACTACTCGTGAATGAAACAGGGGAGGGGGAATCAGAAAGAGGTACCAGAGGTACCCTCTTCACCTTAATGTGGCCTGTGGAGTGTAGATGTAGATGTAAGTCAGTTGCTCGTATATCTGTTTGTTGCCTTCCTGCATCTGTTGCAGAGCTTCGTAGTCGGCAAGAGAATGGGGTGTCGAATCGCTCTCTAAAAATACAGAAATCGGTATACTTTGACGATAAAAATTCCAATAGGAAGAAATAATTAATGTAAAGGAATGAAATTTCGGAAACACATCAGTGTAGGTAACGTATTTAAGCGATTAAAGATGCAAGATCAAAGGTTAATGTACGCGCGAAAAAAGGTATAGCAAATGTGAATGGCGGTATGTTAATAACCGATGTTAACAGACAGAATGTTGAGTGCGCGCATGCATTAATGTCGTACAGTTGCCGGATGTCAGTTTGTGGGTGGAGTTCCCTGCCAGTTGCACTCGGTCGGTCTATACTGAGACTATTAATGCTGGTTATGGATGAAGCTGAAGCTGTCGTCTGTTGATGCCCCACATGTGCTCGACTGGAGACGGATCTGGTGATCGAGTAGGACAAGGCACCACGTCCGCAATCAAATGTAAAATTTAACAATTTTAAAAACTTTCTATAAAACATTTTAAATTTTTCGAAATTTGTAAAGGCTTTTTTAAGTTACCGCTACCAGTCACACAATTTGTCAACTGTTGTATTACTTGTTTATTTAGCGACATGTTTCGAGGTAAACCTCATCTTCAGGCTAAATGGCATTACAAAAACAACTTTAAAATAAGGCCATACTGATGTTACATATTCTTTTCGTAAATGCCGTAGTCATCCTTTGGAAGAAGAGAAAACTTAGTAAGGGGTAATGTCACTTTGGAAGCTGGACTGTTGTTTGCATAAAAATGTTTTGTAACATTCACTCACTTTTTTATTCTGGCGTAGCAGTCTCGTAGTGAAATACTCGGGTGCCTCCATTTCCGTGCCTCCCCTGGTCACTATTCACAAATTGTCACGAAAATAGCAGTAACTTGGAAACATGATCACAAACAGTTCTGTAGTGCAGTGGACAAGATGGCGGTCGAAATACAGCTGGTTTCGATGTGACTATCGATTTGTCGATCTATGTGGTGTCAAATGTTTACATGTCTTCTTCACGTCTTGTTATCGTATTGCAGACGTACGTTGACGAAATACATTACAGATTGAGCCCCTGTTACAACATTATTGAACACATGATGATATAAACTATTTATTTTACATGTTTCCAAGCTATTGCTGGGACTAGAGTCAAACGACTGTGTCAGTAACATAGCAGTCGCTTGGAAACACGATCACAAACAGTTCTATAGTGCAGTGGACAACATGGTGGTCGAAATACGGCGGGTTTCGATTTGACGATCTATGTGCTGTCAAATGTGTGCATGTCTTCCGCACGTCTTGTTATCGTATTACAGATGTAGGTTGACGAAATACATTACAAACTGAGCACCTGTTACAATATTATGTATGTAATATATTACGTCAACCTACATCTGCCATATGATAACAAGACGTGAAGAAGACATGTAATTTGACACCACATAGATCGTCAAATCGATAGTCACATCGAAACCAGCTGTATTTCGACCGCCATCTTGTCCACTGCACTACAGAACTGTTTGTGATCATGTTTCCAAGTTACTGCTATTTTCGTGACAATTTGTGAATAGTGACCAGGGGAGGCACGGAAATGGAGGCACCCGAGTATTTCACTACGAGACTGCTACGCCAGAATAAAAAAGTGAGTGAATGTTACAAAACATTTTTATACAAACAACAGTCCAGCTTCCAAAGTGACATCACCTCTTACTAAGTTTTCTCTTCTTCCAAAGGATGACCACAGCATTTACCAAAATACTGTGTAACATCAGTATGGCCTTATTTTAAAGTTGTTTTTGTAATGCCATTTAGCCTGAAGATGAGGTTTACCTCGAAACATGTCGCTAAATAAATAAATAATACAATAGTTGACAAAGTTTATGACCGGTAGAGGTAATTTAAAAAAGCCTTTACATATTTCTTGAGACGGTCACGGCCGAAAAATAGTCAAAATGGCATCAAATTGTTTCGAAATTTTTTGTATAATATCTCAGTTCCATTTAACATTAATTGTTCTTTTAGAAAGTCGTGACCAGTTAAGAAGAAGAAAGATAAAATTTTATATTGTTAAACGTGATTGAGACAATATATAGAAAAATATGACTGTTTTAGAAAGTTTAAAGTATTTTTTTACAATTTTCTAATTTTACGTTTTATTATCGGCTTATAAACGCTTTCTCCAATTCTGACAATGTCAGACGCATTCAACAAGTCGTCACTTTCTAGAGAATGTTGGGTTACAACGGCAGTATGTGGGCGAGCGTTATCCTGTTAGCAAATACGCACTGGAACACTGTTCATGCATGACAGCACAACAGATCGAATCACTTGACTGATGTGCTAATTTGCAGTCAGAGTGTGTGGAATAACCTCGGGAGTGCTCCTGCTTTCATACGAAATCGCTCCCCGGACCGTAACTCCAGATGTAGGTCAATGTGTCTAGGGCGCAGGCAGATTGATTGCAGGCGGTCACTTGGCCTCCTCCTAAACAACACATGGTCATTAGTAGTACCGAGAGTGAACCCGCTTTCATCACAGAACACAACAGACCTCAATTCTGTTCTCCAATGAGCTTGACACCACATAAGTCGCGAGGAGCGGTGGTCTGGGGCCAGTGGAATGCACACTAGAGCATCTGCCTCGGAGCTGTCTTTAAAGTAACAATTCGTTGTGTCACTGTAGTGCCAACTGCTGCTCGAATTTCTGCTCCCAGTACTATGCGCCAGAGCCAAACGCCGAACACGAGTCTTCCCTCTCGGTAGTGCTACGTGGCCGCCCGAAGCCCGGTCTACTTGCGACTGTACCGTTTCGTGACCACCGCTCCCAGAAATCACTTACAGTGGCTACATTCCTGTCAAACCTTCTGCTATTCCGCGGAAGGAACGTCCAGCTTCTCGTACATAGTTCAAACTCAGTAAGCCGTTGATAATGGCGTCTTTGTCGTCTTGATGGCTTCTTGACCATCAGCTCGCTGCGTCCAATCTCAAAGGTAACTAATGCTCACGACCGTTACACCGTACATTTAAAGGAAACCTAATTTGCATCCTCATAGTGGCGCTACTAGCGCAAGTCTTATGCGAATAGGGTGAAATTTTAATAGACGTAGTTTTTCAGATGTAGGAACACGCCTACCAACTTTCGTTTATATCACACTAGTCCTTGGTGCTGGGATTTTTTTTCGTCAGTATATGGTACTCTGCAGAACAGTGCTTGTGTTATGAAACTTGTGCCAAATCAAGTACCATATCATGATTTTTAACTTTCTGTAAACAACCCACAAATTCTGACTGAACCATTCTCCGCTACATCCCGCTTTCGAGATTTGGATTGTTCCTTTGGAAAGGGGGTGGCTGAACTATCAGCTAACCTAGTCCAAACCGAGCTTGTATTCCGTCTTTAATGACATCATCAATGGGATGTTAAACCTTAATCGTCCTTTTTTCCTTAACCCTTTAACTGCTCTGGACGTGTTAACGCGCGCGCCTTTGTACCTGTCCCTGTGTGCTCTGAACGTATTTACGCGCGCCACCAGTCCTACCTGATACTCTGAACGTGTCTACGCGTAGAACGTTCAGTGGCTCCACAACACACCTAATGTTGGAGCTCCCGATAACTGGTAAATCTCTGCCCCCCTATGCCTACTCGGATCCTGCTGAAGATATGGCAACATATCCACTGACAGGTAGAAAAGGGGAGGCCAGACGACCAGTCTCCAGATCGTCCCTCCACTGCCAGAATCTTGACGATTATCTACAAAGAAACACTAGTATACGATGAATTAATAGCGATGGTGTCCAGAGCATAATCAAGAAACAGTGAGTTACAGTGGAGGTGCGAACAGTATAGTAGACAGTGACTGTTAAGTGATATTTGAGTTATTGAAAACAGACTTGGAACAATGCAGCGTGTGTTAAAATCATCTACTGTGAGGGCCACAGCATACGTTGATGTAAAAGAGGAAGTTTAAAGGAAATTGAGGCCATGACATTCCAATAAATGTTTGCGCCAGCATCTATTGTAGAAACCAGAAAACTCTGTGTTCATAATATAATCCAGAGGATTCCTAACTCCACATCTCACTTGAAGTTATTTACTATCTTTGTGTCATAAAATTGTCTTTGAGGCAAATATTGGAAGGGAACCTGTATTTCCTTACAAAATTTTCAAATTTTGAATCAAAGGTTCATCGCAACTTTGCAGCTTTTGTGGACGCCGGAACAGCTGCAGCTTCGCTACCAGCAACATCACTGCAGTCACAGGTGAGCGAGGAAAACAAATTACACTTCTTTGGAGGCAACCATTATCGTAACAGGCCAACAAGTGGTTATAGAGTAATTGTAAAATACGGTACGGATAGTACATCGGTGTACACAAAAGCAAAGAACATTAAAATAATATCAGTTGTTCAGAAAATAGTAATAAAACTAAATATATTCTGTTCTCCAGTGAAATACAGACTGTTTCTCGCAGTCGGATTTTGCTTTTTCTTTTGTTACAGGCCAACTAAGGACCGCGTCAGGGTAACTGCCTATTTATTTTTTCCTTTATACTCGCTGAAACACTCTCAATTTCTCAGAATGAGCTCTTTTTTACTGATCTGGCCATCTGACACCAGCTGTTTTTGTTTGTTATAGTTGCTTGAAAACATTTGAATTCATTGACATCTAATCTGGATGTGTCTCTCCTCAGTAAGTTTACCTATCCAGTCTGGAATCCTTCCAAAACCTTTGTTTGTGTTGGCTCTCCACACATTCTATTTGTTTACCTGTTTTGGAATAATGAGTGGATATTATTTCTTAGCTGTCTACCTGTATTCTCTCTATATGTCCATACACCGTAACACATCTTTTCCTGATGTACATCCGTTATTTTATGGCAGAATGGTCGTATTTCCTCATTTGATGTCAAAACCAGAGTGATAATATTTCCTTATTTTGTTTTAAAGCCGAACTGCCATCCTTGCTATTTATAGGATCTAATACTTTTTGCAGGATGCTTCTTTCTATCTCTTAAAAACTTTCTAATACCGTTTTGCATGCAGGTAATAGTAGTTGTGTAAGACAATAGAGGACTTCTTGTTTTTGAACCGTATTATATTGTCTTAGTTCCATATCTCTAGGAAATATTTTTGTTGCGCAGATTTCTCACTTTCATATATACTCTTTTCATTTTTTCAATTATAATTTTAAATGCTTCTTTTATCTTTTTCGTGTTTATATTTTCACTCAGATACTTAAAGTTTACGTTTTCTTCATGTTTTCCTACTTGATTCGTGCGGCTTTCTTTCATTGGTCATGTATTCTGTCTTTTCAAACAATATTTGTAGATCTGCCTTCTGAGTTATTTCATTCCGAAGTTCTGGTCTTTTATTTGTATTCTCTGAGGTTGCGCCTATTATTTAAGAGGTCGTCTGCAGAGACCAAGCAATTTATTGCTTCTTTCGGTCTATCCTAGTTACTGAAGTTATTAACTTTTCGTTTTCCTTCCTCTATGTAATTAGAAGTTCTTTTTTCTTTTTTGAAGCTTGTGTAAATCGTGATATTGTGTCAATATAGTAATCAAAGACTTCCCCGAACATATATGATTGTGTACACACCATTAACGACGTTTTAAAGGCATTTTACAGAACGGTTTCAATTCAGTTTACAACATTTTACGCGCAAATTTTCCGGTAAACTCTAATAAATTCCCAGAAAGTGAAGCAGCCAAACTTTTATGTAGGGATATTTACAGTAGCAACATCAACACACAGTAACTCTATCTGCACCAAGATGTAGCTCATTTTGGTTAATAACACACTAAACCTTACTGTTATATTAGTATCTGAGTGGTTAAGAGTGGTTAGGGGTGATTAAGAGTGAGTGCGAACTCTGGACTGCAGTTTTGTTGCATTGGTACAATAGTCTTTCGTGTAGTTCCGATTTCTTTTGACAAAACAGTAGCGAGTGTGTAGATAGTGATTCAAATGATATAGTAACAGCAGTTCCATCAAAGTGACATCAGTATTTTGGCATTAGATAGGAAAATCGCTCGTTTTATTGCCTTCTGTCATCCCCTTCATGTCATATCATGAAAGAAAATGTACTAATACGTGCAGGAAGTAAAATAAAAATGAAAATTACGGGATTTTAACATAATGCGTTGTCCAGAATAAGTAAAATCTAACAAACCAGCAAATCCCACCCTTGATTCCTTGAAAAATCGAACTGCCATGTATAAAACGTGATATCTCTCAAACTATGTTCATTGAATAGTATAATTTTGTAGGTACATTGAGTGTTATGTGTGGATATTGCCTGCAAAATGTGTTGCGGGTAGAGATAGTATAAAGAAGTAATAAATGCAGTTTTACTGCAAGGGCAACGAAAATATAGTAAGCGATAAATATTCTTCCATTAATTATTTTAGCCAGCCGCTGTGGCCGAGCGGTTCCAGGCGCTTCAGTCCGGAACTGCGCTGCTGCTACGGTCGCACATTCGAATCCTCCCTCGGGCATGGATGTGTGATAGTTAGGTTTCAATAGTTTTGAGTCTAGGGGACTGATGACCTCAGATGCTAAGTCACATAGTGCTTAGAGCCATTTGAACCATTTGAATTAATAATTTTTTGGATGATGCCAGCGAGATAAATTTCTTAAGGTTTGAAATTATGTGTAACGTTAGTTACAAGTCGCTATGAGCTCTCATTATTCAATACTGGATTAATATAGTCCGGGTATTTGTGCGCTTGGATGATGCCAGCGAGATAAATTTCTTAAGGTTTGAAATTATGTGTAACGTTAGTTACAAGTCGCTATGAGCTCTCATTATTCAATACTGGATTAATATAGTCCGGGTATTTGTGCGCAGTGAGTTACACTGCCTAAAGATACGAAGGCTGATCAACGAAGACTGAGTTTTCCTGTAGCTTCCGTGATAGCTTTCTATCTATACCATGAGTAGATGGAAAGAGTGGGTTTTAATATATAATATCTATAAACAATAGCACTCTTGTATCGATAGGTTGGTAGTAGTGCTCTATTTTGTAAACGCTCTTTGCCTCTCGCATACAAAACAATGGAGGTGATGGAGGTGACGCGAGAGGAGCAGAACAGCGCAATAAAATTCTTTATTTGTTTAAAACATGCAGCCACTGAAACGTACGAAAAGACGCAGCAAGGGTACGATGAAGGTGCACTACCGAGTGCAACAATGTTTAGGCGGTTCAAGGACTTCAAAGGAGGCCGAACTGTCTGTGTTAAGCTACGTGGACCTGGTGTTTCAGTTTCTGCTGTGATCGAAGTAAAAATTGACACTGTTGCTGTGATTGTCCGTAGGATCGTTGGAAAACATGATGTAACCCCAGTGAAGTTGACAATTTCATGTGGCAGTGTCTTTACGATTAAGCGTGATCATCTCCATATGACCCGTGTTTCTGCCCGTTGGGTGCCAAGTCCGTTGCCTTCTGAACATAAGGCTGTACAAATGGAGACAAATTGTGAGGTGCTGCGTCTCTTTGCTGATGGAAGGGATGCGATGTGGAATCGATTATATCCGGTGGTGAGTCATGGCTCCATCATTTCTTAGTGAACCTGAAGGAAAATAAATCAGCACAGTTCGCAGTCAGGTTCTCCAACACTAGAAAAGGCGAAAGTTGTTTCATCCGCAGCGCAAAACTCTCTGGGACTGTGTGGCGACAATGACAATGACAGTGTGCGGCCTCACGTCACAAATCGTCCAGTCTGTAGCTCAATTCAACATTACCTGTGTACCGCATCGTCCTTGTAGCCCCAATACTGAACACTGCGATTTTTTTATTCCCACCACTAAAGGTAAAGCTTTGGGGAATTCGATTAAACAACTCTGAAACAGTGCTCAAGAAAAGTGAGGGGATTCTCGAGGACTGACAAAGAATGGCCTGCACCACGTGTTCAAGGACTGACAGAGACCCTATAACAAGTGCATTCATGTTAGAGGGGAGTACTTTGAAAAAGATCATAAAACCCTGAAATGAAGCAAGAAACATCTACGAAAAATGTCTGTCTCAGTATTTGTTGATAAGCCTTTGTATATAAACGGTTTCTAACTGTAATAGTTGTTTTATTGTGTTAAACATTTAACATGAGAATATACCTCTTGCTTAGTAGATTATGACAGGAATTTAAATTTTTAATTCGGTTAATAACTGTTTGAAATATTGAAAATAAAATTTTTATTGCTCCTGAAAGCCATTGCATAGGCAACCTGCACTTGAACGTTTGACCTGGGGTAGCCGTTTAGTAATACAGATTATTTACGTTTCTTTTTTATGTCTTCGTCTGTTACCGGCTGCCTCGTTGTCTGCATCTGACGATCCACTGAGTCGCACTTTTGATTGGCAGGAATTGGACTCGTATTCGAGGGGCAGCGGTTCAATTCATCCAGATTCAGGTTTTCCGAAATTTCCTTAAGTCATGGAAGATGAATGCCGGGATGGTTCCTTTGAAAGAGCACGGCCGATTTTCTTACCCCTTATTACCCATTCCCAGGCTGAGCTTCGTTTCTATTGGCCACATCATCGACTGCACGTTGACCTTAATCTTCCTTCCTTCTTTCCTTTCTTCCTTCTCCATTGTTGTTCAGTTTCACATCAAGTTAACCCTTCGTAGCGCAACAGCCTGCACGCAATCCTCTAGAGTTCCTTTGTAGTGCTGTATTGTCTTTACTTTGAATGCTAATCATTGTTCGCGTAATACTTGGATGCTGATTCACTATGTCAAGCTGCATCACGGTTCAGAATCCCAGTTATACTGTGTTCGCCTATAACTGGCTGGGTGGGCCAATTCGAAGGGGAAGAAAACTGGATATTGCCTCCAAGAGAACTACGCGTAGTAAAGCACTGAAGTGTCCAAACAGTTTCTGGGTTTAAGACTGGTTTATATTTTATACCGGTTATGACTGGTGCTTAGTAGTGTAAAAACACTTCTCCCAACTACTTGGTGTTAAATGAATGTCGTTGAAATGATAAAAATACTTAAGTTGTATGTGACATGTGACTTCACATAATGAATCTTTACAAGGAATCTTGACTACTGCAATTTTTTTTTCTTTTAAAATATCAGATTACTCGATTCTACTGAATTGATCTTCTCGATCACCCGAATGAACAAAAGAAAAAAAGTGATATATAAATATACTTTTTTTGAAAACATTGTTGGAGAACATTGAAATTAATTATAAAATAAGGCAAATTTATTAAAAGGTGAGCGGTTGTGATCATGACATGTTCATCTTCAGACCTTCAGTCATATTGATGGGCAGTGGCTCTACATGGAGCGGGAACCGCTGAATAGACGATGACTATCGTCATTCAGCGATTCCTGCTCCATGCATGGCCACTGTTAATCAATATGACTGAAGGTCTGAAGATGATCATGCGATGTTTGAAAGCTGTCTCATTTTAGTAAACATGCCTTGCAATCTAGACTACTTCATAATTAATTTCAAATACGGGTACTGTGTTTGTAAACATGATTAGCAGACTAACTTCGCCAATTTATTTTCTAAAATAACGCATGTATAATATTTCTCCGATTCGCATTCAGTTCGAACACTCTCTTGCACCTGTTTACCTGTTTATCTTAGAATGCATTTAACGTCGCACATAGTTTTACGTAGAATTTATGACGTCATACCATCAGTTTACAAGCAAGAAGTTTCACAGCGAACTTTGCCCTGTTGCACTTCTCAGGCGTCATATTATGCAGACTGTCTCTTCAAAAATTCTATAGCTTTTTCAATCTTTTCTACTTTCTTTCGTTAGTAAGATATATATAAGCAATATTCTTCTAATTTTAATCGTGTTATCATTTCTTCTACCGTTTTTTCATAACTGAGGCGACGTTGGTTCTTGATTACAGCTTATTCATTCTCCAAAGGTGTTGAAATGCAACTTTCTGTTTGGGAATATCTTGTCCAGTGTTTCATACAGAAATTCGTTACATTCACATATAGTTGAAGCACTCTTCGCTGGAATAGAACAGTCCCAGCAAATATAATTAAATAGATCCGCATAATTCAATTCCTACCAAGGTTATCCAGACATTTTCGTTGGACTGAAGGAAATTCCGGAACAGGAATTGAACTCCCACATTGCTTAGGAATCGGTTTCCCCTTTTTCGAGTTTCAACAAATTTATTATCTAGCCAAAATGAACCAAATTTGTTCAATGGGCCGATCTGGTCACTTCGAATACGGAATGACACGTATGAAAAAGTAAATCAGTGGAAAGAAACGCCGGCCAGTGTGGCCGAGCGGTTCTAAACTCTTCAGCCGGGAACCACGCGACCGCGATGGTCGCGGGTTCGAGTCCTGCCTCGGGCATGGATGTGTGTGATGTCCTTAGGTTAGTTAGGTTCTAGGGGACTGATAACCTCAGGTGTTAAGTTCCATAGTGCTCAGTGCCATTTGAACCATTTTTTGGAATGAAACATAACATTTAGTTTGAATCACATCGCATAAGTTACTCCGTAACACAGACAGACGCGCATAAGCATAATAGGATTTCTCATTTATTTACGGAAGACATTACATCAGTTGTAAAAGTAATACTTATTTACACTTTCAGTAAAGTACTTAAAATATTCATATTTTGGTTGGAATGATACAGACTGTGTGAAAAGCACGCGCAGTGCGAGTACTACTACTTAACACTAGATAAGGTCACTCACATTCCTTAAGCGGGCGGACTTTTGTGATTTCGCAGAGCTACTGAGCTGTGCGTCTCATCCAGGTCTAACCGGAATACGAAGAAGGTAAGGCACAGGAAGAGGAAATAATTACTTACAGCGAAGATTTTGATTCTCAACTTAAAAACACGTATTTGCAGTAACGCAGCTGTTAACCAGCCGTTCGTCATCGGAATCTGTAAATTCTGTAGTGCGTAATGCCTTCACTCGTTGACGAACAAGTGAGAGAAGGGGGCAACTTTAAATCTTTTAGAGGCACATTAATTATGTCCGGATGCCGTAAGGTATTGTCATAACTTATAAACGAAGGAGAGCGACGTTGCCGTAGGTCGGGGGTCATCAGGAAAACTGTCGAAAAACGATAATAGCCGCCATTTGAGGCTATTAGAGAATAGATATTGATGAAAATACAGTTAAATAAGAAACTGAAATTAAAATTCACAGGAAAGGGCTGCAATAAAAGTATATGCATCCGAAGACGATGACCGCTGTTGAACAGTTGCGGCCTTAGTAAATTTTTCGGGCACAGTCTCGAAGTGTAAGAAAAGTGGTAAGCTCTTTCCATTTTTCATCGTATATCGTTGACACAAGTAGTTCATACATTGCTTTATGCTAGGAAAGGCATGAGAATTTGGCTGAGCAATTGGCTGCTTAAAACTGAAAAATGATTTTGAAAAACATACTTCCATGTTAATGCTCTTAAGCATTCCCACCTGTCCAAAACCAATTTCATCATTCTCAACAATATCCGAGAGCAGTCACTTTGTTTCCATTTTCTTTTGTGTAGTGATATGTTCCGTGGATCATTAGTTCGATGTACCATCATGGTACAGAACAAAGAAAAATACAAGATATTTTACATAATACGTCTTGAAAAACGAGGCAATGTTGATTTATTCACGGATTAATATATAAATGGTAGTAAAATGTTTGGTTTTATTACAGAAAAAAGTGTCTTCAGCTACAAATCTTGGTCTGAAAATCCGGTCATCTCGAATCTATTTTCACTATGTTCAACAAAATGCGATCTCCTCATAAACGTGTATCGTAATAAAAATCTGGATTATTAGTGAAGCCAAATACTCAAGTTTACGTAATAGATTTAGTTACAGAACCAGTTCTGGCTCCAGAGCGCATGAAGTGTTTATATCGAAGACTGCTCGATTTTATAACGTCTGTATAAAAAAAGAAATGTCCCGACTGACTGATCAATCATCGCACAGCCCAAATCGCTAAGGCTAGACACCTGAAATTTGGAGAGATGTCGATCTGGTACTGTAGCCATCGCTTAAGAAGGGATTTTTTGAAATTCCATCCCTAAGGGAGTGAAAAGGGGATGAAATGTTTTTTGAAAATATGTCGTTATAAAGGCAATTTTGAACCTAGAACTACGAAAATTGGCATTTTGTTTCTCGGTTAGAAATAAAAAATACGTGTTTCAGCATTTCTAGAAATTCAACCCCTAAGAGTGTAAAGTAATGGGTGAAATTTCTTTTAAAAAATAAATCGTTACTAAATAACAACTATAGAAATTTTAAAGGTACAGCTGTGAAAATTGATACTGGACTTTTCGGTTGGAAAGAAAAAGTTTACGTGTCTGAGTGTTTTTCGTAATTCACCCTGCATGGATGTAAAATACGGGATGAAATGTTTTTTGAAAATATGTCGTTATAAAGGCAATTTTGAACCTAGAACTACGAAAATTGATATTTTGTTTCTCGGTTAGAAATAAAAAATACGTGTTTCAGCATTTCTGGAAATTCAACCCCTAAGAGTGTAAAGTAATGGGTGAAATTTCTTTTAAAAAATAAATCGTTACTAAATAACTACTATAGAAATTTTAAAGGTACAGCTGTGAAAATTGATACTGGACTTTTGGGTTGGAAAGAAAAAGTTTACGTGTCTGAGTGTTTTTCGTAATTCACCCTGTATGGATGTAAAATACGGGATGAAAAGTTTTATGAAAATATTTCCTATGAAAGCATATTTAAAGCTGGGTAGCTCAGATGGTAGAGCACTTGCCCGCGAAAGGCAAAGGTCCCGAGTTCGAGTCTCGGTCCGGCACACAGTTTTAATCTGCCAGCAAGTTTAATATCAGCGCACACTCCGCTGCAGAGTGAAAATCTCATTCTGGAAACATCCCCCAGGCTGTGGCTAAGCCATGTCTCCGCAGTATCCTTTCTTCCAGAAATGCTAGTTCTGCAAGTTTCGCAGGAGAGCTTCTGTGAAGTTTGTAAAGTAGGAGACGAGGTGCTGGCAGAAGTAAAGCCGTGGGGACGGCGCGTGAGTCGTGCTTGGGAAGCTCAGATGGTGGAGCACTTGCCCGCGAAAGGCAAAGATCCCGAATTCGAGTCTCGGTCCGGCACACAATTTTAATCTTCCAGGAAGTTTAAAATCTATGAAAGTTTGTATTTTGCAACTTGGTTACAAAACGAATACGTGTTTCAGTGTTTTAGGAAATTCAACCCCTACAGGGGTGAAATAGGGGATGAAAGTTTTAATGACAATATTTCGTTATGTTAAAAAAATTTTGAAGCTAAATCTGTTTAAAAAATGGCATTTCACTTTTCGTTAGGAACAGGGGATGAATGCGTCTATGGAAATAACACCAGAAGAAGTAGGATTACCAAAGACCTCCGACTCCAGTTACGAGATCGGTTTTTGGTCAGAAGCATATTCAGAAAAGAACATACTTCTGTGGCCTTAATGAGAGTGAAAAGTCTAGAAAGTGTTGCAATTTGTGATCTAAGTCTAAGACAGCAATTTAACTATGACAATTCGGCTTTGTCACAGTTCTATAGAAAAAGAAACGGATCTTTAATATATTAATTTTTCAGTAGGCCTAATATGTACGTATAAAATTATTTTTGTTGTAATTATTAAGCAAACCAATCATTACTGATGACATCTTACATACCATGTTTAAATGCGATTGCATTCATAGGTAAATTAGTTTGAGATGGCCATGTACACTGCTTCTAGATCGTTGATTTGTACATGAGCAATGTATGTAAGAACATACAAATTCAATTAAAATTTTTAAAAAAGGTGCAAATCTTATACAAAGAATTGCTTTATTAAATTTTAATACTCTGTCTGCAGCTTAGTTTGCCTAGACTAGATACGCTGTTTCCACAATATGCGCATTTACACATGAGCAATGGGCGTAACAACATACAAATTCGATAAAAAAAACTGTGCAGACCATACAGTCTAGGCTAGCGAAGCAGTGGACCCTAGGCTAGTAAAATGTGTAAGTTCGAACGATACCAGTCGTTATCATTTGCTGCTAAATTGTCTAACTTTTACTCCAGCTATCAACGAATTATGTAGCAAAATTGTGCTTCGCCTGCATGCAGCTTAAGGGATTGCTTCTGCAGTATGATGATCAGCCAGTCATCTTTGTTTTGAGGAGAACTGTGATTTGCGCCATACATCTCCTTCATCTTAACTTGTGAGATTTTTCCACTGTTTTTCAGAGACATCGATAACTCTCCATCTTATTGTATAAAGATTTATGTATGTTTGAGTGATCTTAACAACGATTTTGCAGTAAGCGGGATATGTGCTACATGCGGGGCCAGAATACTGCTGTATCACCTCTGTTTAGGGGCAAACGTCGAAAAACTAGTAGACTTCGAAATCATAGCTAGTACGAGGTGCATTCAAGTTCTAAGGCCTCCGATTTTTTTTCTCCGGACTGGAAAGAGATAGAAACATGCGCATTGTTTTAAAATGAGGCCGCGTTCATTGTGAATACGTCCCAGAGATGGCAGCATCGTACGGCAGATGGAATTTTACCGCCAGCGGCGAGAATGAGAACTGTTTTAAATACTTAAAATGGCGACGTTTTCCTTACTTGAACAGCGTGCAATCATTCGTTTTCTGAATTTGCATGGTGTGAAACCAATTGAAATTCATCGACAGTTGAAGGAGACATGTGGTGATGGAGTTATGGATGTGTCGAAAGTGCATTCATGGGTGCGACAGTTTAATCAAGGCAGAACATCGTGTGGCAACAAACCGAAACAACCTCGGGCTCGCACAAGCCGGTCTGACGACACGATTGAGAAAGTGGAGAGAATTGTTTTGGGGGATCGCCGAATGACTGTTGAACAGATTGCCTCCAGAGTTGGCATTTCTGTGGGTTCTGTGCATACAATCCTGCATGACGACCTGAAAATGCGAAAAGTGTCATCCAGGTGGGTGCCACGAATGCTGACGGACGACCAGATGGCTGCCCGTGTGGCATGTTGCCAAGCAATGTTGACGCGCAATGACAGCATGAATGGGACTTTCTTTTCGTCGGTTGTGACAATGGATGAGACGTGGATGCCATTTTTCAATCCAGAAACAAAGCGCCAGTCAGCTCAATGGAAGCACACAGATTCACCGCCACCAAAAAAATTTCGGGTAACCGCCAGTGCTGAAAAAATGATGGTGTCCATGTTCTGGGACAGCGAGGGCGTAATCCTTACCCATTGCGTTCCAAAGGGCACTACGGTAACAGGTGCATCCTACGAAAATGTTTTGAAGAACAAATTCCTTCCTGCACTTCAACAAAAACGTCCGGGAAGGGCTGCGCGTGTGCTGTTTCACCAAGCAACGCACCCGCACATCGAGCTAACGTTACGCAACAGTTTCTTCGTGATAACAACTTTGAAGTGATTCCTCATGCTCCCTACTCACCTGACCTGGCTCCTGACTTTTGGCTTTTTCCAACAATGAAAGACACTCTCCGTGGCCGCACATTCACCAGCCGTGCTGCTATTGCCTCAGCGATTTTCCAGTGGTCAAAACAGACTCCTAAAGGAGCCTTCGCCGCTGCCATGGAATCATAGCGTCAGCGCTGTGAAAAATGTGTACGTCTGCAGGGCGATTACGTCGAGAAGTAACGCCAGTTTCATCGATTTCGGGTGAGCAGTTAATTAGAAAAAAAATCGGAGGCCTTAGAACTTGAATGCACCTCGTATATTGCAAGAACGTTCCCTTTCATAAATGTTCGCAACAAATGCAGCTTGTGCACACTATACAAATAATGATGATGAGGTCGCATACTCCGAGGAGCTTAGGGGACGATGCGGGAGACACACCGCTGTACGGTGATTAATAATGATGATGAAGACGACACAACAACATCATCTCGAGGCACGAAAATTCCCTAACCCCCCGCCCTCCCCCTTTCCCCGAGAATCGAGCCCGTGACCCCATGCGCTACCGCAAAACCACGAGCTACGGATTGTACAAATAAAGTGCATGGTTAATGCTTTTGCGAAAAGAAAGAAGGAAGACGAATTCATTAGATACGTGGTACAAGCCCGGATTTGATAGGTATGCCGAAAGAAATCAGCTTTGTGGTTTCCAAAGTTACCGCCCTGGCATTTAACTTACACAGGGAATACACGGAGAATTTAAATATGAATGGAGCTGTGGTCCCCTCGCTACCATTCGGCGGCGTCTCAAATGCTATTACTGAAAAATATTTTCAATATTTTTGCTGTACGGATCATTTAATTTTACTTAACGCATTAAAGGAACGTGTCGAGCTTCACAGTGTGCTACTCGCTGTTGACTTTCGCAGCTTGAAGAAGAGCTGACCTACATTTATCACATTTGCGTATTTAAAGAAAGCTTTTCGCATTGTTAACTGGAGCACACTCTATGAAATTCTGAGACAGCAGGGGAAACAATGGATCGAAAGTTTATCTACAATTTGTACATTAGGAATCAGATTGCAGCTATAACATTCGACGGACCTGAAACGGTTGCAGTAGTTGAAAAGAGACTAAGACAGGGTTGTAGCCTATTTCCGATGTTATTGAATCTGTACGTTGAGGGAGCTGTGAAGGTAATCAAAGGATCATTTGGAAAGAGAAAGTTCAGAGACAAAAAATAGTGACTGAAGGAAGGAAGGAAGGAAAATTGGGTTTAATGTCCCGTCGGGATCGAGGTCATTAGAGACAGAGCTCGGATGGTTTCAAGGATGGGGAAGGAAATCGGCCGTGTGATTTCAAAGGAACCGTCCCGGCATTTGCCTGGAGCGATTTAGGGAGATCACGGAAAACGTAATTCTGGATGGCCGGACGCTGATGACATTGTAATTCTGTCAGAGACGGTAAAGGACTTTGGAGAACAGTTGAACAGGATGGATAGTATATTCAATAGAGATTATAAGATGAACACCAGCAACTTTAAAAACAAGGGTAACAGAATGAAAAAAATGTAAAGTCTGTAGCGCAAACGCCATTACCGGACAACACCGTGATTGCAGGTACGGTGTAGCACTTATATTGGCAGCGGGCTGAGTGGACCTGGGTCTGTCCTGGAGGGACTGGAACGAGGGAAAATCCCCCCCCCCTCTCTCACCCCCCAATCCACGACTGAACTCGGGACATCCACTGCCGGAGTGTAGCGCTTCCCCTGCCACCGTAATACGCTCTAAAACAACGCACGACGAAGGAATTACCCGAATGGGACAGAAATCGGCAGATGTAATGCAGATGTACACATTTTCAGAAAAACTGTATGATGTATTCAAGACAAACAGCTTCACAACTTGAGCAAATCAACCATGCGTTGGTGAACCTCTTGCCCTTATTTAAGCAGTTATTCAGCTCGTCACTGGTTGATATATTTGATGGATGTCTAACTGGTGCCTTAGCTTGTAAAAATCCAGAGCTGGTTGGAGGACCCTGACCATAATGTTCTAAATGATCCCAAATGGGACCTTGCTGGTCAGATTAGGGTTTGATAAGTATGAAGATCCCCCCCCCATGAACCATGGACCTTGCCGTTGGTGGGGAGGCTTGCGTGCCTCAGCGATACAGATAGCCGTACCGTAGGTGCAACCACAACGGAGGGGTATCTGTTGAAAGGCCAGACAAACGTGTGGTTCCTGAAGAGGGGCAGCAGCCTTTTCAGTAGTTGCAAGGGCAACAGTCTGGATGATTGACTGATCTGGCCTTGTAACAATAACCAAAACGGCCTTGCTGTGCTGGTACTGCGAACGGCTGAAAGCAAGGGGAAACTACAGCCGTAATTTTTCCCGAGGGCATGCAGCTTTACTGTATGATTACATGATGATGGCGTCCTCTTGGGTAAAATATTCCGGAGGTAAAATAGTCCCCCATTCGGATCTCCGGGCGGGGACTACTCAAGAGGATGTCGTTATCAGGAGAAAGAAAACTGGCGTTCTACGGATCGGAGTGTGGAATGTCAGATCCCTTAATCGGGCAGGTAGGTTAGAAAATTTAAAAAGGGAAATGGATAGGTTGAAGTTAGATATAGTGGGAATTAGTGAAGTTCGGTGGCAGGAGGAACACAGACTTCTGGTCAGGTGACTACAGGGTTATAAACACAAAATCAAATAGGGGTAATGCAGGAGTAGGTTTAATAATGAATAGGAAAATAGGAATGCGGGTAAGCTACTACAAACAGCATAGTGAACGCATTATTGTGGCCAAGATAGATACGAAGCCCACGCCTACTACAGTAGTACAAGTTTATATGCCAACTAGCTCTGCAGATGACGAAGAAATTGAAGAAATGTATTATGAAATAAAAGAAATTATTCAGATTGTGAAGGGAGACGAAAATTTAATAGTCATGGGTGACTGGAATTCGAGTGTAGGAAAAGGGAGAGAAGGAAACATAGTAGGTGAATATGGATTGGGGGACAGAAATGAAAGAGGAAGCCGCCTGGTCGAATTTTGCACAGAGCACAACATAATCATAACTAACACTTGGTTTAAGAATCATGAAAGAAGGTTGTATACATGGAAGAACCCTGGAGATACTAAAAGGTATCAGATAGATTATATAATGGTAAGACAGAGATTTAGGAACCAGGTTTTAAATTGTAAGACATTTCCAGGGGCAGATGTGGACTCTGACCACAATCTATTGGTTATGACCTGTAGATTAAAACTGAAGAAACTGCAAAAAAGGTGGGAATTTAAGGAGATGGGACCTGGATAAACTAAAAGAACCAGAGGTTGTACAGAGATTCAGGGAGAGCATAAGGGAGCAATTGACAGGAATGGGGGAAAGAAATACAGTAGAAGAAGAATGGGTAGCTTTGAGGGATGAAGTAGTGAAGGCAGCAGAGGATCAAGTAGGTAAAAAGACGAGGGCTAGTAGAAATCCTTGGGTAACAGAAGAAATATTGAATTTAATTGATGAAAGGAGAAAATATAAAAATGCAGTAAGTGAAACAGGCAAAAAGGAATACAAACGTCTCAAAAATGAGATCGACAGGAAGTGCAAAATAGCTAAGCAGGGATGGCTAGAGGACAAATGTAAGGATGTAGAGGCCTATCTCACTAGGGGTAAGATAGATACCGCCTACAGGAAAATTAAAGAGACCTTTGGAGATAAGTGAACGACTTGTATGAATATCAAGAGCTCAGATGGAAACCCAGTTCTAAGCAAAGAAGGGAAAGCAGAAAGGTGGAAGGAGTATATAGAGGGTCTATACAAGGGCGATGTACTTGAGGACAATATTATGGAAATGGAAGAGGATGTAGATGAAGATGAATTGGGAGATATGATACTGCGCGAAGAGTTTGACAGAGCACTGAAAGACCTGAGTCGAAAGAAGGCCCCCGGAGTAGACAATATTCCATTGGAACTACTGACGGCCGTGGGAGAGCCAGTCCTGACAAAACTCTACCATCTGGTGAGCAAGATGTATGAAACAGGTGAAATACCCTCAGACTTCAAGAAGAATATAATAATTCCAATCCCAAAGAAAGCAGGTGTTGACAGATGTGAAAATTACCGAACTATCAGCTTAATAAGTCACAGCTGCAAAATACTAACACGAATTCTTTACAGACGAATGGAAAAACTAGTAGAAGCCAACCTCGGTGAAGATCAGTTTGGATTCCGTAGAAACACTTGAACACGTGAGGCAATACTGACCTTACGACTTATCTTAGAAGAAAGATTAAGGAAAGGCAAACCTACGTTTCTAGCATTTGTAGACTTAGAGAAAGCTTTTGACAATGTTGACTGGAATACTCTCTTTCAAATTCTAAAGGTGGCAGGGGTAAATTACAGGGAGCGAAAGGCTATTTACAATTTGTACAGAAACCAGATGGCAGTTATAAGAGTCGAGGGACATGAAAGGGAAGAAGTGGTTGGGAAGGGAGTAAGACAGGGTTGTAGCCTCTCCCCGATGTTGTTCAATCTGTATATTGAGCAAGCAGTAAAGGAAACAAAAGAAAAATTCGGAGTAGGTATTAAAATTCATGGAGAAGAAATAAAAACTTTGAGGTTCGCCGATGACATTGTAATTCTGTCAGAGACAGCAAAGGACTTGGAAGAGCAGTTGAATGGAATGGACAGTGTCTTGAAAGGAGGATATAAGATGAACATCAACAAAAGCAAAACAAGGATAATGGAATGTAGTCTAATTAAGTCGGGTGATGCTGAGGGAATTAGATTAGGAAATGAGGCACTTAAAGTAGTAAAGGAGTTTTGCTATTTGGGGAGCAAAATAACTGATGATGGTCGAAGTAGAGAGGATATAAAATGTAGGCTAGCAATGGCAAGGAAAGCGTTTCTGAAGAAGAGAAATTTGTTAACATCCAGTATTGATTTAAGTGTCAGAAAGTCATTTCTGAAAGTATTCGTATGGAGTGTAGCCATGTATGGAAGTGAAACATGGACGATAAATAGTTTGGACAAGAAGAGAATAGAAGCTTTCGAAATGTGGTGCTACAGAAGAATGCTGAAGATTAGATGGGTAGATCACATAACTAATGAGGAAGTATTGAATAGGATTGGGGAGAAGAGAAGTTTGTGGCACAACTTGACCATAAGAAGGGATCGGTTGGTAGGACATGTTCTGAGGCATCAAGGGATCACCAATTTAGTATTGGAGGGCAGCGTGGAGGGTAAAAATCGTAGAGGGAGACCAAGAGATGAATACACTAAGCAGATTCAGAAGGATGTAGGTTGCAGTAGGTACTGGGAGATGAAAAAGCTTGCACAGGACAGAGTAGCATGGAGAGCTGCATCAAACCAGTCTCAGGACTGAAGACCACAACAACAACACAACAAGTATGAAGGTAAACAGTAGAAAAAATCTCGCCGATTGCGACGAGGAATTATCCCCTGAAATATAAGCCTAGGATGGCTTGCCATTAAGGACAACAAAAATGATGCGTAGAATATCGTTGACGTAGCGCTATGCTGTAAGGGTGAGGCGTCCTGCTTTGAAATCAAATGGCACCCCAGACCATCACTCCCATCTGTCCGGCAGCAGCGTGGTGAGTGACTGGTTGGTACCCCACCCCCGCCTGGGGTGTCTCAAGTCTCTGCTGGTCATTGGGGCTCATTTCGGAGCGGGACTTATCACTGAAGACAATTCCACGCCAGTCAATGAGAGTCCAGGCCCCGAGTCCAGTGTGCCAACCACTGCACCACCTTGCTCGGTTTTAAACTCTCTAGTGAGCTTGCTGAAGAAAGTTGAGCGCAGTTTAACGTTCCACTTGTTTACTGATACGAAGATATCATCATCATCAACCACTTGATAACCATTGTTGAATGAAGGCCTCCTATACACTTTACATGCTATATGGGTTTCAGTTATAACCCATCCATGTTGCTCTTGCATTTTTACTTTGTATTGAGTTGTCATCGTCTTTTTTGTAGCTTGGAATGTAGCAAAGAACTTCGTTGTTCCATCTGCTCACCATTTGCCTGGCTACATGTCCCATCGACACACATCAAAAAGAGTTTTGCAACACCCCGGTTCCCAGAACTCCTGAAGACAGACATTGACTGTGGATATTGTATCACAGACACTGTCCCTTTGACTGTTCAGAGACGTCATTAAACCCGGCCAAAGATGTAAACAACCATATATAAGCAACGCCTATTAGACGGAGGGTGTCCGACAACCGATCAGTTCCAGTCATTCCACCAGGAAGGAGGTACACCGCTCGTGTTGTCGGTATTTCAACCATGCCCAGACGGTGAATACCGAGATTCGATTGCGCCCGCATTGTTAGTTTGTGCCAGGAAGGGCTCTCACAAAGGAAGTGTACAGGCGTCTTGGAGTGAACCAAAGTGATATTTTTCGGACATGGAGGAGATACAGAGAGACAGGAACTGTCGATGACATGCCTCGCTCAGGCCGCCCGAGGGCTGCTACTGCAATGGATGACCGCTGCCTACGGATTATGGCTCGGAGGAACCCTGACAGTAACGCCACCATGTTGAATAATGCTTTTCGTGCAGCCAAATGACGTCGTGTTACGACTCAAACTGTGCGTAGTAGGCTTCATGATGCGCAACTTCACTCCCGACATCCATGGAGAGGTCCACCTTTGCAACCACGACGCTATGCAGCGCGGTGCATATGGGCCCAACAACATACCGAATGGACCGCACAGGATTGGCATCACGTTCTCTTCACCGATGAGCGTCTCATGTGCCTTCAACCAGAAAATCGTCGGAGACATATTTGGAGGCAAGCTGGTGAGGCTGAACGCCTTAGACACACTGCCCAGCGAGTGCAGCAAGGTGGAGGTTCCCTACTGTTTTGGGGTGGCATTATGTGGGGCGGACGTACTCCGCTGGTGGTCATGGACGGCGCTATAATGGCTGTACGATACGTGAGTGCCATCCTCCGACCGATAGTGCAACCATATCGGCAGCGTATTGGCGAGGCATTCGTCATGGACGACAATTCGCGCCCGCATCGTGCACATCTTGACTTGCTTCAGGATGATGACATCGCCCGACTACAGTGGCCAGCATGTTTCCAGATATAAACGCTATCGAAGATGCCTGGAACAGATTGAAAAGGGCTGTTTAAGGACGACGTGACCCACCAACCACTCTGAGGGATATACGCCGAATCGCCGTAGAAGAGTGGGACAATCTGGACCAACAGTGCCTTGACGAACTTGTGGATAGTTTCGTACGACGAATACAGGCGTGCTTCACTGCAAGAGGATGTGCTACTGGGTATTAGAGGTATCGGTGTGTACAGCAATCTGGACCACCACATCTGGAGGCCTTGCTGTTTTGTGGTACAACATGCAAAGTGTGGTTTTCGTGAGCAATAAAAATGGCGGAAATGTTTATGTTTATATTTTCTGTACAGGTTCCGGTACTCTCGGAACCGAGAAGATGCAAAACTTTTTTTAATGTGTGTGCTTTAACAACAACATTATTATAACTTACCAGTAAAGTACTTGGGCTCGAACAAACAGATCTGTATGAACGTTTGGTTACAGGACCATTATGTACCTATGAATGTGTTGGTGGGTGTCGTTTTTCTGCAAAACTCTGCAGTCATGCTCTATATATCACTGTAGATGTAATTGTAGACGCCATACGCAATGCAGCAATCTTAACTATAAATGTAAACGCGGAATGTCAATAAAATGCTCCGAGCAATACGAATGACTGCAAAACGCACAGTGAAGAAATGCAAGTTGATCGCATGGTTTATTTGCACATTCTATAATATCAGTGTTGAACGCCACGTCAATGACACTTTTGAAATTGTTCACTGGTTCACCAATATCGTAGCCAGCGTTCTGCCACGCGTAACGAAGCATTGGTCTGTGTACTCCCGCAGCTAACTGATTGTAAGTGACAGAATGCATATTCATGATAAAGAACCTGTCGTGCAATTTCGGCTGCATATTACTGGAACGTAGTTTAATGAAGTCTGTTATTCTCTTGGCATATATTTTATATTGCCTGAAGAAATACACATCCAGAGGTTGTGCATATTTTGTAGTTTTAGGCGGAATGATTTTTAAATCTACATGTTTTCCGCCAGATGCTTCCAGTAGTACTCGTTCATCCTTATGTCCAGACCAGGAGACACAAAGTACTAATGACTTTCTCGACAAATGTGGATTCAAAACTGACAGAAAAACCGTCTTCAGATGTTGTTTCGTCATCTTCCCACTCACACTTGCATCGACGACGACATTTGGAGGGCACCGCGTTTCTGTTTCCCTTGACACGTGGGGTCCAAGCTTTCCACTGTATTCTTGGAAGCAAATATAGAGTTTGTCTGCCAATCGTTCGTCCATTGATATAGCAACATAGATTCTGTAACTATGTGTTACACAGTTAACTGATTGGTTCAAATGGCTCTGAGCACTATGGGACTCAACAGCTGAGGTCATTAGTCCCCTAGAACTTAGAACTAGTTAAACCTAACTAACCTAAGGACATCACAAACATCCATGCCCGAGGCAGGATTCGAACCTGCGACCGTAGCGGCCTTGCGGTTCCAGACTGCAGCGCCTTTAACCGCACGGCCACTTCGGCCGGCAGTTAACTGATTGCAACACAGTGTTTCTCTCCCCTTTCATGGATAGTGTTCTGTCACAAGAAAGTTGATAGTTGAACTGACTCTGATCACAGTTCCATACAGAACTAATATCTACATCTACATCTGCATCCATACTCCGCAAGCCACCTGACGGTGTGTGGCGGAGGGTACCTTGAGTACCTCTATCGGTTCTCCCTTCTACTCCAGTCTCGTATTGTTCGTGGAAAGAAGGATTGTCGGTATGCCTCTGTGTGGGCTCTAATCTCTCTGATTTTATTCTCATGGTCTCTTCTCGAGATATAGGTAGGAGGGAGTAATATACTGCTTGACTCCTCGGTGAAGGTATATTCTCGAAACTTCAACAAAAGCCCGTACCGAGCTACTGAGCGTCTCTCCTGCAGAGTCTTCCACTGGAGTTTATCTGTCATCTCCGTAACGCTTTTGCGATTACTAAAAGATCCTGTAACGAAGCGCGCTGCTCTCCGTTGGATCTTCTCTATCTCTTCTATCAACCCTATCTGGTACGGATCCCACACTGCTGAGCAGTATTCAAGCAGTGGGCGAACAAGCGCAATGTCACCTACTTCCTTTGTTTTCGGATTGCATTTTCTTAGGATTATTCCAATGAATCTCAGTCTGGCATGTGCTTTACCGATGATCAACTTTATATGATCATTCCATTTTAAATCACTCCTAATGCGTACTCCCAGATAATTTATGGAATTAACTGCTTCCAGTTGCTGACCCGCTATTTTGTAGCTAAATGATATGGGATCTATCTTTCTATGTATTCGCAGCACATTACACTTGTTTACATTGAGATTCAATGGCCATTCCCTGCGCCATGCGTCAATTCGCTGCAGATCCTCCTGCATTTCAGCACAATTTTCCATTATTACAGCCTCTCGATGTACCACAGCATCATCCGCAAAAAGCCTCAGTGAACTCTCGTGTTATGCTCATTGACGTCAGCAACAAACGTTTGAGCTCTTTCAATCAGCTCTTCTTCGTCATCCTTATCTTATAGGTCTTGGAGCATAGTGATAGGGCGCGATGTTATCCTAAACCCCTTTTTCAAATTAGTAATCCTAGTGAAGCTGTAAGGTTTGTACATCCGAGATTTCTGGCTAAGTCCAATGCCCAATGTTGTAAATACCAATAATGAACGGTGGAACCACATTCTCGCGCTTCATCGAATTCCGCCATTACACGCTCCTTGATGGTCTTGAACAGCAGTGTACGATTTCCTCTGAAAACTGTATTTCCTTCTCTTTTCTTTGCCACGTAATCCAGTATGTTTTTAATATTGCTTTTAGACTTCAGTTTAGGGTATCTTTTCAGAAGCTTGTCGTATGTGACGAAACCTCTTACGTAATAATCATCGTACCTGTTCTCCAGTGTGTTGTCATCAAACGCCGTGATGATACTTGCAAGTTTAACGTTCCTTTTTGGGAGACGGTTGGTATTCACTGTCACTGCTTCCATCACTTCTTGCCGCACTTGCCGTAGCACTACCGTTTGCAGTGAGTTGTTCGTCATTATCATCCCTATCATCATCATTATGTGTTAGCGTTACAACAGTATCTGTTTCTAACTTACGCTCATATTTCTGCACTATAATAGATACCAGAAAACACGCGAATGATTCGTCTTCTACACCAATACCATCTTCATAAAGAAGGGTTCTTCGTAACTTCATCTCAACCAATCGCAATACATTAGCAGGATTGATTAGCAATCGCCGAGCCATCTGACGCTTCAATACACAAATAATATCACAAAACGCAACTTCAGAAGCACACTGCACCGTCCCTACTGGTCTCGACTGGCGTACCGGCAGTTCAGCGTGCAATGCGGCATGGCATACGCAGACGCCTCTAACGGACGACTGCAGAATTTTGCAGATGTGGGAGTATCACTGGTGCAATAAGAGACATTTGCATTATTTCTCACTCGATTTTGGTGTATTTGTGTTTGTTCGAGCCCAAGTACTTTCCTGGTTAGAATGCCTTGATCTAAAGTTTGCTTACCTGTGCTTTGGTGCGTTGTTTCGTAAGTATTTAGTCAGTGTCGACATGCTGGGTGCCGCATCTGATGAGGTGCCTGCTGCCACGCCAGGATGGAGGCGACCGCCGGCCTTACAGAGGCGGGCAGCAGCAGCAGCAGCAGCAGCGAGCTGGAGCTGCTCCAGTGGCTGCTGCACTGGTCCGGCACGATGCGGCACCCGCGGGCCGGTCCCTGGGCGGGTCGCTCCTTCTACCTGCTGAACGCGGCAGCGTCTGCGGCCATCGTGCTCTTTCTCTGCTCGCAGGGGGTCGCCATCTGGAGGGAGGGCACGAGCGACCTGGACCGCTTCACGCTCATGCTCTCCACCTTCAACACCATCGCCACGTGGCTCTTCCGTCTCGGCCACATAGCCGTCCACGAGCACCAATTCCACTACCTCTCTCTCCAAGTATGTATCCAGTTTCACTGGGAAGACAATGCACATATGACAAGAGTGTCCGCATCTGCACGTGCCTTACCCGCAAGTTGACAGTGAAGAGATTTTTAAACACTGCCTTTTCGCCAGAGCTCGATTCTTACTGCAGAGTTGTTTACCCTTTATCAGGCCACCCTGTATATCCAGCGACACAGAATGTCTGAATCCATCACATGTTATGTTATGTTATGTGTGGCGTGCGTACTGTAAGACCTTCGGTACACACACCATCAGATTATTTGACTTGTCGCTCAAATGAAGTAGGCGAGTGTCAGCAATATGTCTCGTGGTCTTGTCGTGGCGTGTTTATCTTCTGCCGTTAGGTCAGACGATAGAAATGCCACTTGAACACTTAGAGTAGCAGATTGACAGTGACCAACTTTAAACAGAACTTGATTAATTTTCACACACATTTATTAAAACAATAAAAAGGATAGACATTACGTAACTTGATTCTGGATGCTGTTTACAATTGACAATCTGAAGTTCCTTTGGTCTTGGTACGTTAATCTTATTCTCACATATCTCTGATATTTGACAAAGTGTCTATACATTTATCTTCGTGGCTATGCACAGGAATATGGTAATCTTATTAGGCGCAGACTGAAACTTGACTATAGACTGGTACAGACAAATGTAGAACTCGTACAGACTGGTACAGACTAATGCAGACTGGTACAGACTGGTACAGACAAATGCAGACTGACTAATCAGAGGTCTGTACACTCGTTATAATACCTCGCGCATTCATGTATCACTGCGCGAGTGTGATCCATGACTAGAAAAGGTTCTACGTAAGCAGCAATCTCATTGGCTGCGTTACATTTTAATGCCTGGATCGGCGGAAGCAGAATTTGGTCTGTCTCTAAGGCAGCGCCATCTCGTAGTGAGGAGACGGACGAGCGCTGCGCCTGCGCTGTTGTGCTTAGCGGGGCGCGCTCTAGCGGGAAAGTTGTGTGTGCACTGACTACGCGGAACTATGTACACTTCATTATGTTAACCGGGGACTTAGAAACGACAGAGAGGCTCCGTCCCAGCCGCAGTGGTCCACAACCCCATGTCGACTACCGCAGTCCACCCCTACAGTGCCCCACACCGAACCCAGGGTTATTGTGTGGTTCGGGCCCCGGTGGACCCCCCAGGGAACATCTCACACCAGACGAGTTTAACCCCTATGTTTGTTTGGTAGAATAATGGTGGTGCACGCGTACGTGGAGAACTTGTTTGTGCAGCAATCGCTGACATAGTGTAGCTGAGGCGGAATAAGGGGAACCAGCCCGCATTTGCCAAGGCAGATGGAAAACCACCTAAAAACCATCCACAGACTAGCCGGCTCACTGGACCTCGACACAAATCCGCCGGGCGCATTCGTGCCAGGGACTGGCGTTCCTTCCCGCCCAGAAAGCCGTGCGTTAGACAGCACGGCCAACTAGGAGGGCAATCACATGCTATTATTCCCTCAGTATTCTCCAGAGCCTCTGCGCAAGGTAGGATGGTGGTTTGATAAGTCTGCTAAAAAAGCAAGAAAAAGTGTTTGTTTCGTAAACAACTTACCTTACTTCTGAACTTAGTCTCCTTCCTTTGAGGGTTATACACTTGTTCCAGTGATCCTTCAGCTTTTTCATCTCATCAGAAAAGTAGTCTGCACAAACTCTGAAAAATACTCATTGACTGCAACTATAACTTCCTCACCTGATGAAAATTTCTTCCCAGCAAGCCAAAGTTTCAAGTTAGCGAACAGGAAGAAGTCACTGGTGGTTAAGTGTGCTGAATAGTGAGGATGAGGAACCAATTCAAAACCCGTTTCATGCACTTTCTCTATGGTTACCACTGCTGTGTTAGATGGTCCATTATCTTGGTGAAAGAGTACTTTTATTCGTGCCAACCTTCTCCTTTTTTCAGCCAATGCAAGATTCAAACAGTGAAGCATAATAAGATCCACTTATGATTTTGCCCTTTTAATAGTATTCTATGAAGATAATTCCTTGGGAATAAAAAAAAAAAAACAGTGGCCATTCCATCACCTCACAAGCTTACAAAAGTGTTCTTTGGCTTCTCGGATGCACTTTCTCTAGCATTTGCCCATAGTTTTGACTGTCATTTTGACTCTGTTGGGTAGTGATGGGTGGTTTGATTAACAGTCACAAATCGGCGCAAAAAGTCTTATAGACTGCGATTAACCATCGCCTGACGTTGTGTATTGTAATGTTGTGCCGAATGCGCTTTTGGTCGACTGTGAGCAATCGCGACGCCCGTCTCGCACACAGCTTCTTCATAGCCAGTTCTCCGTGCAGGATAGTATGAACTCCCTTAGTTGAGATGCCTACAGTCTCAACAGACTCACGAATTTTTATTCAGCGGTCTTGCATTACCAGATCACGCATTTTGTCAACCGTTTCCTTTGTAGTGACCTCAACTGGATGGTTCGAGCGCTCTTGGTGTTCGGTGCCCGTCCGATCATGTTTGAATTCATTAATTCAAAAGTAAATGGCGTTCAATAGTAGTTCACAGATCGCGTGAACTTCAATTCTTTTTTGATCTGAGCGGCATTCCAATCCTTCAAATGAAAATATTTTCAACATTGCACGAGTCACAGATGTGTGCGGCCAGCCAGAACGTGGGAGATCAGATAGCGTTACCGGATCCCGGTGCTGTGATGATAGACGCCACTCTCACCGACTCAGCGTACTTTTATTCACTGCAAAGTCTTCTCAAGCATTCTGCAAGCGCCTGGTTTTCCACCATAAGAAGGAACGCACCTCCACTACGTACGCCATTTCCAAGGCCACGTATAGCGCCATCACATATCGGAACTTCATGAAACGATAGAGGCTGAGCCGGGAATATTCCACGATATTCCACAACAAATTCAGTAGTTTTCAACCGAAACTGACCAAGAAAAAAAAGTCTTACATTTATTGAACGCTCCTCGTAATAGTGCATCTAAATAACAGTATTTATTCTTGTTGCTTGCATGTAACGCAGGAAATCTAAAAGCGTTATACTCATACTGTCCATTATCTTTTCACCACAAATTAATTATGATAGTGCATATCCACATATACACCAGTGATCAGTGCCATTAGGGCATTGGTTTGTCCGCAGAGCAGTTATTACTGATTTGCTGTAAATCCGTCAATACCCGCATCCACGCAGACCTCTATTCCTGACACGATCACACAATTCTGGATCAGGCACCATCTTGCTCTGCTACACTATTTCGTCGTGTTCCGTACCCGCATCCGATGGCGCATAAGGGTTGAAGATGACACGGCGGTCGGATGGTATCGCTGGGCCTTCAAAGCCTGTTCGGAAGGTTTTTTTCCATTTTTTTGTCACACTGTCCACCGTCTCTGCCTATCTTGTACTGATCTTTTTATCACTGATTTACTCAACATAATGTGATACGATTTTGTGATGTCAGGTGGAGATAGAGGGACGCAAGCTCCTCGTCGGACAATGATTCCCCAAGCAAGACTCCCCAAGTCATTGTCCATTGTGTCCGAGATTTCCCCGTATCCCTTGGTGAAAATTGTGTATTGAATATGAGAGTATTTGTACATGAAAATATGTATCCAGTGACTCTGCAAGTGCATAATCGTACCATGCACACATCTTGCGGAGCATATCAGGAGTTACGCTTCAAAAATCTTTCTCAGTATTTTTTCCGCAATTCATCACGAGTCTGCATGGTGGTTGATTATTCCCCATAATGAGTTGACTAGCGTGGTGGGCATTTCAGTGAGGCTGCAGCGGGCTCGCAGTTATTCGTCAAGGAACTGATGCACTTAAATAATGTGCTAGAGCTCCATCCTGCTGTAAACGCACATGAGCCATGATTCCCTTGTCCTGCTGTACTGACCACATTTGTCCAAATAAGAATTTCCACTTACATGCTCAGAAAAATTAGTCCGAATAGGTATCATGACATTAAAACATAATGGTGAATTTCCTTCGAACGGAAAACCACATTCCTCTTGTGTGAATGTGTGTTATGTTGATAAGCTTTTTTCACATCGAATGCCACAGTCACCATTTTATAAAAGAGAAATTCATTATCACACGTTGACTGTTATACAGTCATTGTCATTTATATCACAGGATCAGCAAACTTTGGCCATAATGTTATTTTAAATAGTTGACGACTAAGGAACGTTGTTTTCATTCGAGTTCATTACGACTGCGGATATACACTGCCTGACAAAACCAGTGAAGCACCCGGAAGGCGTGGTCGGAGATCAGTCTAACTTCGTACGATTACACACCGTCGGCGGGCATCTAAATGAATTACAGATGCAGTTCTTGTGACAATGAAACGAGCAGCGAAGTGCATTAGTGTTTGTCATGATTTGTGTTGCCGGCCGTTGTGGCCGAGCGGTTCTAACCGCTTCAGTCCGGAACCGCACTGCTGCTACGGTCGCAGGTTGGAATCCTGCCTCGGGCATGGGTGTGTGTGATGTGCTTAGGTTCGTCAGGTTTAAGTAGTTCTAAGTCTAGGGGACTGATGACCTCAGATGTTAAGTTCAAAAAAATCTTATGGGACTTAACCGCTAAGGTCATCAGTCCCTAAGCTTACACAATACTTAACCTAAATTGTCCTAAGGACAAACACACACACCCATGCCCGAGGGAGGACTCGAACCTCCGCCACGACCAGCCGCACAGTCAAAAAATGACTCAAATGGCTCTGAGCACTATGTGACTTAATTTCTGAGGTCATCAGTCGCCTAGAACTTAGAACTAATTAAACCTAATTAACTTAAGGACATCACACACATCCATGCCCGAGGCAGGATTCGAACCTGCGACCGTAGCGGTCGCTCGGCTCCAGACTGTAGCTGCCAGAACGGCACGGCCACTCCGGCCGGCGCCGCACAGTCCACGAGATAAGTCCCATAATGCTTAGAGCCATTTAAACCATTTTCTTTTGTGTTGCCATCATGCCTGGTAGAGAGTATGAGTAAGTTTTGCGAACATTGATAGATGTTGAGTGATTACTGCGAAGGACACAGAGATGCCGCATACTCGTGAGACACATCGTTATCAGCACCTGACAGTGTGTGAAAGAGACCTCACTGTGGATCCGCATTTGGCCGGCTGGTCGAATCGTGCCGTATACAGTTTTGTGGGGCATTCCGATGCGACAATGGCCCGATGTTGAACTGCATGAGAATGTGAGAGCAGGTATACTCTTTAAGGTTCCGGTCGACCACGCCTACACACCACCATATACTGCACGAAACACATTCTAACTCCTTCATGGTGGGCTTTGCCATTCCAGAACAAACAATGGTCTCCCTGCAACCGTCTGAGACATGCCGCACCACTGGTTGGAGAGTCGCAACTGACAGAAAATTGTCATTCCTTGCGTAACCTCCCACAGACACCGCAAAACAAAATGTTGCGTTTGGAGTGATGCCATAGATTTCTGTTGAATGGTGTCCCACTGCGTTCAGCGATGAATCGTCCTTCTTTTTACCCCAGATGACCATCATTGGTGAATATGATGCAACCTAGGGAGAGGTCACGCTCTTGTAATGTTTAGGAGAGACAGCGGTATTATTCCTGGTGTTACGTTGGAAGTGGTGTGGGGGGAGGGAGAGGAGGCATCGGGTATGCGTTCAGGTCAGAGCTGGTAGTGTTCTGAGGGACGTCTGACAACACAACGGTACGTCAGACACATATCCTGCGTCCTAGAGTATTACCTCTCACGCGACAGCATCAAAGTGTCATTTTTCAACAGGACAATGCTCATCCATACCTGGAACGTGTCTTTGTGAGCTGTCTGCGTGATGTTTAGGTAGTCGCTTGGCAAGAGAGATCCACAGATCCATCCCTGAAAGAACTATGTGGGACCCGCGCGGACGTCTTCTGCTTTCCAGTGCCAGTATACAGGATATCAGGGACCTGTTACAGGAGAAGATACAAGAGCTTGATGATACGCTTTCCAAGTGAATTAGCGCATGCATCTAGGCCAGAGCGGGTGCAACGTCGTACTTACAAGAGAGCTCATACTGTCAGCCGGCCGCTGTGGCCGAGCGGTTTTAGGCGCTTCAGTCTGGAGCCGCGCGACCGCTACGGTCGCAGGTTCGAATCCTGCCTCGGGCATGGATGTGTGTGATGTCCTTAGGTTAGTTAGGTTTAAGTAGTTCCAAGTTCTAGGCGACTGATGACCTCAGATGTTAAGTCCCGTAGTGCTCAAAGCCATATGAACCATTTTCATACTGTCACGCTCTTTGCGATTTCGACTCGACTTTGTAACCCATGCAGCAACGTCACACACGCTCTCAAACCGTGAAGTTCCATTTCGTTTCCTCCTCCCCTCCTGGGCGATTCACATTTTTTCAGGCAGTGTGTATTCAAATGACAGATGAGTATTTGGGTACTCTCACACAGGGGCCAGTGTGAAATTACGACTATCGCTGAAACATTTTAAAATGACAAAGAACCGAAACCAATTTATCGTATCATATAAATGATGTTGCGTTTCATGAAATATTTGTCAGAAAATAACACTCTTAAAGCGAGACACGATATTTGGAAATTGTGCCAACAAAGCACGGCAGGCTGCAACTTGCTTTTTCATATTCTTCTCAGATACTTCATTTGTAAAAATCGGTCTAAAACATTTTCAAATCTTTTTTAAATGTGTTTATGCGTTGTTGACAGATGTATTTGAAGATCAGCTGCTCTTTTGTGAACGTATTTATTGTAGACTTCAGTTGACTGAGCGACTTCGGAACGCATCTTCGTGACCTGCCTTTCACACACTCTGAAACAAAAGCTCATTTCTCCCAACCAAGCAGGATTGCTTTATGAGCTGGATTCCCACCAAAGCTATTAGTTTATCATAGGTTATTTACAGTGAAGCCGTAGTGCAACTTTGTCAAACAGTACGAAGATTACGATGACCCAGTTGTGGAAATGTGTCATTTATCTAACACAGCATGATTCGGGACGACGCGATCTCATTATGAAGTTCTTAAAATTATACACTCCTGGAAATTGAAATAAGAACATCATGAATTCATTGTCCCAGGGAGGGGAAACTTTATTGACACATTCCTGGGTTCAGATACATCACATGATCACACTGACAGAACCACAGGCACATAGACACAGGCAACAGAGCATGCACAATGTCGGCACTAGTACAGTGTATATCCACCTTTCGCAGCAATGCAGACTGCTATTCTCCCATGGAGACGATCGTAGAGATGCTGGATGTAGTCCTGTGGAACGGCTTGCCATGCCATTTCCACCTGGCGCCTCAGTTGGACCAGCGTTCATGCTGGACGTGCAGACCGCGTGAAACGACGCTTCATCCAGTCCCAAACATGCTCAATGGGGGACAGATCCGGAGATCTTGCTGGCCAGGGTAGTTGACTTACACCTTCTAGAGCACATTGGGTGGCACGGGATACATGCGGACGTGCATTGTCCTGTTGGAACAGCAAGTTCCCTTGCCGGTCTAGGAATGGTAGAACGATGGGTTCGATGACGGTTTGGATGTACCGTGCACTATTCAGTGTCCCCTCGACGATCACCAGTGGTGTACGGCCAGTGTAGGAGATCGCTCCCCACACCATGATGCCGGGTGTTGGCCCTGTGTGCCTCGGTCGTATGCAGTCCTGATTGTGGCGCTCACCTGCACGGCGCCAAACACGCATTCGACCATCATTCGACCATCATTGGCACCAAGGTAGAAGCGACTCTCATCGCTGAAGACGACACGTCTCCATTCGTCCCTCCATTCACGCCTGTCGCGACACCACTGGAGGCGGGCTGCACGATGTTGGGGCGTGAGCGGAAGACGGCCTAACGGTGTGCGGGACCGTAGCCCAGCTTCATGGAGACGGTTGCGAATGGTCCTCGCCGATACCCCAGGAGCAACAGTGTCCCTAATTTGCTGGGAAGTGGCGGTGCGGTCCCCTACGGCACTGCGTAGGATCCTACGGTCTTGGCGTGCATCCGTGCGTCGCTGCGGTCCGGTCCCAGGTCGATGGGCACGTGCACCTTCCGCCGACCACTGGCGACAACATCGATGTACTGTGGAGACCTCACGCCCCACGTGTTGAGCAATTCGGCGGTACGTCCACCCGGCCTCCGGCTTGCCCACTATACGCCCTCGCTCAAAGTCCGTCAACTGCACATACGGTTCACGTCCACGCTGTCGCGGCATGCTACCAGTGTTAAAGACTGCGATGGAGCTCCGTATGCCACGGGAAACTGGCTGACACTGACGGCGGCGGTGCACAAATGCTGCGCAGCTAGCGCCATCCGACGGCCAACACCGCGGTTCCTGGTGTGTCCGCTGTGCCGTGCGTGTGATCATTTCTTGTACAGCCCTCTCGCAGTGTCCGGAGCAAGTATGGTGGGTCTGACACACCGGTGTCAATGTGTTCTTTTTTCCATTTCCAGGAGTGTAAACGCCTTTAGGCACAGACATCGTAATTCGCGGTGGACCTTAGCTCTTTCTTCATGTACTAGAGTAAACAGAGCTCTGTGAGAGTGTTAAAGATAAATGGTAATTACGAAATGGTACAATGATATGTATAATGGAGAGTCTTATATCTGACGCTCAGTAGCCTAGTCTCATCAAGGGCATCATCTATGATACTGCTCTTGCGTCTCCAGCTGAAACATACTCCATCAAATTTCGCCAGCAAGTGTCTCCTTTGCCCAGTTCCCCACGTTAGGACGATCTCTCACCTAGTGTTCTTCAGTGCTTCTTCTCTTTCTCTCTTCCGTCTCTCTCTCTCTCTCTCTCTCTCTGGGCATGGCCATGAACACGTTTGGTCAGCTCATGTACTTCTTCTGACCAATGAAATTATTTTTCAACACCTTCCTTAACTTTTTTGTTCCGCCCAGAATTCCCATGGATGAAAGACCACGCACAACTGCCAACACAGAGATTCCTATAAAGCATACCTAGCTTGGCGAGTTATGTGTCTTCCATTAAGTGTTGGCTTACCGTTCTGAGTCTAGTGGATGTGTCCGTTTATCATCCCTGCCTTGAAAAGCTCCCTTACATCTGCGAAGGTTTGCTTTCACTCCAGCTTGGCTATTGTATTCACGAAATGCACTTTGTGTCAAGTATATAAATGTAGCAGGAAGTGAACCCATATACAGTATAACTTCGTCAAACATGGTTAGCAACAGCTATGACAAAAATTAGTGGTAACACAGATCAGCAACATTTTACAATGATTTATTAAGATAAAATTTACAGTATTGAACTTAAGTGTGAAGATTGTGTGTGGCAATATAGACCGATGTCCATTAGCACTGATCTGTCTTTGACGCCGGTAAAGTCTTATAGACTGGAATGAACAGTCTAAGGCGTATAGAATATGAACTGAAAGTAAATCGAAGAGGCGGCCGCTGCGGCCGAGCGGTTCTAGGCGCTTCAGTCCCGAACCACGCGGCTGCTACGGTCGCAGGTTCGAATTCTGCCTCGGGCATGGATGTGTGTGTTGTCCTTAGGTTAGTTAGGTTAAGTAGTTCTAAGTCTAGGGGACTGATGACCTCAGATGTTAAGTCCCATAGTGCTTAGAGCCATTTTTTTAAAAATCGAAGAAAGACAAAAGAAATGAGAAGTAGCAGAAATGAGAACAGCGAGAAACTTAGCATCATAACTGGTGATCACGAAGTAGATGAAGTTAAGGAATTCTGCTTCCTAGACAGCAAAAGAACCCATGATGGACAGAGAAAAGAGGACATAAAAAGCAGACTAGCACCTGCAAAAAGTGCATCCCCGGCCAAGCGAAGTCTATTAGGAAGAAATTTCTGAGAATGCACGTCTGCAGGACAGCATTTTATGGGAGTGAGACACGGACTGTGGGAAAAACGGAAGAGAATAGAAGCATTTGAGATATGATGCTACAGAAGAATGTTGAAAATTAGGTGGACTGATAAGGAAAAAAATGAAGGGGTTCTGCGAAGAATCGTAGAGGAAAGAGATACGTGGAAAACACTGAAAAGAAGGGACAGGATGATATGACATCTGTTAAGACATCAATAAATAACTTCCATGGTACTAGAGAGAGCTGTAGAGGGTAAAAATTGTAGAGGAAGACAGAGATTGGGAAGCATCCAGTAAATAATTGACGACGTATGTTGTTAGTGCTACTGTGAGATGTCGAGGTTGGCACAGGAGAGGAGGTAGTGGCGGGCTGCATCAAACGAGTCAAAAGAATGATGACTCAAAAAGAAAAGCCGTGAATGACGACTACCGTTACTTATACATATTCCCGATTAGCTCTTCTTGGCGGCGACTGTAGATTAGTCATAAGACATTCACTGAAACCTGGCCCTATGCAACTGCATATCCTTGAAGTACCAACTGAGTGGAAGTGTGAGGTAAGGTGGAAGCGTAACATAATTGCTCTGTGTGTGCCTTCTCTTGCTTGCGAATTTAACCATGTTACTCCTGGGTCGCAGTCGGCTCAGCGCTTTTGTATGTAGGGTGTGTCCCATATGATCTGGAGGACACAGCACTGCCAATATGGGTTTGGGTCGACTACCAGTCCGTTATCACTTCGGACATACAATACATGGTGTGGGGAGGGAAGCGCCCTGTGGCTTTCCTCAGCTCCAAACTGCTCAGGTGTTTGCCAGTTCCGGTGCTAGATGGGGCTATCGTGTCTAAGCAGCAGGCTAAGCATCTTATCTGGCCGATCTGCTGCATCTTTTATCCACGGCTATTTCTTATAGCAGATCTTTATTTTTGGCTTCATTTGCCCAATTAAGTTTTAATCCTGCTCATTAGAACCCAGTTAAAATAACTACAGAATTTTTATTTTCTGGCTTTTCAGGGCTAATTCCAGGGAGGATCGGAAAGTACGCACAATAATTTTTTTCATCCCCTGTTATTGTAGCTGGAATGTTGAAATTTCACGACGATTTAGTTTGAACTTTGCGCTAAAGAGGGTATTTTGTTTCCTTTGCAGCTCTAGCGAGAGAAGCGTGAACTACAGAACAAACATGGCACCCATGTTACTTTCGTCAGCTTGTGAAGAGCAGCAAAGTGTAGCTCGATACTTGTAAGTAAAAGGGCGTAAAATGAATGAAATTCACAGGGACGTATGGGGACAGCTGTGTGGGTGGTAGCGATGTCCCCAGAAGTGTGTATTCTTCCAAGAGGGTCGTGTGAATCTTAATGACAGCCCACGCTCCACGCGGCTGGTACCAGCTGCAAAGATGCAGAATGTCGGAGCCATTGAGGCAGCAATTTTGAACGACCGGCGTGTCCACCTGCGAACTTTATCGCTACAGTTCAACATTTCCTATGGTGTGGTGTATGACACTGATCGTGACATGTTTAAATTCACAAAGTTTGTGTCCACGGGGTGCCTAAGGAAACGACAGACAATCACAAGGGCCAAAGTATGATGAAAGCTTGGATCACTTAACATGTTACACCGCAAAAGGATATGATATTCTGAAAGGAATCGTCACTGGTGATGAGTCGTGGGGGTATCAATACACTCTCGAAACCAAGCAGGCCTCTGTGAAGTGGAAACATGCTGGTTCCTCAGTATGACAAAAATTGAAAGTGACTCAGTCTGCTATGAAAGTGCTTTTCACAGTGTTCCGGGATGTGCATGTTTTGTTTTTGGTGGGCTTTGGTGAACATGGGACACTGTGAGTGCTGCAGCCTTTGGTTAAGTTGCGTTATGTCCTTCGTGACGTTTGTCAGAAACGTCACAACATTATCGCTCATGAAGTCAAACTTCTTCGTTACAATGCTCCTTTTCATGAGAAAATCACCAAATTTGGGTGGGAGGTGCTCCAGCGTCCACCTTACAGTCCGGACCTCGTAAAGTTGGACTTTCACCTGTGTGACCCCATGAAGAACGTCTTGGCTGGCCAATACTTTGCGACAGATGCGAAAGTGAAATCACCCAGTCTGCAAATGGCTATACTCCAACCACACGGACTTCTACAAACAGGGTATAATATGGAACATAATGGGAGAAATGTGTTGAGAACGTTGGTAACTATGTGGAAAAGTAGGTAAAACATGTAAGTTCATCTGTGATTTTGGTACCTATTAACCTTTTTGGTAGTAAAATTATTGTGCGCTACTTCCTGATCTTCCCTTGTATTTAATCTCTGCCTAATGCTATTCTTCGTAAGTTAAATTTCAGCACCATTATTTGCAATAGCAAAAGTTATGAGATTTCAGCACGGCTGTCTGGTTACAGAAACCATTATACAGCTCTGAAGTAGGTATCGCCTTTTATTTAATAGTCTTCCTCAATTTCGGTGACAGGTGCTACATCATGCATCACACATTTGTTTCTTGTTAAAACTTTGCTACACGCCATTAATTGCTTCTGCGACTGTCAAGCTGAAAGGTAATGGTGATAAATGATAACGCTAATTGAAGGAGTTATGGGTGATATACAAACGATGATTTTAGTCTTTCTTGGCATATCTGTGCGTCGAAGAACAGAAGCATTGGTTTGGCAGAGAACATAATATGTAAACTATTGAACATAATATGTAAACTATTGAACATGAACTTAATAATAGGCGCAACTCAAGGGAAAGGGGGATACATTTATATTACAGAGACCTGTCGACGTCGAAGTTTTTTGACACGAAGACCTACGTGTCAGCTTCTTGGTGAAGTTACCAACATCTCGATAAGGGTCATACTGATCGTGATATTTGTTTTTCAGTAAGACATTGCGCAAAATTCGAGAAGTTTGCAATAATAAAAGGAGTCGCTGTGATTATTCGTCTGGTACATATTACACCATATGTTTCTGGATAAGGAATTTAGCTATCATACTGGATTTTCTTCCGATCGCAAATGCTAAAGAATGAAGTATTCATCACATTCCTCATATCTAATAAACTGGTCGAGATATCGAAACGAGATTCCAGTAAATGAGGACACACAAAGAAGAATGTATATTGCCAAATGATTAACATATAGAACTTTCTTATCTACCCTGATATACCAAAAGCTATAGTTGTTCTTTATTTTTTTTGTTTTATTTATTTTTTCCAATCCAGTACTGTGATTTATTAAGAATCATCGACAGCTAATGAAAACAGAATTGGCTTATGGTCTTATATTACTCCAAACTGACACAAAGAGCTTTTCCATAAGCCATTGACCTCTCTGGTTGCCACCTGATTGTTTAATAAAACACTCCGCTTCAGGATTCTGTCGTAATATCTACTGCAAGGTGAGTCTGTGCAAATTGTACTGTGTTTTGGCAAAAGAAGCAAAATTAAAGCTGTCAGCAATAGAAAAGTGCAGTTATTCATAAATGAGAGATGAGGTGATAAATGAGAAAAAGTGAACAATTCGAACAAAAGCAAATCGCCAGTTCTGTTGCGATTTTGGTGGGATCGCATAACCCATAGTATTTTTAGTACTGGATGACTCGAGTGGAAACTTACCACAGAAGTTCTCCTTCTTCTTCATCTAAGAAATATGAATGCACTTTGCAGCAAAAATAGTGAACCATATTCTTGTTCCCATCCCCATTCAGAAAGAAGTGGTGAGCTTCTTCACTTTAATTATCTTTTGAAGTGTTAAAGACAGATTGTATTTATTTGTAATCTATTTTAACCTTAATGAGAAGTGTCAAGCGGTTCATTAAGTAATGTCGATCGTGTTTCCCTAACCTTTTTATCCACAGATAAACAGGCATCAAATTTGTTATTTCAAATAGAACAATGCTGCATTTTTGTTGCAGAGTGGAACCTATCCAATAAAACTCTTTTGTAACCCTGAAGCTGTGCATACACTGTCTTGCAGAACCGTTGTGAACTTGTGAACAGTTGTAGTAGCAAGATACCCTCATCACTGTCTTCACAGATAGGAACGGAAAGATGTTATGCTGTTTGCTGTCTTTTTTCATATATCAAGGATTACTGAAGTTAGCCGCCCGTGGCGCAGGGGTAGCGTCATTGATTAGTAATGAAAAAAGTTCTCGGTCTTGGGTTTGACCCAGCCACTGCTTACATTTTGAATAAAAATTTTTACCAATGGCGGCCGAAGAATTCCGGCACAAGGAATCACCCTTGTTCCGCCAACGGCCTCGTCAAAGAGAGCGCTGTGGGAAACTGCCCCTAAAAGGCGGAAGAATCAGCAATGATCAATGGCATGAAGATGCAGAAGGCAATAGAAACCACTGCATTAAGGACACACAACATGTAACCACAGGACACGTGTCCTGTAGTTGTAAACTCTCATGATTTCTCCGTTGCACTTACTGTGCGTTCCTTTCCGATCCTCTCTCGTATTAGCCCTGGAAAGGCAGAAACGACAAATTCTGTCATTTTTAAAACTGTGCTATGATGACCACTATTAAAACTTAAGTGTGCAGATGAAACACAAAAAAAAAAAAAAAATGTGCTATATGAAATAGCCGTGGACAAGAGTTGTAATAAGTAGGCCAGATGAGACGCTTGGGCTGCTGCATAGAAACGATAGACCCATCTAGTGCTGGAAATGGCAAACACCTGAGCATTTTGGACCTGAGGAAACCAGCAGAGCACTTCCTCCGTCCCTACCTATTGTGTTTATCTCACTAAAATAGCTTCTAAGTGTACATCCACCCGCCAAACTTGGATCTCTGGGAGTGGACTGTCAAGGAGGAGGTGACTATGGGAAAAAGATGGAATAACTAACGAAAGGATGAAGTACTGCGAACATTTCGGTGATAGGATTGTTCTCAGATTAGACAACTAATGAACAATATGAACCATAGTTCACGTATATATGCCGACGTCACAAGCAGAAGATGAAGAAATAGAGGAAATATTCGAAGATATTGAACGGGTAATTCAACATACAATAAAAAACGTCGTCCGAACAGGCCATGAAGACCTAACGTTACCGACTGGCTGCCGTTTCATCCTCAGCCCACAGCTATCACTGGAAGCGGATATGGAGGAGCATGTGGTCCGCACACCACTCTGCATTACGAGGCCGAAGCCGCTACTTCTCAATCAAATAGCTCTTCAATTTGCCTCACAGGGGCAATTCAGCGTTTAGTGGGAGATGAAAACTAATAATAATGGAGAATCAGAATGTGGTTGTAGGGGAGGGAATAGAAGAAAGGGTTATGAGTGAATATGGGCTTTGCAGTCGGAATGAGATAGTATAAAGGCTAATTGAATTCTGCCATACATTTGGGAGATGGTAATACTTTGTTCAAGAATCACAAGTGGAGGTATACACGCAAAAGTCCCGGAGATACTGGAAGATTCGAGTTGGATTTCATCGTGGTCAGACAGAGATTGTGAAATCAGATATTGAATTGTAAGGCGTAAGCAGGAGCAGATATAGGCTGAGATCACAAGATGAAGAGTAACCTGAAGTTTAAGAGAATTATCCGGAAGAAATAGCCGGCCGAAGTGGCCGTGCGGTTAAAGGCGCTGCAGTCTGGAACCGCAAGACCGCTACGGTCGCAGGTTCGAATCCTGCCTCGGGCATGGATGTTTGTGATGTCCTTAGGTTAGTTAGGTTTAACTAGTTCTAAGTTCTAGGGGACTAATGACCTCAGCAGTTGAGTCCCATAGTGCTCAGAGCCATTTGAACCGGAAGAACTAGTGTGGAAAGAAGAGAGGTACTAGAGTACTGAGGAATGACTAAACGCGTCTGAAAGACGTTAAACATGTGGATAGTGCGATAAGAAATACCACAGTAGACCAATTGAAGAGGTGTGGACATTGCCAAAACGAAAATGACAGATATTGGAAATACGATCATACGTAGAAGGAAGGTGATTCCGAAGAAGCTTTTCGTTAATGGAAGAAGTTCTGCAACTGATCGATGAAAGAAAGAGGTACAAAAATGCTCAGGGAAGTACAAGAATTCAGCAACATAAATCACTTAGGAATGAAATAAACAGGAAGTGCACGGAAGCCAGGGCGAAATGGCTGTAGAAAAATGTGACGAACTCGAAAAATAAATGACCGTCGGAAGCACTGATTCAACATACAGAAAAGTTTAACAACTTTTGCAGTTAACTGAAAAGCAAGATACAAATAGATTGCAATGGGAATTCCACTGTTGAATGAAGACAAGGGAGCAATAGGCGAAAAGAGCACAGTGATGGCCTCTATGCGGCATACGACTTGTCTGACGACGAGATAGAAGAAGAAAGTGGAGTCGATATGGACGAGGCAGAAGAAGAAAGTGGAGTCGATATGACAGGTATAGGGGATCCAGTATTGGAGTCAGAATTTGAAAGAGAATTCGATGACTTGAGATCAAATAAGGCAGAACGGACAGGTAACGTTCCCGATAGATAACATTCCAATTAGTGTGTAGAATATACACACGAAATACCATGAGACTTTCGGAAAAACATCGTCCACGCAATTCCGAACGCTGCGAGGGCCGAGACGTGCGAGGATTGCATTGTGGTAAAACCAGCTTAATAGGTACTGAATCCAAAGTACTGATAGCAGAAGAATGAAAAGCAGATTGAAGATCTGTTAGTTGAAGATTAGTTAGCCTGTACGGAAGGTAGAGGCACCTGAGAGGCGGTTCTGACGTTGCGTTTGATAATGGAAGCAAGACAAGAGAAATCGACACGTTCACATGATTCGACGACCTAGAAAAAGCGTTCGACAATATAAAATGGGGCAAGATGTTCGAAATTCTGAGCGAAATAAGAGTAAGCTATAGAAAAAGACGAGTGATATATACACTCCTGGAAATTGAAATAAGAACACCGTGAATTCATTGTCCCAGGAAGGGGAAACTTTATTGACACATTCCAGGGGTCAGATACATCACATGATCACACTGACAGAACCACAGGCACATAGACACAGGCAACAGAGCATGCACAATGTCGGCACTAGTACAGTGTATATCCACCTTTCGCAGCAATGCAGGCTGCTATTCTCCCATGGAGACGATCGTAGAGATGCTGGATGTAGTCCTGTGGAACGGCTTGCCATGCCATTTCCACCTGGCGCCTCAGTTGGACCAGCGTTCATGCTGGACGTGCAGACCGCGTGAGACGACGCTTCATCCAGTCCCAAACATGCTCAATGGGGGACAGATCCGGAGATCTTGCTGGCCAGGGTAGTTGACTTACACCTTCTAGAGCACGTTGGGTGGCACGGGATACATGCGGACGTGCATTGTCCTGTTGGAACAGCAAGTTCCCTTGCCGGTCTAGGAATAGTAGAACGATGGGTTCGATGACGGTTTGGATGTACCGTGCACTATTCAGTGTCCCCTCGACGATCACCAGTGGTATACGGCCAGTGTAGGAGATCGCTCCCCACACCATGATGCCGGGTGTTGGCCCTGTGTGCCTCGGTCGTATGCAGTCCTGATTGTGGCGCTCACCTGCACGGCGCCAAACACGCATACGACCATCATTGGCACCAAGGCAGAAGCGACTCTCATCGCTGAAGACGACACGTCTCCATTCGTCCCTCCATTCACGCCTGTCGCGACACCACTGGAGGCGGGCTGCACGATGTTGGGGCGTGAGCGGAAGACGGCCTAACGGTGTGCGGGACCGTAGCCCAGCTTCATGGAGACGGTTGCGAATGGTCCTCGCCGATACCCCAGGAGCAACAGTGTCCCTAATTTGCTGGGAAGTGGCGGTGCGGTCCCCTACGGCACTGCGTAGGATCCTACGGTCTTGGCGTGCATCCGTGCGTCGCTGTGGTCCGGTCCCAGGTCGACGGGCACGTGCACCTTCCGCCGACCACTGGCGACAACATCGATGTACTGTGGAGACCTCACGCCCCACGTGTTGAGCAATTCGGCGGTACGTCCACCCGGCCTCCCGCATGCCCACTATACGCCCTCGCTCAAAGTCCGTCAACTGCACATACGGTTCACGTCCACGCTGTCGCGGCATGCTACCAGTGTTAAAGACTGCGATGGAGCTCCGTATGCCACGGCAAACTGGCTGACACTGACGGCGGCGGTGCACAAATGCTGCGCAGCTAGCGCCATTCGACGGCCAACACCGCGGTTCCTGGTGTGTCCGCTGTGCCGTGCGTGTGATCATTGCTTGTACAGCCCTCTCGCAGTGTCCGGAGCAAGTATGGTGGGTCTGACACACCGGTGTCAATGTGTTCTTTTTTCCATTTCCAGGAGTGTAGTATGTACAGTAACCAAGAAGGAACAATGAGACTGGATGACCAACAACGAAGTGGTCGGATTGAGAAGAGTGTAAGACAGGGATGCTGCGTTTCGTCCCTACTGTTTAGTCTACACATCGAAGAAGCTATGATGGAAATAAAGATTCAAATGGTTCAAATGGCTCTGAGCACTATGGGACTTAACATCTGAGGTCATCAGTACTCTAGACTTAGAGCTACTTAAACCTAACTAATCTAACGACATCACACACATCCACGCCTGAGGCAGGATTCGAACCTGCGACCGTAGCAGTTGCGCGGTTCCAGACTGAAGCGCCTAGAACCGGTCGGCCACAACGGCCGGCAGAAAGATTCAAGGGTGGGATTAAAATTCGGGGTGAAACGATATCAATGATAACATCTGTTGAACGGAATGAGCTATCTAATGAGTATGGAATATGGAGGAGAGTAAACAGGGAAAAGATCAAAATAATTAGAAGCAGCAGAAATGAGAGTAGCGAGAAATTTAACATGAGAATTGGTGATCAAGAAGTAGACGTAGATTCAGCTACCTTGAAAGAGAAATGATGTTTGATGGACGAAGCAAGAGGACATAAAAAACAGACTAGTACAGGAAAAATTTGCATTCCTGGCGAAAAGAAGTCTATCAGTATCAAACATAGATCTTAATTCGAAGAAGAAATTTCTGAGAATGTACATTGAATTGTATGGAAATGAATCATGGATATTGGGGAAATCGGAACTGAAGAGAATCGAAGTGTTTGAAATGTGGTGCTACAGAAGAATCTTGAAATTACTTGGAGTCATAAGATATGTAATAAGGAGGTTCTCCCCAGAATCGCTGAATAAAGGAACATGTGGAAAACAGTGAAAGGAAGAAGGGTCAGTATGATAGCACATTTGTCAAGACATCGGGGAGTAACGTCTATGGTGACATCTTGGGTTGTCGGGTGTTCTGCCGGATATCAGCGTCGTACTTGCACGATATTTCGGTCACGTAGCTCGAGACCTTCATCAGGTGCGACCTGAGACTGCTCCTCGAGTGGACCTGGTCCAGTATTTACGCCTATGGCCTTCCCCCTCCACCAACGGCTGCAGGCGCTTCCTCTGTGGTCCGCGCCCATTCCCTGTGACCTGCTGGAGCGTTGCTGCTCCGTTTTCCGTCCGCTGCGGTTCTAGGTATTCCCTCTGCGGTCCGCGCCCACCAAACCCGCTCCTGGGGGTTTCATCTACGGTCTGGGGTACCAGGCGTTCCCCCTGCGGCCCGCGCCCGCTCACCACGACCTGTTGGAGCGTTGCCGCTCCGTTTTTTGTCTGCTGCGGCTCTGGATGTTCCCTCTGCGGTCCGCGCTCACCAGTCCCACTTCTGGGTGTTCCATCTTCGGTCTGGTGCTCCTGGCAGTCCGTCAGGGGCTCGTTTACCATCTCCATGTCTCTGGTTCTTCTGTTTGTGTGGTGTTGCAGCTGGCCCCGTTGCTCCTTTAACAATTCCAGAGCCGGATCCCAGGCTCTGCTTAGCTGGTACCCTGTGTCACGATTCATAAGATCGTCAGCCATTTTAATCTCAATCGATTCTCTTATAACACTGTCCCAAAATCTGGGTGTTTGTGCTAGAATCTTGGTATCCTTATACTTCATGGCATGATCTAGTTCTAGACAGTGTTCAGCAATGGCTGACTTAGTCACCTGTCTTAATCTAGTGTGCCTCTGATGTTCTGTGCACCTGATCTCCACAGTTCTTGTCGTCTGGCCAATGTAGGACATGCCACATTGACAAGGTATATTGTAAATCCCTGGTTTTCGTAACCCCAGGTCGTCTTTGACACTCCCCAGCAGTCCCCCGATCTTGTTGGATGGACAGAAAACACACTTGATATTGTGTTTACGCAGGATCCTACTGATTCTGGCAGAAATAGAGCCAGCATAGGGCAGATATGCCACCTTCCTTGATTCATCTTGGTCTTCTTCAGGAACCTGTGGTATAGTGGCTGGTCGGAGTGCCCTCTCAATTTGTCTGTCCATGTATTCATTCTTGGAGAAAACTGTTTTGAGACGTTCTATCTCTATGGGTAGATTCTCTTGGTCTGATAGGGCACGTGCTCTGTGGACTAAAGTCTTCAGAACCCCATTCTTCTATGCAGGGTGGTGACAACTGCTGGCCTGCAGATATAAATCAGTGTGTGTAGGTTTTCGGTACACACTGTGGCCAATTGATCCATCTGCTTTCCTCTGGACTAGTACATCCAGAAATGACAGCTGGCCATTCTTCTCCAGTTCCATGGTGAACTTGATATTAGGGTGGCATGAGTTAAGATGTTCAAGAAACTCATTGAGCCTGTCCATCCCATGTGGCCAGATCACGAAGGTGTCATCCACATACCTAAAGAAGCACGTGGGTTTAAATGTGGCTGTCTCCAATGCCCTCTCCTCAAAACTCTCCATAAACATGTTGGCAACCACAGGGGACAGTGGGCTGCCCATAGCTACACCTTCAGTTTGCTCATAATATTGGTTTCTGTACAGGAAATACGTGGATGTCAGTGTATGAATGAACAGGTCCAACAGAGCACCATCAAATTTCTCTGCAATCAGTTCTAGTGAGTCCTTCAGTGGGACCCTGGTGAACAGCGATATCACATCAAAACTAACCATGATGTCCGAATCTGTGATGTGCAGTTGCTTGAGGCGTTGCAGGAAATCTTCTGAGTTGCGGATGTGGTGAATACATTTCCCCACATATGGAGCAAGGAGACCTTTCAGGTACTTGGCTGTTGTGTACGTAGGTGCCCCAATATTACTGACAATAGGACGTAGGGGCACACCCTCCTTGTGTATTTTAGGCAGACCATACAGTCTAGGTGGCACTGGCGCTTTTTCCCGTAGTTGTCTGATGATCTTATCGGGCATCCCTGTTTCCTTCAAGAGAGCACTAGTCTTCTTGGCGACCATGTCCGTGGGGTCACGCTCCAGAATTCTGTATGCAGGGTCCTCCAGAAGTTGGCGTACTTTCTCATCATAATCCACTCGCTGCAAGATGACAGTGGAGTTCCCTTTGTCTGCTGGCGGTACCACAATGCTGTTGTCTTCCCGTAGTTTCTTGAGTGCAAGCCTCTCCTCGGTTTTGATGTTCGATTTCGGCGGCCTGGCCTTGGTGAGGGCCCAGCAGGTCTCTCGGCGGACTTCCTCTGCCACATTAGGTGGAAGTGTGGCTGCAACTTGCTCTACTGCACTGACGAAACCTGAAATGGGTACGTTTCTAGGGGTCGTAGCAAAGTTGAGACCCCTGCTGAGTACCTTTAAGGTTGTATCATCAAACTGTATGCCACTTAGATTCGTCACCGTGCGTGTCTCTTCCATCTGCTGTGCTGTCTTGCTCATGCGGTCAAACTTTGCAGATTGGCAAGATGAGGCATTCCTTCTAGCACACTCAGCTAAAGACCAGGAGGCACGGTCTACCCAATCCCAATCTTCTCTTGCTAAGGAGGCTGCCATGTACAGATGAATGTGTAACAGCTCCCTGGCCACAACATCTAACCTGTGGCGCATATCTCGAATCCTCTCTCTCACCAGTGCAATGCTAGCTCTGCGTTTTATCTTGTTCGCCGCTCTGGAGTTGGTGTGATGTTTAATTCTGGCAAATACTGGTACCACTTCTCCATCTCGACACCTCAGCAAAAAACTGAGAGAACTCAGCAGCCTCAAGCAACTGCACATCACAGATTCGGACATGATGGTTAGTTTTGATGTGGTATCGCTGTTCACCAGGGTCCCACTGAAGGACTCACTAGAACTGATTGCAGAGAAATTTGATGGTGCTCTGTTGGACCTGTTCAGTCATACACTGACATCCACGTATTTCCTGTACAGAAACCAATATTACGAGCAAACTGAAGGTGTAGCTATGGGCAGCCCACTGTCCCCTGTGGTTGCCAACATGTTTATGGAGAGTTTTGAGGAGAGGGCATTGGAGACAGCCACATTTAAACCCACGTGCTTCTTTAGGTATGTGGATGACACCTTCGTGATCTGGCCACATGGGATGGACAGGCTCAATGAGTTTCTTGAACATCTTAACTCATGCCACCCTAATATCAAGTTCACCATGGAACTGGAGAAGAATGGCCAGCTGTCATTTCTGGATGTACTAGTCCAGAGGAAAGCAGATGGATCAATTGGCCACAGTGTGTACCGAAAACCTACACACACTGATTTATATCTGCAGGCCAGCAGTTGTCACCACCCTGCATAGAAGAATGGGGTTCTGAAGACTTTAGTCCACAGAGCACGTGCCCTATCAGACCAAGAGAATCTACCCATAGAGATAGAACGTCTCAAAACAGTTTTCTCCAAGAATGGATACATGGACAGACAAATTGAGAGGGCACTCCGACCAGCCACTATACCACAGGTTCCTGAAGAAGACCAAGATGAAGCAAGGAAGGTGGCATATCTGCCCTATGCTGACTCTATTTCTGACAGAATGAGTAGGATCCTGCGTAAACACAATATCAAGTGTGTTTTCTGTCCATCCAACAAGATCGGGGGACTGCTGGGGAGTGTCAAAGACGACCTAGGGTTACGAAAACCAGGGATTTACAATATACCTTGTCAATGTGGCATGTCCTACATTGGCCAGACGACAAGAACTGTGGAGATCAGGTGCACAGAACATCAGAGGCACACTAGATTAAGACAGGTGACTAAGTCAGCCATTGCTGAACACTGTCTAGAACTAGATCATGCCATGAAGTATGAGGATACCAAGATTCTAGCACAAACACCCAGATTTTGGGACAGTGTTATAAGAGAATCGATTGAGATTAAAATGGCTGACGATCTTATGAATCGTGACACAGGGTACCAGCTAAGCAGAGCCTGGGATCCGGCTCTGGAATGGTTAAAGGAGCAACGGGGCCAGCTGCAACACCACACAAACAGAAGAACCAGAGACATGGAGATGGTAAACGAGCCCCTGACGGACTGCCAGGAGCACCAGACCGAAGATGGAACACCCAGAAGTGGGACTGGTGGGCGCGGACCGCAGAGGGAACATCCAGAGCCGCAGCAGACAAAAAACGTAGCGGCAACGCTCCAACAGGTCGTGGTGAGCGGGCGCGGGCCGCAGGGGGAACGCCTGGTACCCCAGACCGTAGATGAAACCCCCAGGAGCTGGTTTGGTGGGCGCGGACCGCAGAGGGAACACCTAGAACCGCAGCGGACGGAAAACGGAGCAGCAACGCTCCAGCAGGTCACAGGGAATGGGCGCGGACCACAGAGGAAGCGCCTGCAGCCGTTGGTGGAGGGGGAAGGCCATAGGCGTAAATACTGGACCAGGTCCACTCGAGGAGCAGTCTCAGGTCGCACCTGATGAAGGTCTCGAGCTACGTGACCGAAATATCGTGCAAGTACGACGCTGATATCCGGCAGAACACCCGACAACCCAAGATGTCATTAGATCGCCGGGAAAGCCTGAAGAGTTAAACCTCTATGGTACTACCGGGAGGTGTATATGGCGAGAACTGTAGCAGAGAATGCATTACATCCAGCAAATAATTGACATGGGGTGCAAGTGCTACTCTGAGGTGAAGGGATTGGCTCAGGAGGGGCACAGGGATTTGTGGCGGGCCGCATCAAACGAGTGAGACTACTGATGACCCAAACAAAAAAAAAAAAAAAAAAAACAGTACGAGTCCCAGCTGTTCCTTATTGAAGATATACTGGGCTACACTATTTCCTTGGAACTGTAACAGAATTGGCAATTAATTTTCATCCAATTTGTGACGCTTATTTTCTTCAGAGAAGTATCATCAGTGACGAGTTCTGAGTAATACATATGGTACATTTATCTAGATCCCACGTTAAATTTTTATTATTTTGCCGAAGCACAACATAAATTGAACACAGAGATGACTATCAAAACAAAGGCGTGAACCCATTGTGTTCGTATGAGACGCGCAAACAGTGCCGGAAATCCACAATCGGACTAATGTGCGAAAGGCAGATGCGTGGGTAAGAACTACCGCTCAATCTTGTTCTTCCAATTTTAGATAGACAGTTCGGTAAAAAATATTTGTATCCTCGCTGCGAACCGTGATAGTAATCTAGCTTTCCGTTTACGTCCATAATCAATCCGTTTCTTCAATTTCTGTTGTAGTTTACCAAAGGATGCAACATTTAACATGGCAAATAGAAAAATGTATCGTATGCGATACGCAATATTGGTGAAACTTCTCTGGAGAAAAGTAGTGTAAGTAAAATAAAAATTAATGGTCAGTACTGTTACAATTCCATGGGAATCCTGTAACACAATGTATCTTTAATAATGAACAGCTGGGCCTTGGCATTTATTCAAATAATAAAAGGATAGACATTACGTAACTTGATTCTGGGTGCTGTTTACAAATGATAATCTGAAGTTCCTTTGGTCTTGGTACGTTAATCTTATTCTCACATATCTCTGATTCTTGACAAAGTATCTATTCATTTATCTTCATGGTTATGTACAGGAATATGGTAATCTTATTAGGCGCAGACTGAAACTTGACTATAGACTAGTACAGATTAATGTAGACTGGTACAGACTAATGCAGACTGACTAATCGGAGGTCTGTACACTCGTTATAATACCTCGAGCGTTCAGGTATCACTGCGCGAGTGTGATCCGCGAGGAGAAAAGGTCCTACGTTAGCAGCAATCTCATTGGCTGCTTGACATATTAATACGCGGATCGGCGGAAGCAGAATTTGGTCCGTCTTTATGGCAGCGCCATCTCGTAGAGCGGAGACGGACGAGCGCTGCGCCTGCGCTGTTGTGCGGGGCGCGCTCTACGCGCTGACTACGCGGAAATATGTACCCAACAACTACTTTAATCTGAAAGGGGGATAGGAACAAATATTTGGTACACTCTTTATTGCGAACTGTATTTGTATTTCTTACATGAATAACACGGAGAAATTCCATTGGTAAGTTTCGATTCGAGTAATTTGGCATGATGGGTATTGGATTCCACCATAGTTGAAACCGAATTCGCGATTTATTTTTGTCTGAATTGTTAACCCTTCTTCGTTTGAAATAACATCATCATTTATAAGCGAGGGCTACAGTTCTCTTGTTGACAGCTTTTATCTTGCTTCTTTTGCTAAAACGCACTATAATTTGCACAAACTCACGTTGCAGATGCTATTACGAGAGAATCCTGACACAGAATATTTTATTAAACAAGCAGTTGGCGTCCAGAGAGGTGAAAGATTAAGGGCAATAGACATCCAGCTGTAGTAACAATTAGTTCTTTGCTGATCAATAATTAAACATGTATATGTTTAAGACTTTTTTCCCTATTTGTTAAATTTTCACGTTACTCTATAGTAGTGTTGTTCTTCACAATAATCAGTAAACACAAAACATTCTTTAAGTGTCTAAAATGTTATTGGATGACAGATATAATTGCTTTGCAGATTTTCATGAACGTTATATTGCTTGCCTTTGCTGACATCACAGCACTAAGCGGCTCTCAAATGAGATTCCTGTCGCCAGCAATTGCAGTTACTCCTGACCTTTTTCCAACTGCAGTTTCCACTCTAATTACAACTTTTTCCTTCTCTATTCCGTCCTATGGCAGCATTAATAATTTTTCATAAGCTGCAAGAGACACCGTATTTCAGGAAGAAATTTAACGTGGGGTAATTTTTCTCAGCCATTCAAGTATCCAATTAACTCCTCATGGCCAGTATTCAGTCACGTCGAATTTTTTAAAGGATATCATATTCTCCCTTTGCGGGTTTGGGGGTAAGAATAGGCCGTGGTATTCCAGCCTGTCGTAAGAGGCGACTACAAGGAGTCTCAAACGTTTCAGCCCTTATGTAATGGTCCTCTCTTGGGTTGGACCACCATATTTCAAAATTATTCCGAAGAGAGAGCCAATTTGGGAAGGGCGCCTTACTTGGTGCATTGTGTCCATCGTGCATTGAGACCTTTAGCCAGCTTATTCGTTGTTGCATTGCAGTCCCGCTCACTCTCCATCTCTTGGGCGAGGATACATTCCTGGGTGCGATTTCCGCCATGTACTCTGCAGTGTCGCTTTCTGCGCTGACGACGACTATGGATGACTTGCCACCTAATACCCAGCATGGTAGCCAGTCTGTTGTGGTGGGGCCGCTATGTACCCTGTTGGTTGTAGCCCCCTGACAACACAGGGCTCACTCTACCGATGCCTGCGCCCTTAACTCCCCACGTATGCCAAGGAGTAGATGCCTGAGGCTTTGGGACTCCTGGAAATGGCCATCCTACTGGGTGGCCCTTGCTGTGGGTGGGTGGTGCCCGTGGGGAGGGCCCTTGGTCGGAGTAGGTGGTATCAGGGTGGATGACACAGAATGAAGTGTGGCACATCTTCTCTTGCTGGTGGCCAACCACCAGCAGTCTTTAAGCGTTCGAGGGCTCGCTTTAATGCAAACTTGTATGACCCCAAATCGTTCCTCTCCCTGGCCACATCATGGGAGGAACGAAAGGCTATGAATGACAGCGAGACGTATTCGCCCTGGTATCTAGTCTGTACGAGAGCTGATGGGGAATCCTTAGTGTCCATGAAGCCTCAGTTCTTTGTAGAGCATTTAGAGGACAAGTTCAGGGAGGTGGAGGGCTTGTCAAAAATGCGGTCTGGGTCAGTCTTGATAAAAACAGCATCCTCTAACCCAGTCACGGGCATTACTCGCTTGTAAGAAGCTGGGGGATGTTTCTGTTACTATCACACCCTATAAAAGCTTAAATATTGTCCAGGGCATTATCTTCCACAGGGACCTTCTTTTACAGTCCGATGAAGAGCGGCATGGCAACTTAGAGCGACAAGGTGTCCATTTCGTTCGGCGCATCCATGGGGGTCCAAGGGATGATCAGGTTGCCACTGGTTCCTTCTTCTTGGCCTTCGAGGGTGACACATGACCTGAGAAGGTGAAGGTGATGTCAAGCCATATGTCAAGCCATATATCCTTCCCCTGATGCGGTGCTTCAAGTGTAGGAAGTTAGGTTATATGTCTTCTGCAGTGCTTCCAGCCTCATATGTCGTGATTGTGGTCGTCCATCGCATCCCGATACTCCATGTGCCCCACCTCCCATTTGTGTCAAATGTGGAGAGCACCATGCCCCTTGCTTGCTGGACTGTAAGATTGTACAGAAGGATCGGAAAATAATGGAATAAAAGTCCCTGCATTGACTGACCTACACTGAGGCTGAACAGAAATTTGAACTGTTTCATCCTGTGTGCATGACGTCATCTTATGCCGCCACTGTCACTCCTGTTACAGCTCCATCCGCTGAACCACATACAGTCAGCACTCAGAGCTGAAGGACCACCCCTGCCTCTTGATGGTGGGAGGCGCTTCTCTCCCTGTTGGTCCTGCACCACCTACCTTGGGAGTAGCACCACCTATCGGCGACGCCAGTCCCCACTTCTAAGTCGGAGAAGCATGAATCTTCTTTGGCTTCTCTAGGAAGGGATCCCTTGGGTCACTCCCTTCCCAGGTTCCTAACAGTGGTAAACTAGCTACCTGCCAGGGGCTGAGGAAGCCCCAGGTAGCTGGTTGTAGGGCTTTGTGGTCCTCTTCGGTCCTTTAGACTGAATCAAAGAAGCCGTCCCAGCAAGGGCAACCAAAGGAACAGCATGAGAAATCGAAATCGAAGACCCCTAAGACCAAGGAAATTGGGGTGGCACCCACTCCACCGCTTCCTACAAGCTCTGCATCTGAGGATGCGGTGGACATTCTGGCGTCCGCTTAGGACCTAGATCTCATCGATCCCCCAGACATGATGGATGTCACTCCCGTCTGTACTCAATCGGTGGCAGCAGGTGACTCAGTGGCGTAATCTGCCTCCTCAGTCCCTTCCCACATTTCTCAGCCATGGACAATGTCATCCTCCTGCGGAACTGCAGCGGTTTTTGTTTTTTTCCACCATCTTGCTGAGCTCTGACAACCTTTCAGCCTTCACCCGTTGCTCTGCATTGCTCTTCAGGAAACTTGGTTTTCCGGCGATGTGAACCAATGACCTCCGTGGCTATTGGGGTTATTATAAGAACGGGGCAGCCTATGAGAGGGTATCTGTTGGCATCTGCATCTACGCCCTTCACTCTCTTTACAGCGAGTCTGTCCCTCTACAAACACCTTTAGAGTCTGTTGCTGTTTGGGTGTGGATGCCTCAGGCTGTTACTGTCTGCGGTCTCAATCTTCCACCAGATGGTGATGTCCCACAGCATGTCTTGGCTGTGCTGATAGCCCAATTGCCGCCACCTTTTCTGTTGCTGGGCGACTGCAATGCCCATAACCCTCTGTGGGGTGGATCAGTGGCAACAGGCTGAGGCAGCATCGTTGAACAAGTATTGGCACAGCTCAACCTTTCTCTTTTAAATGATGGTGTCTCCACACATTTCAGTGTGGTGCATGGCATGTACTCAGCCATCGACCTTTCGATCTGCAGCCCTAGCCTATTACCGTATGTCCAATGGAGTGTGCATGACAACTTGTGCAGTAGTGACCACTTTCCGATCTGTCTGCCACGTCGTCGCTCTTCTGGGCGCCCCTGCAGATGGGGTATGAATAAGGCTGACTGGGACTTGTTCACCTCCATTGCCCCTATTAAGCCTAATGACGCCATTGATGTGGTGGTTCACTTGGTCACCACCGGCATCGTTACTGCCGCAGAATCTGCCAGTCCCTGTACTTCTCGATCCCATCAGCAGAGGACTGTGCCTTGGTGGTCGCCCAAGATTGCTGAGGCGATTTAAGATCATAGGCTGGCAGTCCAGTGTCACAAGCGGCAGCTCTCATTGGCACACCTCACCGCCTTTAAACGGCTCCGTGCGCGCGCCCGCCGCCCCATTCGCCAACGCAAGCAGGAGTGCTGGGAAAGGTATGTCTCCACCATTGGTCTCCGTACCTCTCCATTGTAGGTTTGGGCCAAGATTGGCGACTCTATGGCTATCGGATCCCCATCAGCGTACCTGCGCTTTAACTGAATGGAGCAGTCTGTACTGACTCCGACACAACCGAAAACCACTTAGTGGAGCAGTTTGCTCAGAGTTCCGCTTCTGAAAATTACCCACTGGACTTCTGCTCCCTGAAAGAGCGGTTGGAACGTCGGAGCCTTTCATTTTACATGCACCATCCTGAATCGTACAATGTTCCATTCAGTGCGTGGGAGTTCCAAAGTGCCCTAGCTGCTTGCTCTTATACGGCTCCCAGGCCCGATTGCATCCACTGTCAGATGCTCAAACACCTCTAGGTGGACTGCAGCGACGCTTCCTAGACGCTTTCAACCGTATCTGGGTCGAGGGTGAGTTCCTGCCGCAATGGCGCGAGTGCATCGTAATCCCTATGTTGAAACTTGGCAAGAACCCACTGGAGGTGGACAGCTACCACCCCATTAGCCTCACTATCATTCTTCGCAAGTTGCTCGAACGCATGGTGAGCTGGACGTTGAGTTGGCTACTTGAGTCTCGGGGCCTTCTGGCTCCGTCTCAGGGTGGGTTCCATAAGGGCCACTCTGCCACCGATAATCTGGTCTGCCTGGAGCCTGCTATCCGAAAGGGCCTTTGCCCACTGTCAGCATCTGGTTGCCGTCTTTTTTGACATGTGGAAGGCATATTATACGACATGGCGACATCACATCCTCTCTACGTTTCATGGTTCGGGTCTTCGGGGTCCACTCTCGATTTTCATACCAAATTTTCTGTCGCTTCGTTCCTTCTGCGTGCAAATTGCCGCCTCCCATAGTTCCTCTCGAGTTCAGGAGAATGGGGTACTGCAAGGATGTGTCTTAATTGTCTGCCTCTTTTTAATTGCAATTAATGGGATCGCTGCAGCGGTGGGAACGCCTGTCTCAGCTCCCTTGTATGCTGACGACTTCTGCCTATACTTTAGCTCCACTGGCATTGCAGCTGCTGAACGGCAGCTGCAGTGTGCCATCCGCAAGGCCCGTCTTGGGCTGTAGCGCATGGCTTCCGGTTTCGGCTGCCAAGACCTGCATGATGCATTTCTGCCAGTGACACACTGTTCACCCTGAGCCACAGCTTTATCTTGATGGCAAACCTCTTGCTGTGGTGGAGACACATCGTTTTTGGGATTAACGCTCTTCGTTGCTTGCGTCACACCAGCTGGGGTGCCAATTGGTCTACCATTCTATGGCTTTACCAGGCGTTAATTTAGTCCCATATAGATTATGGGAGCCTGGCTTATGGTTCGGCATCCCCTTCTGCATTGTCATTGCTGGACCCCATCCTACACAGCGGGATCTGACTCGCCACCGGAGCTTTCTGGACAAGCCCTGTCAACAGTATACTTGTGGAGGCAGGTGTCCCTCCATTGCGGTTCCGGCGCCAACGATTACTGGCGTTTGTAGCTTGCCCAGGCATCCCAATTATCGTCTCCTGTTCCCTCAGTCGGTTGTCCATCTTCCGGAACGGCGGCCCCAGTCAGGGTGAACGACTGCTGTTCGCGTCAGAGCTCTTCTCTCTGGGCTTGAGGTTTTCCCTCTTCCACCTCTTTTCTGGGCCCCTCTGCATGTACCCCCATGGCGTGTGCCCCGCCCATGCCTTTAGCTTGATTTGGCACAGGGCCTGAAGGACTCAGTCCCTCCTGAGGCCCTCTGCCGCCACTTTCTTTCAATCCTTGCCACATTTCAGGGCTCTGACGTTGTCTGTACTGCCGGTTCGATGGTTGCTGGTTGTGTCGGTTATGCTCTTACTCTAGGGGATCATTATGAACAACACTCATTGCCGGCTGGCTGCAATGTTTTCACTGCCGAGCTGGTCGCCATCTCTCGCGCCCTAGAGTGTATCTGCTCCTGCTCAGGTGAGTCCTTCGTTATCTGTAGTGACTCCCCGAGCGGTTTATGAGCTATCGACCAGTGTTTCCCTCATTCTCGTCTGGTGATGGCTATCCAGGAGTCCCTCCATACTCTTTCCCGTTGCAGCCACTCTGTGGTCCTTGTGTGACCTTGGGTCATGCTGGCATCCCGGGAAATGAGCATGTTGACATGCTGGCCAAACCTGCTGTCGGAGCACCAGCCTTGGAGATTGGCCTTTCGGAGAGTGACCTCAGGTCAGTTTTGTGGCAGAAGGTACTTCGCACCTGAGGTGAGGAATGGCGCACCCTTCATTCACCCAACAAAATTCAAGCCATAAAGGAGGCTACCAGTGCATGGCACTCTTCCTTGCGGGTCTCTCGCAAGGACTCTGTTTCCCTCTGCTGGCTGCGCATTGGCCACACCTTTATGACACACAGCTATCTATTGCGCCGCGAGGACCCACTTTTATATCGCTGCGGGTTGTTTGGTAGTCCAAATCTTGTTGGACTGCACGCTTTTAACTTTGTTCAGGCAGGCGTTTGTGCTGCCTGATACATTTCCTGTACTTTTATCAGATGACGTTGCGATGGCAGATACAACCCTGGTCGGTCCCTCTAATGGAAGGGAGACGAAAATCAAGCAGTGAGCTGCGTAGTGAAGGAAACGTCTTTTTCAGGTCGATAAAATAAAGAGTTACAATAAAAATTCTTTTGGATGTTGTAACTCATTATACACTCATGCTCATAAAGTAAGGATAATTGCAGAATGTGGTGCCACACAACGTGACACTACACAAAACTGGCGCTAATAGCATAGGCATATAGGGAACACACATCACACAGATCTGTAAGTCCACGGTATTGATGATAAGCTGAGAAAACCGTCCCAAAAGACATGTGCTACAAAACGCCGGTGTTTCCTGCGCATGTACCCGGACGTCAATATGGGATATGATCACCATGCACATGTACACAGGCCATACAACGGGTTGGCATACTCTGGATCAGGTGGTCGAGCAGCTGCTGGGGTATAGCCTCCCATTCTTGCACCAGTGCCTCTCGGATTTCCTGAAGTGACCTTGGGGTGTGAAGACGTGCAGCGATACGTCGACCGAGGGCAACCCAGATGCGCTCATTGGGATTTAGGTCCGGAGAACAGGCAGGCCACTCCATTCGCCTGATATCTTCTGTTTCAAGGTACTCCTCCACGATGGCAGCTCAGTGGGGCCGTGTGTTATCATCCATCAGGAGGAAGCTGGGACCCACTGTCCCCATGAAAAGGCGGACATATAGGTGCAAAATGACGTCCCGATACACCTGACCTGTTATGGTTCCTCTGTCAAAAACATGCAGGGGTGTATGTGCACCAATCATAATCCCACCCGACACCATCAAACCACAGTCTCCATACAGTTCCCTTTCGAGGACATTAAGCGGTTGGTATCTGGTTCCTGGTTCACGCCAGATGAAAACCCGGCTAGAATCACTGTTCAGACTACACCTGCACTCGTCCATGAACGTAACCTGGGACCACTGTTCCAATGACCATGTACTGTGTTCTAGATACCAGGTTTTACAGGCTCTCCTGTGACCTGGGGTCAGTGGAATGCACCTTTCAGGTCTCTGGGCGAATAAAACATGTCTGTTCAGTCGTCTGTAGACTGTGTGTGTGGAGAAAACTGTTCCAGTGGCTGCGGTAAGGTCCCGAGAAAGGCTACCTACAGTACTCCGTGGCCATCTGCGGGCACTGATAGTGAGATATCGGTCCCCTTGTGGTGTTGTACACTGTGGACGTCCCGTACTGTAGCGCCTGGACACGTTTCCTGTCTGCTGGAATCGTTGCCATAATCTTGAGATCACGCTTTGTGTACACAGAGAGCCAATGCTACGACCTGCTGTGTTTGACCAGCCTCTAGTCTCCCAAGTATTCTACCCCTCATACCGGCATCAATAAATGTTCTTTGAGCCATTTTCAACACACAGTCACCATTAGCACGTCTGAAAACGTCTGCACGCTTACTCGCTGCACCGTACTCTGACATGCACCAACACACCTCTGCATATGTGGACTGCTGCCAGCGCCACCGTGCGACGACCGCAGATCAAATGGTCCGCATGGTCATACCCTGAGGCGATTTAAACCAGCAAACCGCCCACCAGAGCGTTGTTTCACCATGTATCAGCATTATCCTTAATTTATGAGCATGAGTGTAGTATAAAATACACTTATGTTCAGTAAAAACACAGGACACCTTGAACGACTAGGGATAGGACGTTCATATTCACAAGACATGTATATTGGTATGTTCTGCAGAAATGATTAGCGTTTCAGTCACCTCAGTTCAGCATGTGTCCTGTTGCGTACTAGGCGCAAGGTCAGCTATGGGCCCTGATAACTTGCTGCATGCGTGATAGCATTGACACATGGGGACGTGAATGGCGGCCTGTAATATAGCAATTCATACTGCATTCACCTGGTTCCAAAATTCATCTTTGGTGTTTGGCATTGGGTCACAGTGCTGCACCCGTCGTACCACCATATCCCACACATTTTAGATTGGCGACAAGTCTGGCGGTCTGGCGGGTCAGGGCAAAAGGCTGACATCCTGTGACACCCAGAACGCACGTGTTCGTGCAGCAACATGTGGTCGTGCGTTGCCTTGCTGAAAAATGGCGACTGGGTGTTGACAGAAAGGGTATGGCTACGCGCCTCAGGATGTCATTCACTCAAGTCACACTGGTCACAGTGCCCTGGAGATGCACCAACTGTGATTTGTTGTCGTATTGAATAGCACCTCACACCGTAAGGCCTTAAAGTAGCGCTGTATGTCTTGTACGAATGCAGTCACTGTGATGCCGCTCACCCTGTCTGCGGTGAACCAAAATGCGGCCATCGTTTCGAAACAAGCAGAACCTGGATTCGTCCGAAAACTCTGTCGTTCTGCACAGTCATTAAAGGTAGGTGGAGAAGTGGACGACGTGCACGTAATCCATGCTGTAATAAAATGAGACAGACTGTCACCGCTGATAGTGTAGGATGTGTGCACTGTTCCACTGTTGCGCCAGGGCTAAAGAGGACACAGATCTGCCCTGTAATGCCTTTCGGATGAGATGTCGAACTTCTCGGTGGGTGGACTTGGAGGTGCGACCTGATCCATCTCGTTGTGTTCCACGGCCTTCCGTGAACCATTCAGCATAATTCCGGTGCACTACCAAACGCATCGTCCCACACGAGAACAGTTTCACTGACGGACACACCGCACTCTGTCATGCCAACAATGCGTCCTCTTTCAAACTCACTGATTTGACGGTACGGTTCGCGCATACGTCTGCGAGGCCATCGTATATAGCAATAACGAGAGCCGCAGGCACATTTTACCGGCAGATGATGCTGCGCTGCGATATCGTTGTTGGCCTTGAACCAGCGGGCCAACATGGTTCAAATGTTAATCATTTCTGCAGAACATACTGATGTACATCAGCGATGAATATAAATGTCCTATGTCTACTCGTTCAAGGTGTTCTGTTTCTTCTGAACATCAGTATATATTCATCATAAACTTAAAAGCAACGACCGTATTACAGCGGCTTTCTTCAGGGCAAGTCTTGACGCGCAAGCCTACGTAGTTAACAAGTATCTGATTTATCAGAGTCGGTCATTACTATGGAGATAAAGTGTTGTTTGTTAACGATCAATTAGCAAGTCGACTCTTGCTTCTCGTCAAGGAAAGACAGTTCTTATTAACTCATTGTCGATGTTGTTTCTATGCTTCTAGTGATATGCCAGATATACTATAGAGGACACCGGATAAAATGGTTGTGAAAAGAAGAGATGCACGAAGGAAGACACTATGGAGGACAACAATTGAGTTAAAAGAATATATATAGCTATTGCCTGTGAGTCGGTGAGCTGATATCTAGGCAGTCCAAGTGTGTACTTATTCGAGATTTACTGCCAATATTTCATAGTAATAGCAATGACGAGGTAAGCTGCAGATGTAAAAATTCTTGAAGTAGTCAACTAACTCTACCGACATTATAATTAAAAACTGGCACAGCTCTCGAGAGTAGAGTTCACAGAGGAAGTATGTATGAAAATGGCAGTAGAGGTCATGATTGCTTTGTGATGTAGATGGATCTGTAATCTACACCAGTTATTTATAAGAATCTTCCGTCACTTCATGTAACAATACCAGTTTTTTAAATTGAAGGAACCGCACAACAGTTGCTTAATCAACAATATTTCTAATGCTTACAAGGCCGGTTTCGGTACACTCAAGTTCCATTATCTGGTGTAAACTGCAAGGATCTGAAGAATGTGTCAGAAGATCAGATCAAGCAGTACGGAAAAAAATGAAATATGTAACGGATAAGCAACTATGCAAACTCGAAAACTTATAACTGAATCAACAAAATACGAGACGGGACGTTACTCACATAAAAAAAACTTAACCGACTTATATCATATTGCACCCCGTGCTGTCGTGGAATAAAAAAATTCAGCATATGAAGTACAAAAGGTGGAACCTCGGCAATTAGCAAAATTACATTAGAACGAGAAAATAAGTCAACTGAACCACGAGCTAAAATAAGGAAAACGAACGCATTACATAGAATCACTTACATAACTTCCTTGAGCAGTTCTCGTCCTGCTTGACCGAGCTCGCAAATGGGAAAACCGTGAATAGTAACTCGTTACCAGTTTTTTACATTTTTAAAGGTTTGCTTTCTGTAGTTTTATAACATATTCTTTTAATCCTTGTATCTTACACCAGATGATGGAATTTTAGTATTCTGAAACCGGTCGTGTAGGCAATAAAAATATTGTTGATTTGGTAACTGTTGTGCAGTTCCTTCAGTTTACGGAATGAACTTGTACAGCCCGACAAGGAGAACTATTTGTAACGTACTAAGCATGTTAACGAGTCTTGTTCACTTGATTCACTGCCAGATGGACTGATAAATTATTGAATTTTCCTGTTGCTGTTGGTAATGGCTACCTTTTGTTAGTACACACTGGCTCCGCGAATCGCATCCTTATGTGGTCTGGAATTGTGACGAGATGACGGTTATTATTTAGACACTATTTATTCTCATGAAATCAAAAAACTGAAGTTCCAACATGTTGCCAAAAGTTCTTAAATTTTGTCGAACTGTTACTGATTGTTCCCCTAACCTCTTCCATATAACATACGGTAAAAAAACAGAAAAGTGGAATGTAAAGTGAGTTAGGAGCTTTTTTATGGTTGAGGGATGCTGGTTCTTTTATTTATTCCATGTGAATGATGATATCTTCCCATGTCACTATTTCCAAATTATTACTAGAGTAGGAAGATTGTGTGGCAACATTTCCTGAGCTTTAATTTTTTTGTTACTGTAATGTCATAGGGGGGGAAGTTTTAACTACAGTAGGGTAAATCACTTCATTACTTGTGACAAGAGTTGGTCTTCCTAATTTGGCTATGTTGGCTTTCGTGCGTTATTAGTAATATTCAAGAAATTTTTATGTTCGAAACAGTCATTCGTTGATTTTTCGGGGAAAACAACGTCACAAGAAGAATAACTTTGACGCCAGCGTATAGAGGACGTAGTTTGCTGGGAAGTCAACGATAAGCTAATAATTTCTGATACTTTGTTATCTGACTGGTCAAAAATTGGAGAGCTTGACAGAACAGAAACATGTATACTGAAAAAACGTGTCAGTATCATTATATTTCTCTCAGGACAGTAGCAATTAATATGTAAATTTGCCCATATAGTAGGATGACAAAATACTAAAAGCCACAACTGCTGAAATTGTTTACAGATGGAACGGGACTTCAGAGAGTTCTTGAGCCTGCGCGACTTCCCTCTGCTACAGTCACGCTGCCGAGCCCACCGCCATTTTGTCCTCTCCTACCTATGGTTTGGCGTTGTGTTGTGCATGGTTTGGACACTCTTTCCTGTGGCGGCCTTTGGTGTAGGGCCTGAGGGCCTACCGTTCATCATGGCCCTGCCTTACGACGTATCGTACATGCACACCTTCATTCCCACCTGGATATTTGGCGCTTTCATCACAGTGCATGTCACAATGATGACCATTATCTCGGACACCTTCAACGTCAGCCTAATAGCACAGCTGCGTGTCCAGCTTGTTATACTCAATGGAAATCTCAAAACACTCACTACAGATATTGAGAGCACATGGTCTCCGTTCATCAAAGAGGATTTCATGACAACTATGACTTCATATGAGTATATGAAACACACAAACATTCACCATCGCCTGAGACAAAATGTTCTTCATCATCAGGTTATTATTAGGTAAGAATAAGGTCAAACTTTACATTACAGCACATAGATCTATTTACTGCGTTATTAACTCTTGAAACTTTACTTATATAACAGACAAATAGTGCTGTTATGATCAGTGTTGAATGAACAACTGAAATAAAATAACATAACTGTTTTGAACTGTAACTATAAGAAAAACATCAAAAATTTATGTTGTTTCCTCAAATCTATGAGCTATTTATTTGTTTCAGGGTTTTGATCATGGAATATTCTGAGAACAGTGTATATTTCTTACAAAAAATATTTAATGTGTCTTATGAATCATGATTATACAAAAATATTTCCTAACATTCATCAACATATATAAAACTTATTCAGATTTATGACGATTATATTAAGCTAAAGCTAGTTTTTTATAAAATAATATGATATGTAAACCATGTTTGCTAAACAGATCTGCTGAGCAATAAAGTCTGAAGACATTGGCAAGTGTTCATTAGACTTAAGTTATTGTGAGAACACAAGTAATTTCATAATATCAAGTCAAATAGGGTTACTAAACTGCAGTGTTTGAGGTCATTAAGTTGTTTTAGGGATTATTTGGGTCACCAATTTAAAGAACATGGTAAAATGGAATAGACGCCAACAACAAACTTCATCAACAAAATTTACATCTCTTCCATTCTGTCCTTAATCTCTTCTGAAAGGTAAAATATAGCTTGTACTTCATGTTGTCGCAGAAGGCACATTTTTGCTGTTTAGGCTTATCATAAATTTCCAAACAATATGGTTATTTCTTTATATACATACCTTTAATTTCATATGATATTACTTGCATAAGAAATGTGTTAGCAACAGTCAAATATATAAGGTTGTTATGAAACTATGGCTGATCAGAGAGTTTTTTCCTTTCATAACAATGTGATTGCTTTAAAGAGACTACAGTAAAATTCTACAGTGCATGTAAAATCTCAGTCTCTTAAATGCTCCATAGTAGTGTGACTGAGCTAGTGAGAGCACATGTAAGTACATCAGTTACACTATCTGTAATGACAACACTGATGACATCATAGCAAAGAGGAGGGGGAGGTGGGTGTACCAGATGTCCTATCAATAAATTGGTGGAAAATTCAAAACAGTGGAGGGAAATCTAAAAATAGTCCACATCCAAGATGGCAAGCCTGGGCCTATAGTTGCAGTCCAAACACCATGTTATTCCACGAAACCAAGATGGTAGACAAGAGAATATCAGCACAGTTTTGAGATTGTCTAACTAGCATCACGTAAATGCAAGTTGGCTGACATGGGAGGCTGGCACAGCCCAAAGTGTTGTATAAGCCTGAGAAGTGAAGGTGGCTGACCTAGAGATCATAGCCTTTATGATGTCAGAATCACAGATGGTGATTCAGCATGGTGGTTCTAAGGATACGAGCGCAATTTTGAGATCATCAATGACAATGTTGCTTGGATCCTCGATGGTGGACCTCATCATAGACTTTATGTATACTGTATCATGTTCTCAATTTAGAAAATGGCTACTGAATATTCCTGACATCACATACTACTTGTGTTAAGTTTAAATCCAGCTGTCTTAAGGTTAAACAATTTCCCCAACCCTTCTGACGTCACAGGTTAAAAATATTCCGCACCTACCTTACCCTAAGTTTATGTTCACTTGTGCTGTGCTCATATTTAATGTTCAAACAATTTCTGCTGCATGTGTTGTAGGAAAGGGATGATTATGTATTTATTTAAAAAATTGAGGAGGGCGCCTTCATAGATCCACATGTCAAGTCTTCCCCAATGATGTATTCATAAGTGCAAGCTCCTTGCTAATGGCGCCACACTGGGCTAGGCTTCTGCACAAACTGAGAAGCGCAACTACACCATTACATCAGCTGCCAAGTAACCATGCCATATGTCATGAAACATCTGTGAAGCAAGCAACACTTTGCACTATAACAGGCCCATAGTCACTGCAGTCTGTCATCACTCATGCTAAAGACCCGACACCTCACTGCAATGGTGACTGGACACTCCAAAGGCTGGGTTTTGAACTGCACACTAAAGATGCCTGACATGAAGCTTGGTCCTGTCATTGTTCGTGGGTGGATGCTTTCACCTCTGCCCATCACAGCCCTCAGAATACCTGTGATGAGCCACATGTTGGCCGGTCTTGTCATCCAGCATGGAATGTATCATGATTCTGGTCACAGTGCCAATTGCACCCCACTGACAGTCAGTGCACTGGACCTCCTGAGTTGGCACATTCCTTTACCATGACACGCTGTAGCTGCTACTGCATTCTGTGCTCCACATGACTTGATGTGGTGTCCACATACCTCCCATCCTCCTTCCATCCACGTTCATCGGAGCCAGCAATATATGTTGCTATAATACCTTATCATGTTTTGGTCAGGTGAATACAGGGTAATAAATACAAAGTCAAATAGGGGTAATGCAGGAGTAGGTTTAATAATGAATAAAAAAAATAGGAATGTGGATAAGCTACTACAAACAGCATAGTGAACGCATTATTGTGGCCAAGAAAGACACGAAGCCCAAGCCTACTACAGTAGTACAAGTTTATATGCCAACTAGCTCTGCAGATGACGAAGAAATTGAAGAAATGTTTGATGAAATAAAAGAAATTATTCAGATAGTGAAGGGAGATGAAAATTTAATAGTCATGGGTGACTGGAATTCGGTAGTAGGAAAAGGGAGAGAAGGAAACGTAGTAGGTGAATATGGATTGGGGCTAAGAAACGAAAGAGGAAGCCACCTGGTAGAATTTTGCACAGAGCACAACTTAATCATAGCTAACACTTGGTTCAAGAATCATGAAAGAAGGTTGTATACGTGGAAGAACTCTGGAGATACTAGAAGGTTTCAGATAGATTATACAATGGTAAGACAGAGATTTAGGAACTCGGTTTTAAATTGTAAGACATTTCCAGGGACAGATGTGGAATCTGATCACAATCTATTGGTTATGAACTATAGATTAAAACTGAAGAAACTGCAAAAAGGTGGGAATTTAAGGAGATGGGATCTGGATAAACTGACTAAACCAGAGGTTGTACAGGGTTTCAGGGAGAGCGTAAGGGAACAAATGGCAGCAGTGGGGGAAAGAAATACAGTAGAAGAAGAATGGGTAGCTTTGAGAGATGAAGTGGTGAAGGCAGCAGAGGATCAAGTAGGTAAAAAGACGAGGGCTAGTAGAAATCCTTGGGTAACAGAAAAAATATTGAATTTAATTGATGAAAGGAGAAAATATAAAAACGCAGTAAATGAAGCAGGCAAAAAGGAATACAAACGTGTCAAAAATGAGATCGACAGGAAGTGCAAAATGGCTAAGCAGCGATGGCTAGAGGATAAATGCAAGGATGTAGAGGCTTATCTCACTAGGGGTATGATATATACTGTCTGCAGGAAAATTAAAGAGACCTTTGGAGAAAAGAGAACCACTTGTATGAATATCAAGAGCTCAGATGGAAACCCAGTCCTAAGCAAAGAAGGGAAAGCAGAAAGGTGGAAGGAGTATATAGAGGGTCTATACAAGGGCGATGTACTTGAGGACAATATTATGGAAATGGAAGAGGATGTAGATGAAGATGAAATGGTAGATATGATACTGCGTGAAGAGTTTGACAGAGCACTGAAAGACCTGAGTCGAAACAAGGCCCCGGGAGTAGACAACATTCCATTAGAACTACTGACGGCTTTGGAGAGCCAATCCTGACGAAACTCTACCATCTGGTGAGCAGGATGTATGAGACAGGCGAAATACCCTCAGACTTCAACAAGAATATAATAATTCCAATCCGAAAGAAAGCAGTGGTTACAGATGTGAAAATTACCGAACTATCAATTTAATAAGTCACAGCTGCAAAATACTAACGCGAATTCTTTACAGACGAATGGAAAAACTGGTAGAAGCCGACCTTGGGGAAGGTCAGTTTAGATTCCGTAGAAATATTGGAACACGTGAGGCAATACTGACCCTACGGCTTATCTTAGAAGCTAGATTAAGGAAAGGCAAACCTACGTTTCTAGCATTTCTAGACTTAGAGAAAGCTTTTGACAATGTTGACTGGAATACTCTCTTTCAAATTCTGAAGGTGGCAGGGGTAAAATATAGGGAGCGAAAATTTACAATTTGTACAGAAACCAGATGGCAGTTATAAGAGTCGAGGGACATGAAAGGGAAGCAGTGGTTGGGAAGGGAGTAAGACAGGGTTGTAGCCTCTCCCCGATGTTATTCAATCTGTATATTGAGCAAGCAGTAAAGAAAACAAAAGAAAAATTCGTAGTAGGTATTAAAATCCATGGAGAAGAAATAAAAACTTTGAGGTTCGCCGATGATATTGTAATTCTGTCAGATACAGCAAAGGACTTGGAAGACCAGTTGAATGGAATGGACAGTGTCTTGAGAGGAGTATATAAGATGAACATCAACAAAAGCAAAACGAGGATAATGGAATGTAGTCGAATTAAGTCGGGTGATGCTGAGGGAATTAGATTAGGAAATGAGACACCTAAAGTAGTAAAGGAGTTTTGCTATTTGGGGAGCAAAGTAACTGATGATGGTCGAAGTAGAGAGGATATAAAATGTAGACTGGCAATGGCAAGAAAAGCGCTTCTGAAGAAGAGAAATTTGTTAACATCGAGTATAGATTTAAGTGTCAGGAAGTCTTTTCTGAAAGTATTTGTATGGAGTGTAGCTATGTATGGAAGTGATACATGGACGATAACTAATTTAGACAAGAAGAGAATAGAAGCTTTCGAAATTTGGTGCTACAGAAAAATGCTGAAGATTAGATGAGTAGATCACATAACTAATGAGGAGGTATTGAATAGGATTGCGGAGAAGAGAAGTTTGTGGCACAACTTGACCAGAAGATGGGATCCGTTGGTAGGGCATGTTCTGAGGCATCAAGGGATCACCAAATTAGTATTGGAGGGCAGCGTGGAGGGTAAAAATCGTAGAGGGAGACCAAGAGATGAATACACTAAGCTGATTCAGAAGGATGTAGGTTGGAGTAGGTACGGGGAGATGAAGAAGCTTGCGCAGGATAGAGTAGCATGGAGAGCTGCATCAAACCAGTCTCAGGACTGGAGACCACAACAACAACAACAACAACAACCTCATCGACTAGAACTGTGGGCAGTTGTCAGTCGGTTATTATCCAATAAGGACACTGCCAGATACACGATTTCATGTTTAACCCTGCTCTAGTTTTAGAATAGTGTGTTACCTTTTGTACTAGATGGATGTGATTTCCCAGTGAAGTCTCTGCAACATTTGTGAGAGCTATTTTAAGTCATTTGTCATCTGGAATGCATCGCCGTATACATTACAATATAGGTAATTCATTTCAGCGCCTGATAGAGTATCACCTCAGAAGGTTTTTCTATATGTAGCTCAATGAACTTTGGTCACAAACTTTAAAGGGCTAAAATTCTAGTACGCTAATCGCATAGGGATTGCAGTGACCATTCACTTCAGGATACATGGTACCCATGTCCACCAACTTTTTGTTGCATGTAGTGTTTTGGTGCGAAAGAAATTTTGCAGTGCTCGTACTTGAGGAAGGTGTTAGTTGGATAGTATAGGTAGCACAAGCAAAGACCCACCTAACTGCATTCTGTGTGACATAAGAGCTGTGGTTTGTGGCATCAGGTGTTTTTCCGTTACACTACAGCTTAGCAAATGCGATTCTCTATCATTGGATAGAATGCATGACAATGTCAAAAATTTGCAGAACAGCTCATCTGTGGAATGTGTTTCCTCGTTGTTGATAGCCACACTGAACACATGTCAGAACTTACAGTGTGAACTTGACAGTGACTTAAGACCATTCTGTAGTCTTTAGGTACACATTTTAAAATAAAAATCACCTAAGCAGTACTTCATAAGTCTGGTAGACTCACGCCTATAAGCAGTATATAGACATCGGACGTGTTCCTCACAACATAGACGGAGATGCTTGACAGGGAGCAAGTAGCATAACTCGACTAGACTCTGCAGTATAAAAGTTGAGGGCTTTATGGGTACCACAATACTTTGACAGCAATGTTAAGCTTGTTTAGTACTACAAAGGCGTAATTCTTTCTAGATTATAATGCAAAGCGCCATCGTCGAAATATTATCAGTAAAATCGAATCATTCGAACTGAAATCTGAAAAGACGTGAGATGCCACACGATGTAAGTATATCTCATGTAATGGTCATGAAGGCAGGAAAAATCAGAGCACTTTTGGAAAGACACAGTCGTTCTATCATGGCTCCACTTGCGAGTGGAGTAAGAAAGGGAGACAGTATAGTGCTTACGCACAGCATAACAGTCAATTCTGTGTCGAAATCAGCGAATTTAATGTAAGAATCAGCTCTTATAAAAATCTATGAGAGAGAAGTGCTCGGTCTGCAAAGGATAGTTGCACTGGTCTGCAACATAAGCATGATATACAGACTGAATCCTCCCACAGGATTTGAAAATCATGTCTGATGAATGCGTGCGTTCTACAAGAGTGTTTGTGCGATAAGTTTTTTTCTGATAAAGATTGCTGATGATCATGATAGCAGTAGTCTGCTGTTAAAACTGACACTGCACTCCACGTAACGCCTTAAGATTTCTGGCAGATCAAACATGGTACAGTAGATTCATCTAGATTTCCAGAGATATCTGACATTACATGTTTACACAACACCTATAAACTGTGGGTTCAGAGTTGGCACCCAATGGCACCCAAAACACATTCAGGTCAGACGGATTTCATTGCTAAGATATCAACGTGAGTGCTCCTCAAATTACAATAGTACAGTTCGAACCTTCTACTACGTTCAAGAACCTTATACTACATTCAGTTACCAAGATTGCTTGTGCAGGAAAATGTGCTATAATAGTTTATAAAGATGTGAGATTGGTGTGGTTTAGTTGGTAGAGTACTACTGGTTGTTGTACACTCATTTCACAGACTCAAACAATGGGTCCCAAGGCGAATTTGGTAAGCTTATAGAAGTAGATTCAAATATGTTCCCAATTAGCTGTAGCTGCAGTAGTAATAGTTACAGTAAATCCATATCATAGATTTGAACTAACTGTAACTCAATGACCACACACTTTTTGATAGATGACAGTGTTATTCTTTAACAATTTTCATTGCAGCTAGCCTTGGTCTGGTGGCAATTTGATATCGATGCAGATGATACATTCAAATTCAAACATCTGTCCTACAAACAGAAAGTGACGTAATGTTCAGGGAAAGTTTAAATTTGTAAGCGATTTCTCTCATAAACTGTAAGTATTTTACATTATGCATAAAACATCTAACATTTTCAATGTATTTCTATGTGCTGACAATTGCGGAACCTTAAGGTGTGAGCAATATGGGGAACATTTTCATGCTTGTAATCGATTAGTTGGGTAGTGGTACTTCCGTTTACTAGTTTACACATTTCTGTAGGATTTCTAAATGTTTTTTTTTATCAAATGCTCCTGTCTGAGAAGTTTTCTACCTGTCAAGGTTGGAAGTGTTAGGAGAGGAGTGGTGAAATTACTGGATGTGCAGACTTGGGGCAACTCTGCTAGTTTATGGGAAACTGGAATATGTTTAACTATAGTGAAATATTTCCAAGTCACCGAACTTAGAGTTATTTACATGTGCTGGAGAGAGTTAATTGTATGAAGGGGCTGGTCGGAGTGACCGAGCGGTTCTAGGCGCTAACAGTCTGGAACCGCGCCACCACTACGGTCGCAGGTTCGAATCCTGCCTCTGGCATGGGTGTGTGTGATGTCCTTAGGTTAGTTAGGTTTAAGTAGTTCTAAGTTCTAGGAGACTAATGACCTCAGAAGTTAAGTCCCATTGTGCTCAGAGCCATCTGAACCATCTGTATGAAGGGACGTCTGAAATATTTTGGATGAAGTTCATATTTCAAACATTTTACATGAAGCAGAAATATTTTTGGAAATTGAGCAGTTTTTGTGTTCATCGGACGAGACTATGTAACACATCACCTCATACATCCACATATTCAGCGAAATTGTAACGTAACTCCCTATTAGAGCAAAAACTGGAACAAACTGATCCAAGCTGCAGCCAAAACGGTAAAATTTCTGCATTTTACATTGAAACTGTAACAAAATCTTCCATGTTACAAAAAAAGTGTAAGAAAATGTCCCATATTAATGTGAAAGTGTAACAATTGCCTCATGTTATGTAAAAAAATTATAAGAATTTGTTCCATGTTACAGTAAAATTGTAACAAATTTCCCGATATTACAGCTAAATTTTTACAAAATAGACCTGTACAGTGAAATTGTAACAAAACATCCCAGGATACAATGAAAACTGTAACAAATTACCCAGTATAGTCTATTTTTGCAGCTGAATTCACTGGATACGTGCAAGCAATACAGTTCCATGAGATCACTAGTGTGGGCCACAGACTCGAGCACGAGAGGGTAGTAGAAACTCTGCATCACTCACATGTCAGTCGTGATAATATGAACGCTATTAATAGCGTTTGCAATTTGCAGCACAGTTCACAGAGCCGATCAGAGACGTTCGGTTTGGAGCCGAGTGGATGGGCTCAATCAAAGGCTTCATCGACTCTGTGATGGACTTGGGTGGAGATTTCTGGACCTGCGTTTTCTGGTGGAGAATTGTACCACACCCCCTGATAGGTCAGGGATGCACTCCGGAAGGAAAACAGCTACTCTGGTTGCAGAGTGTTTGTGGAGTGCACTGGGGGATTTTTAAGCAATTCGGTAGTGTGAGGTAGTCTGATGAACTCTCACCAGTCGATAAGCAGAGAGGAAAATCAGACCACATTCTGAATAAAGACAGCTCAACTATCAAAATTTCATGAGTAAATTGTCGAAGTATTCGTAACGAAGTTCCTGAATTTACTACCCTCCAGGAACGTTCTCATGCTGAGAGCAGATTTAAACCAGAAATAGAAATCTCTGAGATATTTAGCGAGTCATGGAACGTATATCAGAAAGACAGATTAGGCACCACAAGAGAGTGAGTGTTCGCTGTAGTTGACAAAAATGTTGTCTGTGTTGACGTGGAAATTGTGTTATAGTGAAGTTATTTCGTTGCTTATAACAGATCTGGGTGAAACCAAATTAATTGTTTGACTTTTTCTAGCCGCCCAATTCTGCTGTGACAGTTCTAGAGCCATTCAAAGAAAGTCTACAGTGAAGTAGTGTGCAAATACCCGAATCATGCAACATTAGTTGGAGGCGACTTTAACCTGCTGAGTATATACTGAGATATCAATGGATTCATTGCTGCAGGTACAGACAATCTAGTGAAGTACTTTTTAACATGTTTTCTGACAACTGTCTTGAGCAGCTAGTTGGGCAGGCTACGAACCGTGTAGCTACAAACAGGCCAGACCTTATCAATGACGTCAGTAGATAGAGGTAAATTAGTGCTATGGTGTCATCATAGTGACTATGGTTACATAAGTTAATAAGTAAGTGAAAAGAGCTAGGAGAGTGTTTGTGCTGGAAAGAGCAGATAAGCAGTTGCTAGAATCTCACATAGATTATGATTTGACGTCATTCGTTCCTGTGGCAGTAGAAGCCAAAGCTTTAAATTTCGCTTTTAAGAAGTCTTTCACGCAGAGGAATTATACAAACATACCGTCGTTTAATCATCGCACAGAGTCCCGTATAAGCTCTCGTAGTTACAGCAGTAACAGAGAATGCTTAGCACAGTACAAAGTTCTGTGATATGTAGTGGGATCAACTGTGCGGTAAGATGAAATACGTCGAGGATTGCATGACGATCTGTTGCAATCCATCTCCTCGAAACATCTATACCCTTAGCTGTAAGAGTGCATGCATCGTCGACAGGTTTGGAGGTGATACCCAACACTGCACATATATTTAAAGTGTCTATGTATTGTGAACCTGTGCAGCTTGTACGCTGCAATATGAATCAACATGGAACGATTAAATGTATTGTTAACGCTTCAGTGATGTTGGCAAGTACGTGCTGGAACAAAAAGTACCCGACGAGGGGAAGGAGTGAGACAAATGTATAAGTATTAGTCCTTTAAACTGAGATTCTGTACAAGAGGAGTTTATAGGTGGTGTATGTAAGTGTGTTAGCACACCAGTTGCTTTGTGTGCAATCCACGCTGAATTTAAATCATATAAAAACTGTATTTTGGAAGATATTGTAGGGTGAAGAAAAGGGTTGATGTACAGAAAAGTGACAGTTTCTTTACGATAGTGCAAGAACTGTATATTAACAACATACAAAAATTGTATGAAGATATACGTAAAAAATAAATAATGTTCTACCACTTTAAATATGTTTTATTCCACAACACATACGTTCCATGAGGTTTAACAGTTTATCTGTTTGGGAGAGTCTTAGTAGTTCAGGCATTTGAAATGTTACAGAAACACAATATGTCATTGTGATGTTGGCACATTTTTACATGAGATGAAACTTGAGTTCAGATACAGCAATGTCAAAAAGTAAGATACAGCAATCATACATCTTCCAACTGTCGGAGGACTTAGCAATTCATTATCAGAATTGGCAAAATGATGAATGCAAATCGTGCTGTTAAATATTTTGTACGTGAAAGCTGTTAATTGGTAATGTATTTATTGCGACAAAATGCTGTAACTGTAGTTAAAATAGGATTATTTGAGTGGATTGTGTCTGTTTTTTCACACATGCCGAAAAGATCAGACACTATGCATTCTCTCCTCGACAGACCATGAATCCTCCACCTTCAGGACAGATGCCACAATTACGTTTGACCTCGTGCAGGAACCTCAAAGTAGCGAGTATGGAGGACCTGGTTGGGGATTGTGAGTAGGTGGCGCTCAATGGGATTGTGGATTGGCAGGGGGGCATGTCGAGATAGTTTTCACAAAGACTGTGCCCAGATGGCACAGTGGTTAACTCAACTACCTGGTAAACAGGAGTACTGGTCTGGCACATATTTTCACTCATCATCGATGATTCTGCATAAAGTTGCAATCTAGCTGACATCCATAATTCCTTCCCTTTCCTTTCCTTTCTCTCTACTCCAACTTCAACGAACATAAAACAGGATTTTGACACACAGTACATGATGAAATGGAAGGTGCACTTTGAATGCAAATAGCAATGTGTATGCATGGAAAAAATAGTACTCTCATCCTTAAAATTAGGGCAGAGTTGACTGTGAAATCCTATAGTGGCTGAGGTGAGGGTTCACAGCCCTTATTGAATAATAGATGGCTGACAATTGCCTACATTCCTAACTGATGACATACTACAGTGATACAAACGTACTGCTACCTCTGACATGTGCTGGTAGAAGCAGATGTGAGGTACATGGGCACTATGTGATATCATGAGGGGCCAAGACTGCTATCCCACCTGTGACAGAAGAGGCAAGACTCAGCTGTGGAAGTTTGGTACAGTACGTATTGATGGGGTGTTATTAGCACTGCAGCCAGCAGCTAGCTACATTCCATAGTAGATGACGTAGCATCCCAACCAGCGGCTCATCATAGGTGTTCTGCGAGCTCTGACAAGTGCAGGTGAAAGCATTCAGCCATGGCTGGAAGCGAGACAACACCGTGTCATAGTGTGCAGTCGGTCACTGGTCTGTAGAGCATCCAGCATCCAATCAGTGCAGTGAGGGGGTGGGGGGTGAGGGTGGGGAGTCCTCCTTGGCATGAGTGGCAGTGACCTGCGGTGGCTGTCAGTTTGGCCTAGTGCAAAGTGTAGCCTTCTCTGCAGATGTCTCATGACACCTGCTACGATAACTTGGAGAAGACCAGCCTGGGGTGGTGGTGATAGGATGGCACTCACCCTTACGATTCGTCACCAAAGAGGACTTGGTGGGGGACTGATAGTGTGTATCAGGGAATCTTTTCTTAACTGGCGAGAAAATGTTTACATTTCTCCCCTTTAGGGAGCAGCAGGCAAAACACTGACATAAGACGAACGGCTGAGCTCGCTGAGTGAGTCATGACCTACAGCAATTTTTCATCGTTATCACCACTAGACAAGTTGGGGTCCCAAGCTACTCCAGCATGCTCTGTTCGTAAAAATTATCACCACTGATGGGATATGCGTGACACATTTCCGTAATACTCTACAGAATGTTGTTGCTGAGAAAATTCTTCATGGTGCATTTCCACTTCCGGTGCGTTTCCTGCAGTCTAGGTGTGGCTGCTAGCATGGTGAAGCCTCTCAAGAAGAAAACAGGCCCAAGTAGATTAAGTGTGACACACGACATCGAAGGCTATGAATCCTTTACTCCAGGATGATCACAGAGGAAAATTACTTGGTGAGAATTTTATGTTGAGCTTGTTGCTGTCGTTACTTGGGATCTGATCAGAAAACAGCTGCTGAAAGTCTACTTTTCTGTTTGCCACAGCGTGTTTAGCGTTTTTAATTGATTACCTTAGCTGGGGACCTTTAATAACTATTGTTTTCTCCCCTTATGTTATTGTGATCATTCACAGAGTGCCAAAGATGAATGCAGTTGTGGCAGCGTATAAAAGCAACTACCATGTATTCTTATTCTACTGCAAGTTTTTAAGCATTCTCAGAGTATATCTGGCATATTACGCCTTGCGCTGTTTAACCAAATATAAATGGCAAATCTTATGCTTTTTTTGTAGCCGAATCTTACTAGTTCTCTAAACTAGTTTCTTAACAATTTAAACGTTTTGTTTAAATTGTTTCTTTCTCTGTTACGGTTCTACATTCTTTGTTATACTGACTAATGTGAAGCCTCCCAAGAAGGCTCCAGTTGGGTTGTTAAGAGGCAATGCAGTACAATGTTGCCTGGTTTAATGCTTATATCAATCAATACCTTTGGATCTAATTATTTCAGAGAGGAGTCTGTTTTACTCGAGTATTAATGGGATCATATTTCTTTCACTATGCTAAAATAAGACTTATTTAAATAATTGAACGAGTGATTCCAAGGCCTTCATTGCTTATTAATTCCACAAATGTTGTCTAACGAATGAAGTAATGAATGTTATTCTATACATTTAGTAAATTTTGAGATCTGTTTTTAAGGGAGACATTGTTTTATCAAATTTCATGTTGAAAAATTTTGTTATTTTCGTGAATGTCAAGCTAATTTTGGTTAATAAATTTATTTGTGCAATATCCTGGTTAAGAATTGTGGTTATTCGTGATCTGAAACTTTAGCACTGCAAGCTATTTATGTGCTCTCTGTGACATACCAATGCCATTCCTATTACATATGCAACTGTAATTGTTTAAGCGTTAAATATGAGCATAGCTCAAGTAGTTTTAAATTTGGGATGAGGGGGATTAAGAAAATTGTTTAAACTGTGATGTCAGAGGAGAGGTGGAATTGTATAAATTTAACAACTGGACTTAAACTTAGAAAAAGTGACATGTGACGTCAAGGGAAAATCCAGTAGCCAAATTGGGTTGTAACGTTAAACCAGAAGTAATCTGTCAAATTTGCAGCCTTTGATACGGTACACCATCTTGAATTTAAATGACATTGACGTAGTCGCTCCCATATTGCGCTTTTACTCTCAGATACACATTCTTGAATCGCCATCTTAGATTGTGGCATGATGGTGGCTGTACACCCATCTCCAGATCTTGAATTTGCAGATTTATACTACATGTTTGGCTGTATGTATATTCCCAGGCGGTTACTTTAAATTTCCAAGAAAATTAGCCTACCTCCTCTCCTTTCCACCCTTATTATAGGCAGGACAACTGGTGGACTCATACATTTTAGGCTGCGTTCGACCAGCTCAACCACACTACCCTGCATTTCTATTGACATAGAAGTCACAAAAGGTCGATTCACGTCAGTCGACACCACTGGACGTCAATGGAATAAAGGTAATGTCAGCTTCAAATGAAGGTTTGCTCATACATTAACACATCACTTCATTATCTCAATACTAAATGTGGAATCTAGAGATTACTGATAGACAAAGCAAAATTCATAATTGATGTTATTCATGAATAGTATATGGTAAATTTTTCACATGGTTGAGAATGGAAAGATCACGTAAAGCTCTGTCCTAAGATTTCAAAACATAAATATTCATTTGACTGAGTAATACGTGGTGTTTGAAAAAGAATAATCTGATTTCTAGAGTCCATATTTATTGATAAAATCGTTCTACAAACATTGGATGGATTGAAAAATACTCACAAAATCTTAAAATTTTAGCTGAGAAATTACAAATGCGTGTCGCGAGGTAAAGGGGAGATGAAAACTCTTTCCTTCACATGTTCCCACAAGAAAAAGTCGCAGCGGGCCTTGTGTGGGGCTTTTGACGGATAACAATGTAGGACAGTGTCTCGCGGTCCCGTGCGCCCTATCCAGCGTTGAACAATCTCCAAATTCTGCAGAACTGGCTTTCTCTACAACTTCCGGAGGACTCCGATAATTTCATTTTCCAACAGGGTGGAGCTCCACCACTCTGGCACAACAATGTACGTCAGTTTCTGAATGACACTCTGGCTCATCGCTGGAGAGGGCGGACGGGACCCCGAGACACTTCCAAGATAGCCGGACATGACCCCATGCGATTTTTTCTTGTGGGTTATGTGAAGCAAAGCGTGTTCATCTCCCCTTTAACTCGTAACATAGAAGAAGTGAAGAGCAGAGTAATATCCGGCATAACTTCAGTAAAAGCAGATGCAATGTGTAGAGTTTATGATGAAGTTAGCTAACGTTTAGGCGTTTTTCGTGCTGCCGCTGGTGGGCACGCAGAGCATTTTTAATAGAATAACTAAAACTATAAGATTTAGTGAGTATTTTGAAATTAATGCCATATTTGTAGTATGTTTTTAATAATAAATATGGAGTTCTGAAATCAGGTAATTCTTTTTGAAACAACCTTTACGTACAGACGGAACACGACACACAATGTCGAGAAGACAATACATTGTGCCTTTTGAATTTACATCTCATTTTCTTTCAAAGGGCCAGGTAACTTCGAAAAATTGTATTTTTTTCACTTCAGTGGAGCTGACTTTTTCATGTACGCAAATTTGGTTACGTCACCCGGATGTGCTGTTATTGTTAAGATAGCAAAGCGTGGCCTACAAACTCGATTAGGTTCCAGTACATGGATTTTACTTGGTAAATGTGTTCAAACTGTGATTTATTTAAAGCATTAGTGGTAAATGATTTCATATACTAATGGTACGGAATATCTTTGCTGTAACACTGAAACCAAAGTTTTGTCCTAGGAACACTGAACTGTTGGAAAACTGCACAGGAGGCATATTACTGGCACAGTGCTTGTCAATTGGCGCCGCAGTATCCTTTCAGCTGTTCCAGGTCGCAGTGGTAAGTGCCCATTATCCAGTAATAAATAATTTTAAGTTAGTTCTGATAACAATAAACAATATGATTGTTAGTACAACAGGTAAACACATTCCATTAAAATTTATGTTGTGCTGCATGTACTGTACACCATATATTAAATGGATTAGCTAAATCTTTACTGAAGCGTGTTTCTTGTATGAATAAGTAAAATCAGTTCAGATGAATGACATTATGGAAGCATTTCGGCGACTGGGAATTTGTGTGTGCCAACAAGTGACGTAACTAGGCTGGGGAAATCTAGGCGATGTTCTAGGGCCCCCGGAGAATTAGTAGCTCCTGACATCCGAAAGAAAGGAATGTAAAAGAAAACAAGGAAACATGAAATTTTAAAAAATTGTAAGACCAATCAATGAAAAAAAAACGAAATAAGGTTATCGAAATCTTCGTGATATAAGGAATATCAATCATTTAGACAACTTTAGCAAGCTGACGTCTACATACTCATAGACGAAAGCACAGGTAACACTCGGAGTTAAGCATCACAGCGATGTTATAGCTTACTGAATTAGAAACCATTTAAATTTATTGACACATTCTGTGAAGATCCTGTTTGCACACAGTAGTGAAAGCTAAGATTGGTAGCGACGGAAAACTAGCGAATATTAGTCCCAAGCCATACACAGTATTTCGGCTTTTTATCGAAACAGCTGTTCCCGTCAGCCACTGCTCCGAGAGTCTTCTCAGAGTGAACGATCAATACTTGTGCCAGGTCAGGGGTTACGCAGCGGCTAAGAGGTCCTGTACGAATGATATTGCTACAAATTACTTATCACCGAAATGAAAAACAGCGTTAAAAAATGACGACTATAGTATTAAGCCTATTCACACAATATCACCTGACCGCCAAAGTTGAGAGCTAGGAGAATCATCTGGCAATTCGAATTCCAGTCACGTCTACCGATTCAGTTCTAGGCAGACGATGAGACATGAAAATGTGGATGCAATGTACTGCTACTATGGAAACAAACTGCACTGACACCAAGAAAATCGGGCCCATTTTATTTAATTATACGTAAGCAGAAATAACGGTTTCTAATCGCATTTCACTCGGTTTATAATTGATTTAAAACACAAAAAATTTTCTGACCAAAATACAGCTTAATGTATCAAATTCGACTCTAATCGTTATAAAAGCGTTTTATTTCGATATGTGCAAGACAGACATCTCAAGACTCCACGGTGACACACTCTAGTCTTTGAACAATGCCTACACAAGCGAATACACAGACGACTTGTCACAAAGCTTCATGGCAACATGGGTGATTTGTGGTATTACGAATTTCCTGTAATTACAATATTCATAAAATTCATACTTTTCCAACACAAAGGACGTCAGACAAACCTTCATGAACAGTTTGTAGGACTGGTTTACAAAATCAGTTTACTCTCAGTACAACTGCAGGTTGAAGATTTCCACGTTCATTATATATATACTTGTGAGAACTTAAATTACGCATCCGCAAAGAAATGGAATCGAGTTGACACCTATGTTTTGGATGATAACGTTTTGTTGTAACCCGGATGTCTTAACTTCTGACTGTTATCTTTACGCCTTGTCTTTACTGCATTTCACGGTTTCCTTAGAATTTTGCTGTCTGGAAACGGATCATTCATGTTGCTCGCTGATCGTCTCGTCTCAAAATGATGCTAAGGAAGGGTGTGGCTTGCTGCAGAAACCATTGTATTGTTGAGAACTGCGTCACGTCGCGGTATGTTGTTTACGCGGTATGTTGTTTACTCTAACAAGCTTTTTACAGGTCGACAAATCTTATGAACATGTCCTGATTTTTCTTTAATCTTCCTTCCATTGTCAACCGCAACATCAGAATTTTCTCTCTGGTGCCTTTACCTTTCCTAAAGCGAAATTGATTGGCATTTTACACATCCTAAGTTTTCTTTTCCATTCCTCTGTATATTATTCTCGTCAGAAACTTAGATGCATGAACTATTAAGCTGATTATGCGTTAATTCTCGCACTTGTGAGCTCTTATAGTCTTCGGAACTGTGCAGATAATATTTTTCCAAAAGTCGTATGGTATATGACCAGACTGATACATTCTACACACCAACGTGAATAATCATTTTATTGCCACTTGCCTCAATGATTTTAGAAATTCTGTTGGAATGTAATGTATCCTTTCTGTCTTATTCGATCTTTAGTCTTCCAAAGCTGTATTAAATTCTGATACTAAAATGGCTCCCCAATCTCTTCTACATCGACTCCTTTATCTTCTTCTATCACGTTATCAGATAAATCTTCTCCCTCATAGAGGCCTTTAATGTACTTGTACCACCTATCTCCTATCTCCTCTGTATTTAACAGTGGAATTCCCATTGCACGCTTAGTGTTACAATGCTTGCTTTTAATTTAACGGAATGTTATTTTGATTTTTGTGTATACTGACTCAATCCTTCCAATAATCATATCTTCTTCGATCCCTTCACAGTTTTCATGAAGCCATTTCGTTTCAGCTTCCTCCATTTGACATTTATTTCATTCCTAAGTGACTCGCATTTCTGTATTCCTGAGCTTCTTTGAATATTTTCGTACTTCCTTCTTTCATAGATCAGCTGAAGTATTTCTGCTGTTACCCATGGTTTCTTCACAGTTACCTTGTTTGTACCTGTGTTTTCTTTCCAACTTGTGTGACTGCTCTTTTTAGAGATGCCAATTCCTCTTCAACTGAAGTGCTTACTGAGCTATTCCTTATAGCAGCATATACGGGGTGGTTCATTGATAGTGACCGCCCAAATATCACACGAGATAAGCATCAAACGATATAACTACAAAGAAGGAAACTTGTCTAGCTTAAAGGGGGAAACTAGATAGCGCTGCCATAGGTCAAACGGATATCAACTGCGTTTTTTGTAAACAGGAACCCACATTTTTTATTACATATTCGTGTAGTACGTAAAGAAATAAGAATGTTTTAGTTGGACCACTTTTTTCGCTTTGTGATAGATGGCGCTGTAATAGTCACAAACGTATAACTACGTGGTATCACGCAACATTCCGCCAGTGTGGATGGTATTTGATCCGTGACACATTACCTGTTCTAAAATGGACCGTTTACCAATTGCGGAAAAGGTCGATATCGTGTTGATGTATGGCTATTGTGATCAAAATGCCCAACGGGCATGTGCTATGTATGCTGCTCGGTATCCTGGACGACATCATCCTAGTGTCCGGACCTTTCGCCGTTATTTAAGGAAACAGGAAGTGTTCAACCACATGTGAAACGTCAACCACGATCTGCAACAAATGATGATGCCCAAGCAGGTGTTTTAGCTGCTCTCGCGGCTAATCCGCACATCAGTAGCAGACAAACTGCGCGAGAATCAGGAATCTCAGAAACGTCGGAGTTGAGAATGCTACATCAACATCGATACCATGTTTCTATGCACCAGAAATTGGATGGCGACGACTCTGATCGTTGTGTACAGTTCTGCCACTGGGCACAAGAGAAATTACGGGACGATGACAAATTTTTTGCCGGGGTTCTATTTAGCGACGAAGCGTCATTCACCAACAGTGCTAACGTAAACCGGCATAATATGCACTACTGGGAAATGGAAAATTCACGATAGCTGCGACAAGTGGAACATCAGCGACCTTGGCGGGTTAATGTATGGTGCGGCATTATGGGAGAAAGGACAACTGGCCCCCATTTTATCGATGGGAATCTAAATGGTGCAATGTATGCTGATTTCCTACGTAATGTTCTACCGATATTACTACAAGATGTTTCACTGCATGACATAATGGCGATGTACTTCCAACATGATGGATGTCCGGCCAATAGCATACTTCATGACAGGTGGATTGGTCGTCGAAGCACCATACCGTAGCCCGCACGTTCACCGGATCTGACGCCCACGGATTTCTTGCTGTGGGGAAAGTTGAAGGATATTTGCTATCGAGATCCACTAACAACGCCTGACAACATGCGTCAGCGCATTGTCAATGAATGTGCGACATTACGGAAGGCGAATTACTCGCTGTTGAGAGGAATGTCGTTACATGTATTACCAAATGTACTGTGACTGACGGACATAATTTTGATCATTTATTGCATTAATATGGTATTTACAGGTAATCACGCTGTAACAGCATGCGGTCAGAAGTGATAAGTTTACGAAGGTACAGGTATCACTTTGGAACAACCGAAATAAAATTTTCAAACGTACCTACGTTCTGTATTTTAATTTAAAAAACCTACCTGTTACCAACTGTTCGTCTACAATTGTGAGCCATATGTTTGTGACTATTACAGCGCTATCTATCACAAAGCGAAAAAAGTGTTCCAACTAAAACATTCATATTTCTTTACGAACTACACGAATATGTAACAAAACATGGGGGTTCCTATTTAAAAAAAAATGCAGTTGATATCCGTTTGACCATGGCAGCGCCATGTAGCGGGCCAACCATAACGCCATCTAGTTCCCCCTTCAAGCTAGACAAGTTTCGTTCTTTGTAGTTTTTTCGTTTGATGCTTATTTCGTGAGATATTTGGCCCGGTCACGATCAATGGACCACCCTGTATAGTTTCACAGAGATTCAAGCATATCTCTTCACTCCTTAGTACTTCTGTATCACACTTTTTGGTGCATTGATTCTTTCTGATTAATTTCTTAAACCTCAGCCTACTCTTCATCAGTATTAAATTATGAGTCTATATCTGCTCCTGTGTATGCCTTTCAACCCCGTAGCTAATTTCGGAATCTCTGACCGTGAGGTAATGTAACTGAAATCATCTCGTATCTCCAGACCTCGTCCAAGTATACCTGCTCCTCTTGCGATTCTTACATAGAGTATTCGCTATTAATAGCTGAAATATATTGCAGTATTCAATTAGACTTTTTCCACTCTCATTCATAGTACCTTGCCGATATTCACTGTAACTCTTGCTTCTGCTCCTTTCACTACAGTCGCATTCCAGTACTCCATGACTATTAGATTTTCAACTCCCTTTACTTATGGGACTCCCCGTTCAATGTCCTCATATACTTTTTCTCTTCATCTTCTGCTTGTGCTGTTGGGTTATGTATGTGAAATATTGCTGTCGGTATTGGTTGCTGTCGGTTCTGATGAGAACAACCCAATCTCTGAACTGTTCACAATAACTCACTCTCTTTCCTACTCCCTATACACAGCGAACCCTACTCCTGTTATAGCATTTCCTGCTGCTGTTGATATTACCCTATACTCATCAGACCAGAAATCATTGTCTTCTTTACATTTCGATTCACCAACCGCCACTACACCTAGGCTTAGCATTTCCCTTTTCAGACTTTACCACGTTAAAACCTCTAAGAGGCTATGCGGTAAAAGTAAGTGCACATATTTTGAAAACTGTCCAAAGATAATAGCAGCGGCATAACTAGGCTAGGACGAACGCGACAATTTGCCCGAGTGGAAAAAAAGTAAAATCACTCAATTAAGAGAAGCCTTTTGCTATGTTAAAATAATGAAAGATTGTTTTGGAAATGATTATGACGTAAAGATATGAGAATTTTTACCACATTTTCGGTTAATTGAATATGTAGAACGAAAGTGACTAGATGTGAGCAAGTTTTTCAGCCAAGGTAACATTAGAATGTCTGTTATGATTGGCCTATTAGGGAAAGGGTAGGTGATGGGAGTTAAAGTAATATTTTTCTATCAAAAGTAATTGGCAACTAAATACCTGTTTTTAGGGAGTGTATATGATATAGACTTACAAGTTTTCATTACTACTGTCTGTTACAAAAACCTTGAAAACGGAGCAGTTATGTTTTTAAATGAGTTTTTTTCACGATATTTAGCTTATATTTCCATTTCATGTAATAGTAATATGAACGTTGTCGAAGGTACAAATGAAATAAAACAGATATGTACAGGACGCTGGTGAGCTAATGTCGAGTCACCTTGATGTACTCCCAGCTCTCTTGAGGTATCCAACAAAAGCTATGCCTGTTGAAAAAATTGAGTGTTTTTGTTCGAAGAAAAACTATTTTTAAAAAGTAATTACATTCTGTAATGAGTCAGGCACGATTATCTAGTTTGCAGTGCTGTCTAGAGGAGAAGGGTGGCGCAAACGGTCACAGGTATGTTTGGCTGGTGAGAGAGTGTAGTAGAATCGTTGAAAAATCTTAATTGGAGAGCTGAAACTAGATGCAATACACCTTTTAAGAGTGTGCTTATAAAACGTTAAGGCCCGTATTTATTTGGAGAATCCACAAAAATAACTTTGACCTATTGAATTTGAATTTCAGGTTCTGTAGTCCATTCGAAAGTTACACCTTTTTTTCAACGATTTTCTTAATGGTTTAGTTACTGTTGTATTATCCTTGACAAAACAACACTAATAACACATGAGCCCCAAGAGGCTCTGTAATTCTTTCACATTACTATGTATGCAGGAGAACTGTCTATGTAGGTTCAGAAGCTGTGACTCTGCAAACGAGCATTTCTCTGACTTTAAACTCAAATGTGCCCATTGTAAATTTGTCATGTTTTAAACTGCTCTGGAGAATACAGTAATATAATCTAAATGGACCAGGACATAGTTGGTTTAAAACATTTTAACAACAAGTCTTTAAATCGCTGAATCTGTAGAGCGCTTTTCTTAAACCAAAAGATATTCTCAAAGACTCACCTCGCCCAGAAGGTATCTTCGGATGCAATATTAATCTAAGGGTTGCATTATTTTATATCAAGCGTGCCAAAATGCTTGCAGTTTCTTCTTGCTACAGATCTGGTATTCGTGGATGGACTTTTGTGGTACATTCCATCAAACAACCTCGCAGTGTCTTCTGGTACAGCATATACACTGAAGAGCCAAAGAAACTGGTACATATCTGTGTAATATCGTGTAGGGCCCCGGCGACCACGCAGAAGTGCCGCAACACGATTTGGTGTGGTCTCGGCTAACGTTTGAGGTAGTGCTGGAGGGAACTGACACCAAGAATCCTGCAGGGCTGTCCATAAGTACGAGGGCGTTGAGATCTCTTTTGAACAGGATATTGCAAGGCATCCTTGATATGCTCAATAATGTTCATCTCTGCGGAATTTGGTTGCCAGAGGAAGTGTTTAAACTCAAAAGAGTGTTCCTGGAGCCACTCCATAGCAATTTTGGACGTGTGAGGTGTCGCAGTGTCCTGCTGGAATTGGCGAAGTACGTCGAAATGCACTATGGACATGAACGGATGCAGGTGATCGGTCAAGATACTAACGTACGTATCACGTGTCACAGTCGTATCTAGACGTATCAAGGGTCCCATGCCATTCCAACTGCACACGCCTCACACCGTTACAGACTCCTCCAGCTCGAACAGTCTCCTGCTGACATGTAGGGTTCACGAATTCATCAGGTTGTCTCCATACGCACACGTCCATTCGCTCGATACAATTTGAAACGAGACTCATCCGACCGGGCAACATGTTTCCAGTCATCAACAGTCCAATGTCGGTGTTGACGAGCCCAGGTGAGGCGTAAAGCTTTGTGTCGAGCAGTCATCAAGGATACACGAGTGGGCCGTCGGCTCCGAAAGCCCATATCAATTGACGTTTCGTTGAATGGTTCGCACGCTGACACTTGTTGATGGCCCATCATTGAAATCTGCAGCAATTTGCGGAAGGGTTGCCCTTTTATCACGTTGAATGATCCTCTTCAGTTATTGTTGGTCCCGTTCTTGAAGTATCTTTTTCCAACCGCAGCGATGTCTTAGATTTGATGTTTTATCGGATTCCTGATATTCACGGTACACTCGTGAAATGGTCGTACGGGAAAATCCCCACTTCATCGCAACCTCGGGGACGCTGTGTCCCATCGCTCGTGCGTCGACTATGGCACCACGTCCAAACTCACTTAAATCTTTATAACCTGTCTTTGTAGCAGCAGTAACCGATCTAACCACTGCACCAGACACTTGTTGTCTTATACAGGCTTTGCCGACCGTAGCGCCGTATTCTGCCTGTTTACGTATCTCTGTAGATGAATACGCATGCTTAACCTGTTTCTTTGGCGTTTGAGTGTAAAAGGCCTTGACTTCTTCCTGACATTTGTGAGCGCTTCTCCTCTAAGCGATTTATAATGTTTGGCACGATATGTATAAATCTCTCTCAGAGGCAATGGCTTGCATTTCCTATTCTCCTGGCAATGCTTTACTCCTATCACAGTCAACTTGTCATTAATTATTTTGTGCATGCTGGCACGTACAGTCCCACGTGGAATCGTATCTCTTGTGGAATAATTTTTCAACCGAACTGTGTCATATTTTTCTACCTACCGCCTAAACCTTGCATAGATCTCATTTTTTGTGGACAACTGGTTGAGACTCTCACTCTGCGTGAGCAGGTCAACCAGAAATGTGGTTCTATGAGGATCATTTGTTTTGGTTGCCACCCTGAGAATTTTTCCAGTATTGCCACTTACATTTCGAGGGGTATTGGGTTATTGGGTTTTAATATCAGGATATGCGCTTGATTGGAATCACGGGGAATGGACAACTTCCCCAACATTCCTCGCGACCTTTAGATGTAGCTGCTGCCAAAACTAGAAACTGGTCAGTTTTGGGGACGATAGTCCGCTACACCGTGGAGATGATACACAAAATCATTCGCCACAATGACATCAAAACGCTGTCCATGCTTCGTCAATGTTTCCGTTTCAAAATTGTAAGTCCTTCCATCAACTATCAGTTCGACAGGACAGATTCTCATTGGATTAATAATCTCAGTTCCACAACAACTCGTATGGCAGCAGGATGGCGGTAATACTCACTAGACGCACATTGCTTCTGTGGCCGCCTATATCAGTTAAATTTCTTACTTTCCTGCTTCGAATTTTGGCAGAAACAATCACGCTGGTCCTCTGTTTGAAGCCTACGAAATTAATAGGATGAACAGTTATTACTGGGAGTTGATGGGCAACTACACCTCACTGGCGTCTCCCTTACTAGACCCCCCTGTCCTCAGGAGCTGATGGTGTCTGACATATTTCCCTACAGCTCAAACAGCAGGGTGCCCGACATCTATTGGTGGCGTGTTCCTGCCTTTGCAATCGTCTACGATTTAGCTTGGATCATGTATCTCACGTTACCAAATGCTGGTTTCTAGCTCGTAAAACATCTCTTTGTAGTGGATGGAATTCATCCATTCCATCTCTGTAGCTGACATCCATAATGTACGCTTGTGCAATGATGCTCGACTTGGAGGTAAGGCGGTTTGGAAGTCTGGTGATGTAAGAAATTTTCACCACTAGCATATATTGTCCGGTAAGGGGAAACGAGTGGTACGCTACACCAACATCATCGAATAAATTAAAAACTTTTCCATGCCATCTCATAGCGTGTGACTAGCATGATATTGTTGATGGTGATCGATCTGTTCAATGGAGACGATAAGCTATAGGGTTCCCTTGGTGTAATGAGCGAGAATTACGAAAAGTTCCACCACTGGGCTTAACCTTCTTATCCCCGTTACCCATAACAACACAAACACAATACTACACTGCAGAAGCACTCATCATATTCATTCAAGCTATACAGAGCTACACAGAACTACACGTGACAATTCATAACACTTTGGAGGAAAGAAAGCAAAATAAGATGATGCCCAGGAAGATAATGCCAGGTTCCCGCATTTTCACCAACATTCATTTCCTGTACGTGCAACTGATACCAGAAATTGTGTGACCTGTGTGTGAACATTTGGTGTGTGTGCCTCTAAGTACACACTTAAATTTTCGGAACTATGGAACGACGAACAGCAGGTTTCCTGATCGAACACGCCATTCGACACGCCATTCGATAAAGAAAAAATTTTAGAATCCAATGTACTGTCAACAATTGGCGTCAGATGGATAGCTGCATTGTTTGTGTTTTATTACTTTTTGCTCACAATAGTCTGGAGATGTTTTGGTTGCCACTTACATTTCAAGGGGTATTGGCTTTTCATATAATGACTAATTTGGTTCTTGGTAATGTCATTACAGTATGTGGTGCAGTAATATTGTCGTTCACTGTCTTTCAGAGCACGCAGAGTCTCGTGCAGGCGGGGAAGTTCAGCTGCTACCTTACCGTGGTTCTCGTGGAGCTGTTTATGTACTGCTGGTTTGGGGACGATCTAATCACAGAGGTGAGAGCCATAAAACATCCAGCAACTCACTGTTGTCAGAAACAGCATTGTAAGTGTCAAAAACCAGTGTTGTCTTGAAAAAGAATCTTAGTCATAGGATACTAATAAGAAGATCGTGTGACGTAATACTAGAAAAATTCACAGAATAAAAGATAAATAGAGCAATGGAAAATACAGTGATGAGCCTTGACATGGAGCTGAACTCTATCGCTGTGGGGACGTGAGGCGGTAAGGTGAGCGTGTAAGTCGATCAGAGGTGTGGGGAATCGTTCTTACGACGCCAGGGGCCGCTAGTGGCGACACTAACATAAGCAACTTTGGAAAAGCTTGTTACAGCGAGGCGCCTGGGAACGAGCATCTCGGAAACGGCAAAGATGATCGGTTTTTTTTGCGTTATTTTGTCGTAAGCATCTTTGGAAGGACAGTGAAATCAAGTGTAGGCGACAAGTTATTGGAATTCCTCGCCTTACCACAGAACGTGGAAGTTGGAGACTTGCTCAGGCTGTAAACCAGCATAGGCGGCGATCTGTGGCAGACATGACGACAGAGCGCTGTGCTGGTGCAGGCACCAGTGTTTCGAAGCACATCACTCAGAGAACGTTGTTGAATATAGTGCTCAACAGCAGACGGGCAGTTCTCCCCACGGAATACTCGCTAAGATGTAGCTACATATGCCGCTTGTTGGAAAAACATCCCACTCTACAGCTTTGTGTAGGCACCTACGATGTAATTGATATATACTCTGACAGGAAAAAATCGCAACATCAAAATATAATTAATGTAGAGTAATGAAATTGATGGATTACATTTGTCTAGGTAACATATTTGAGTGATCAACGTTCAAGAGGACAGGTTAATGTAAGCGCGAAATAAGCTACTGCAATGTAAAATGTTGGTACATTAATAAATAGTGTAACCACTAGAATATCGGACGCAAGCATGCGAAAGTGATTGCCTTATGTTGTACAGGTGCCAGATGTCAATTTGTGGGTTGGAATCCCATGCCTGTGGCACTTGGTCGGGCAATACGGGGACGGTTAATGCTGGTTGTGGAGACACTGGAGCTGTTGTCGGATGATGTCCCATATATTCGCTATTGGAGACAGATCTGGTGATCAGCACGCAAAGACAACATTTCGATACTCTGTAGAACATGTTGGGTTACAGCAGCGGTATGTGGACGAGCGTTAGCTTTCTGGAAAGAATCTACAGGATTGCTGTTCACGAATGGCAAAACAAAAGATGACATACAATTTCGCAGTTGGAGTGCATGGAATAACCACCAAAGAGTTCCTGCTGTCATAAGAAATAGAAGCCCAGACCATAAATCCTGGTGTAGGTGCAATGCGTCAAGCACGCACAGTTTGGTTGCACGCCCTCAACTGGCCTGCTTCTAACCATCACAAGACCATTATTGGCACCGAGGTAGAACCAGTTTCCATCACAAAACACAACAGCTCTCGATCCTGCTCTCCAATGAGCTCTCGCTTGACACGACTGAAGTCGCAAATGGCGACGGTTTGGGGTCAGTGGAGTACGCGCTAGAGGGCGTCTGGCTCGGATCAGTCCTTCAGGAAACAGTTTTATAACAGTATTGCCAAATGCATTAAGGTTGACGGACATCATTTTGGGCATTTATTGCATTAATGTGGCATTTACAGGTAATCACGCTATAACAGCATGCATTCTCAGAAATGATAAGTTCACAAATTTAAAAAACCTACCTGTTACCAACTGTTCGTCTAAAATTGTGAGCCCTATGTTTGTGACTATTACAGCGCCATCTACCAGAAAGCTAAAAAAGTGGTCCAAGTAAAACATTCGTATTTATTTACGTACTATACGAACATGTAATAAAAATGTGGGTTCCTATTTAAAAAAAACCGCTGGTGATATCCGTTAGACCTATGGCAGCGCCATCTAGCGGGCCAACCATTGCGCCATCTGGTTTCCCCCTTCAAGCTAGGCAAGTTTTGTTCTTTGTAGTTTTAAGCTATTTCGTAAGATATTTGGCCCGGTCACGATCAATGGACCACCCTGTATATATATATATATATGTTGTTGTTGTGGTCTTCAGTCCTGAGACTGGTTTGATGCAGCTCTCCATGCTACTCTCTATCCTGTGCAAGCTTCTTCATCTCCCAGTACCTACTGCAACCTACATCCTTCTGAATCTGCTTAGTGTATTCATCTCTTGGTCTCCCTCTACGATTTTTACCCTCCACGCTGCCCTCCAATACTAAATTGGTGATCCCTTGATGCCTCAGAACATGTCCTACCAACCGATCCCTTCTTCTGGTCAAGTTGTGCCACAAACTTCTCTTCTCCCCAATCCTATTCAATACTTCCTCATTAGTTATGTGATCTACCCATCTAATCTTCAGCATTCTTCTGTAGCACCACATTTCGAAAGCTTCTATTCTCTTCTTGTCCAAACTATTTATCGTCCATGTTTCACTTCCATACATGGCTACACTCCATATATATATATATATATATATATATATATATATATATATATATATATCATTTCTGACGCGGTCGCAAGTTCAAACAGGCAGGCCTTGCTGACGTCATGTGTGCACGTAGCTCCTCGACTGCTGATAAAGCTGTGACGCACTGAAGACATTGCTCTAGCTGCAGCCATGCAGCGTTCAGTCACCACGTATTTCTTACAGAATGGTAGTTTTCGATTACTGCGTAAAAAGTAGGGCAAAATAATGTGAAAAGCGGTGAAAGGAGTTCCTAAATTGGTTTGGCTTTAAACACTTTGATATCACTCATTGGTAATAAACAGTAAGTTATTCATAGCAATACTGCACTGTGTTGTTTGTCCAGCCTCGGTTTTTTGCAAGCGTCTTTGGGATAATATAGAGAAATTAAATACGTCAAAATAACATGAATATGAAGTATTGTGGAGAACATATTCGGATTTTCCATCGTTTATTGGTTACGAGTATAGTAGGGCAGTCTTATAGTGACGTAATACTAACAGTCCGTGGATAATGTAGGATGGATATGTAATTGTTGTTAAATAATTAATTGCGGAACTTTTTTAAACATTCAAGCGTCTCTTATTTGCGTGTGTTTTGGAATACTGGGCCGTGATCACGCTTGGTAGTGCATACAGACACGCCATTCATCATTAAATTGTAGTAACTCTAGAATGAGATTTTCACTCTGCAGCGGAGTGTGCGCTGATATGAAACTTCCTGGCAGATTAAAACTGTGTGCCCGACCGAGACTCGAACTCGGGACCTTTGCCTTTCGCGGGCAAGTGCTCTACCAACTGAGCTACCGAAGCACGACTCACGCCCGGTACTCACAGCTTTACTTCTGCCAGTACCTCGTCTCCTACCTTCCAAACTTTACAGAAGCTCTTCTGCACTAGAATTACTGTTATGTTCGCCGGTTTGGGTTGATTGTAGACCACTGGTTGCAGCTTCATACACATCTCTTCTGTATCCCAGAGCGGGACGCAAGTTGTACGCCATCCTGAAATATCGAGGACATAATATAGCCTCGCCAACAATTGCCAACGATAATGCAAGCAAAACTCGTATGTACATGTACATTGCCAACGCTTTTTCTCTGTTTCTAACTTGTGAACAAGCCTATATTTTGGTTTATCCTGACTAGGATGTATGGCGATACCAATATTGGCAAGTCTACGTTAGTGGAGAAAGTTATTTCCCGTAAGCAACACGTTTATATGCCATATTGTTCCGAATTCGGATTTGGCGGGTATGATTCGCGCATACATAATGTTATTCTGTTTGAGGAGTTTGACTGGTTGCGATGGCGTCCCTTTGCTGCCATTTTGAAACGTATTGTGGAAGGTAGGCCAGTCACTGTAAATGTGAAGAATAAAGCTGGTCTAACTATAAGGTAGGTATAAGGTAGGAGACGAGGTACTGGCAGAAGTAAAGCTGTGAGTACCGGGCGTGAGTCGTGCTTCGGTAGCTCAGTTGGTAGAGCACTTGCCCGCGAAAGGCAAAGGTCCCGAGTTCGAGTCTCGGTCGGGCACACAGTTTTAATCTGCCAGGAAGTTTCATATCAGCGCACACTCCGCTGCAGAGTGAAAATCTCATTCTGGAAACATCCCCCAGGCTGTGGCTAAGCCATGTCTCCGCAATATCCTTTCTTTCAGGAGTGCTTGTTCTGCAAGGTTCGCAGAAGAGCTTCTGTAAAGTTTGGAAGGTAGGAGACGAGGTACTGGCAGAAGTAAAGCTGTGAGTACCGGGCGTGAGTCGTGCTTCGGTAGCTCAGTTGGTAGAGCACTTGCCCGCGAAAGGCAAAGGTCCCGAGTTCGAGTCTCGGTCGGGCACACAGTTTTAATCTGCCAGGAAGTTGTAGTAACTCTGTCGACAGGAAAATGCACATCCATTTTAACACACTATAGCGTCAGTCACTCCCCCCCCCCCCCCCTTTGCCCAAACACACACACACACACACACACACAAACACACACACACAAAACATGCACACACACACACACACACACACACACACACACACACACACACACACACACACACACACACGCAAACCCACTAATAATGTAGGAAGAACATAGCAGTAGTCTCCCGTCAGCCATCCAAAATACCAGTGAACACTGAAGGTTGAATGTGATTTGTCACAGTTCTTGCAGAAGGTATAATCAGGGGCGTATCTACCGTTAAATTTTTTCCGGTATACTTACTGCTGACGCAGTATACTTCATGAGCAGACGAATATGGCAGTTTCGTCTATAGATTCGCGCTGTGCCATTTCTACCCACATTTGAAGGGAACTGCTGCGTGTGTACAACAGGCTAACTATACCAGCGTGATACAAGGATTGGTGGAGGCACTGTGTAACAACCGTGAAGAAGAATTCAGGGGCCTCACAGCAACGGTTTATTTTTTGTACTCTTGTAATGTTTCGCACGTAGAGCGGGTTTTTATGGAATGCTTGCAGAAAAATGCCTAGTACTTTTCTGCTAATTCTGTTAACTAAGATGTGGAAATTGCGTGTGCCAATTTGTCACCATTAATTTTTGTAATGGTAGCTACTATTTGAAGTAGGATAGCACCCAGTCACCCACAATTCGCCTAGACGAGTGGATGGATTAACATTATCCGCCATTTTGTAGAATCTGAAATGCAGGACATGTAACAACTCGAAAGAACCACATTTAAAAACGATGTTACACTTTGAGATGAATATGTTGGAATCTTATACGTTGGTGGACAAATATTTCAAAATTTTCCACCATTTCACAGAATATGTAATTCAACCACACTCTGTAATGTCAAAATATCTTCTACTGATATTAAGCGCCATACTGCAAGCTGTTACTAATTTATACACACTGTAATGCCAAAGTACCTTACATTTATATATACCGCCATTTTGCAGAATATACCATCACGGCATTAATTTATACACACGGTGACGAGTAGGCAGATCTCATATTAATGTCCAGATACTTTCGGTCATATACAGACTCTCCCAGGAGAAATACTCGATTTTCAGGGATGTGCCAGGAACTGTCATTCGAAGCAAGGAAGCGTAGTGAACATGGGCTTTAAAATTCGTACGTAAAGAGCTATGAGCACTTCTTCTTCAATACTACGAAACAAATCTCTTTTACAGCAAGCTCTTTGTTCCTATATTTTGGGAGGAGATAGCATGGACCAAAACAACAAAACTTTTCTAGTAAACATGGGGACAAAAATGTATACCTCAAGAATTATGGGCATTTGTTCAGTAGATGAGATGTGTTTCGGGTAGAGAGATGTTGTGCAATTTACTTTTATTTGGTTTGCGTATCGTACTGCCTATTCTACCATCTTCCTGCCAATTTTATGGCCCGTCCTGTCAATTTGCCTATTTTATGCCATGCCCTACCAATTTCCAGCAAATTTTACAGCTTTCCAACCTATTCTCCAATTTTACGCTGTAACCTTCCAATTTACTGCCAATTGCACTGACTATCCTCGCAGTTTACCAACATTATGGACTATCCTACAATTTCCAACCAATTTTACAGTCTCTCCTGCCAATTATTGAATTTTTAGACCTATGGTACCAATTTATGTATTTGGCGCCACGAAAATGGTCAAGTTATTTACGATCCTTTCACTAAATGGCATAATGGTCGTGAGCAGGTTGCCCGAGAGCAGTGGGGTGCGGCAGTTATTGGCTGAGAGCAACAGTGCCGAGAGCAAAGATGGAGGTGGGAGGTTGACCGTGTACAACAGTGCGCCGCGCGGGATTAGCCGAGCGGTCTCAGGCGCTGCAGTCATGGACTGTGCGGCTGGTCCCGGCGGAGGTTCGGGTCCTCCCTCGGGCATTGGTGTGTGTGTTTGTCCTTAGGATAATTTTGGTTAAGTAGTGTGTAAGCTTAGGGACTGATGACCTTAGCAGTTAAGTCCCATAAAATTTCACACACATTTCATTTCAACAACAGTGCATGATGAGGTTGGCTGAGAGCGATAACACATGATGAAATTGACGCTTTTATGTAGCGAAACTGCTCAAAAGCAAAATTTTGGGAGGGGAGGGGAGGGGATGGGGTGAAATTGACCATAACAAGGACAATTGCCTTAGCTGTGACAGTCATGTCCTATGTTCACTGCAGCGCTATTACGACTTCCCTATAACGTGCTTTTACGAAAACCATCTGAACGGAACGGCGTGATAATCTAGTGGGCAGTGAATGATGTTGTCTCGCAATGTTTACTTAGACAACAAGAGCTGTACGTGAGCAGTGGTGCATGACTATGGTTTACTTAGAATTTTGTGCATTGTGAGATGTAAAAGCATGGTCAACAGAGTGAAAAAAATGACCGATATTCTTACGTTTTTTCGTGTACAATAAACGAATGAAAACCGAAAATAATAGTGAGACAATCGAAAAGTATACTACATACAATGAAATGGCACAACAACAGGGTGAGTCAAACTCAGTATCTCTATTAAAAATTCCAATAATTGTACGAGAATGAAGAGGAAATAAGGAATAGATAACAATGTCCTCAGAATTTCTAAATCACAAGTATGGGGAAAATATTTTGCCCCTACAGACATGAAACAACAAGGGCGCCCCTGCCTCAGTGCAAAGTATGACTGGACGCTGTGTGGTCAAATGTGAGGACTATGCTTTCTGTGTTCATAGATTACAACAGCATAATGGATCATGAGTTCTTGCCAGAAGGTTAAATACGGGTATTGGAACTTAAATAGTGGCAACTATTTATTCACAACCGATACAAAAGAGTTACATGCTTCCACTTGTTACTGTCCTTCAAAGAAGTCACCAGCGTTGTGTAGAAACCGTTTCCAGCGATGTGGAAGGCGTAGTATACCGTTAGCAGAACCTGTTCTGTTGATGGTCCGAATGGAGCGGTCTTCTGCCTGTAGAATCTCTGGAACAGTTCTGAAGCGAATGCCACGAAGAGGTTCCTTCATCTTCGGAATCAAATCAAAATCACAAGAAGTCTGGTGAGTAAAGTGGATGATACAATACTTCCCAGTCCCATTGACCGAACAGAGCAGCCACAGGTTGCACTGTATGAGCCTGCGCATAAAATGATGGGTAGTTTGCGAAGAAAGTGTCGCCGCTTCTTTCGCAAAGCTGGTCCAAAAACGAACAGTAATACTGTGAACTGACGGTCTGCCGCAGAGGAACGTAATGCGTTAGGATAACACCATCACAGTCGTACACGAGAATCACCATAACTTTAGACCGCTCAACTCGCGCCATCAACAGAACAGGCTCTGCTAACGGTACACTACGCCTTCCACATCGCCGGCAACGGGTTCTACACAACGTTGGTGACTACTTTGAAGGACAGTAACAGGTGCAAACATGTAACTCTTTAGTATCGGTTGTGAGTAAATAGTTGCCACTATTTAAGTTCCAAACCTCGTATATTTTTGCTGAGTTGATGTTATATGAAAGTTGCTTTTTGTAATTTAAACTTGGAAAAAGTCTTTATGTTTTGAATGTCTGGCCATGTTTTAAGTAGCAGGTGGCTTCAATTAAACTGGCGATGTTTCGAGTGGTACAGTGCAGGCTGTATACGTCGTAGGATGCTGAAATTTCTTATGTACGTTCATTGACTGGTGCGCTTGCGGAGTACGCTGAAAAGAAATAGTTCCACTCTCTGCAAAGAGGTGAAACTGTGGTACTGTAAGCAGCCAGAATGTGAAATGTTTCCTGTTTTGACGTCAGTATGGCGATGCATGTTAATTTCGTGTGTGAGATGACTGCTGGTGTAAAGGATTAAGAAGGTTGAAGGTTGAGGTTTTTCCATACGAAACGCAATGCCTATTGAGAAAGAATACCATGCGCTGCTGGTTAAGTTGCTTTTATCACAACGGCAGCAATAAGGGCGCTGCATTGCAGAAATATCGGCGACAGAAACACCTGCGAAGAGGTCCCATGTCAATAAATGGGCTAAAGAATGTGGTTAAGAAAATCGAAGAAACGTGAATTAGGTGGTGCAGAAGGGAGATGGAGGTGGCCCATTCGCATAGCAGTTGTTGATGAAGTTGCTGTAGCTACAGCCGACCGTGCTGCACTTGAGTCAATTGTGTCAAAATCTGCAACCAGTGCTCGAGCTATGTCACAGGGATTGTCTCTCACGTGACCAACAGTTCGAGAGATTTTGCACCACATTTTGCGCTGATGTCCCTATAAGATTCGGAATGTGCGCAAAATGAAGCCCCAAGATAGGCTACAACGCCGTAATTTTGCCCTTTGCTTTGTTAGCAAGCATCATAATGGATGACATGTGATCGGAGAGTATTGTTTGGACGGACTAGGCACATTTTACTTTACGTGGTGCTGTGAGTGCGCAGAACGGTCGCTTATGGGGTTCTACATCGCCACGTGCTGTGCAGGAACACACACTGCACTCAGCTTATGTGATTGTGTAGTGTGCTTTCACAAGCTCATTCATTCTTGATTCGTTTTTTTTTTCTTTTTTTTCGGAGAGACGACACCCCCTGAGTCTGTTAGGTGTGTAGTGACATCTGCACGTCATATGAACCTCCTTGTGCAACACGTGATTCCAGCTATGCAAGAACGCAAATGGACCCACACCACTATTTTCAGGAAAGATGGGGCGGCACCACATGTCGCTTGCCAGGTGAAGGATTTACTTAGAGAAATTTTTGGTGAAGACTGCATCATCTCCAGGCAATTTCCAAAAGTGCGGCCTTCCAGATCCTCCGATCTAAGTCCATGTGACTTCTAGTTGCGGGGATATCTGAAAGATCGTGTCTATCAGGGATGTAGCCAGACTCTTAGTGATCGGGATAGCATACGACGACATATCGCGCTGATTACTCCGGATATGTTCGACCATTCTGTGTAACAGATGCAGCATGTTGCTGTGTTGGGAGTCCGTATTGAACTGATGTTATAACTTGTAACCATGTCCTAATAAGTTGCCAGAACCTCGTTATCATATGATTGATCATTCCTCCCCTTTTCCTGCGCGCACACCACATTCTGACTTCTTACAACACCATATTTTCACCTACTGTAGAAATCTGAACTATTATTTTTTCAGCATACTCTACAGTTCACCGTTAATGAACATACGTACGATGTCTCAGCATCTTGAGATGTGTACAGCCCAAACTGCAGCACTTGGAACGCCGTCAGTTTAATTATAAACACCCAATACCTGCGATCGATTAATTGACAACGGATATCTTGTCTAATAGAATTTATACTCAATCGCTTTTTTCGCTTGTTGTTGGGTAGCGGTAGCTCTTATGTGATTGTACCTTCTTGCAGAGTGAGAACGTCAATCTGGCAGCCTACTCAGCGGTGACGTCACTACAAGGATTCCCCGCATCTGTCCGGAAGTCGCTGCTGATTGTCATGACCCGTGCTCAGCTCCCCCTGCGCATCACCGCCGGTGGGCTGTTTCCCTTCTGCAGGGAATCCTTCGTCTCGGTGAGGTTTCTCCTTGACGTACACATGCCAGTTCGTGTATTCACAATCGTTTCCCTGCACGTCGCTTTACTGTCACATTAAATTGTTCGTTTTATGTTATAGGTTCAGTACAGGGAGCACTCATGCGAAAACTGCCTTCCCTTGTTGCACATATGAAACTTTAGCTGGGCTTGTTTTAAAAACATTTTTAACAGTTTGCTGGTTGTTAGCAGGCAATGGACCATAAAATAAATCAGGCTTACAGAATATACACTCCTGGAAATTGAAATAAGAACACCGTGAATTCATTGTCCCAGGAAGGGGAAACTTTATTGACACATTCCTGGGGTCAGATACATCACATGATCACACTGACAGACCCACAGGCACATAGACACAGGCAACAGAGCATGCACAATGTCGGCACTAGTACAGTGTATATCCACCTTTCGCAGCAATGCAGACTGCTATTCTCCCATGGAGACGATCGTAGAGATGCTGGATGTAGTCCTGTGGAACGGCTTGCCATGCCATTTCCACCTGGCTCCTCAGTTGGACCAGCGTTCGTGCTGGACGTGCAGACCGCGTGAGACGACGCTTCATCCAGTCCCAAACATGCTCAATGGGGGACAGATCCGGAGATCTTGCTGGCCAGGGTAGTTGACTTACACCTTCTAGAGCACGTTGGGTGGCACGGGATACATGCGGACGTGCATTGTCCTGTTGGAACAGCAAGTTCCCTTGCCGGTCTAGGAATGGTAGAACGATGGGTTCGATGACGGTTTGGATGTACCGTGCACTATTCAGTGTCCCCTCGACGATCACCAGTGGTGTACGGCCAGTGTAGGAGATCGCTCCCCACACCATGATGCCGGGTGTTGGCCCTGTGTGCCTCGGTCGTATGCAGTCCTGATTGTGGCGCTCACCTGCACGGCGCCAAACACGCATACGACCATCATTGGCACCAAGGCAGAAGCGACTCTCATCGCTGAAGACGACACGTCTCCATTCGTCCCTCCATTCACGCCTGTCGCGACACCACTGGAGGCGGGCTGCACGATGTTGGGGCGTGAGCGGAAGACGGCCTAACGGTGTGCGGGACCGTAGCCCAGCTTCATGGAGACGGTTGCGAATGGTCCTCGCCGATACCCCAGGAGCAACAGTGTTCCTAATTTGCTGGGAAGTGGCGGTGAGGTCCCCTACGGCACTGCGTAGGATCCTACGGTCTTGGCGTGCATCCGTGCGTCGCTGCGGTCCGGTCCCAGGTCGACGGGCACGTGCACCTTCCGCCGACCACTGGCGACAACATCGATGTACTGTGGAGACCTCACGCCCCACGTGTTGAGCAATTCGGCGGTACGTCCACCCGGCCTCCCGCATGCCCACTATACGCCCTCGCTCAAAGTCCGTCAACTGCACATACGGTTCACGTCCACGCTGTCGCGGCATGCTACCATTGTTAAAGACTGCGATGGAGCTCCGTATGCCACGGCAAACTGGCTGACACTGACGGCGGCGGTGCACAAATGCTGCGCAGCTAGCGCCATTCGACGGCCAACACCGCGGTTCCTGGTGTGTCCGCTGTGCCGTGCGTGTGATCATTGCTTGTACAGCCCTCTCGCAGTGTCCGGAGCAAGTATGGTGGGTCTGACACACCGGTGTCAATGTGTTACTTTTTCCATTTCCAGGAGTGTATATACGCGAAATTCGGGCACTTGGGCTTCACAGCGCGACTCCTCAGATCCTAGCGATAAAAAAATGTCTCTCACAAAATTTCGACCGCGAGTACATCCGGCAGTAAACGGAGGTTAAAGAGTGGCAATCTGGCAACATTGTAACCACATGTATGCTAACTATCTCTGACAGCACGTGTTAATGATGCCGTACAATGGGTGCAGTGGATAGAGTTTTCAGTTAGCATGCAGGAGATCGACGGTTCGATCGTGGGTTGATACGCAATTTTTTTATTTCCTAATTTCATTTTGACATTTCATACTGTAATATACACGGTTACTTAGGTCATATGCATCCTAAATTTACAAAATTTTGTAACGCTGAACATAACAGATACGTAGTTAGACAAATAAGAAATAAACAGTTGAAACAAATGACCTGTTATAGGACAGATTAACTACGAAAACATCAATTTCGAGATGCTGAAGATGATAGCGCAGTACAATAACGCAACATCTTGTAATTTATGCTACATGTAATATGAGCACTCAGATGGCACACATCAACAACCAGTGACAATAGTAATGTCCATATTCATGACTGAATGACCTTCACAACAGAATACGTTGTCCTCAGAACAACAGATGGTCAAAGCGACCTCACTGCACGTACAAACATTGCGCAACCCGCAATACAGTTCTGGACCCTGTAGTAAGAAGAGCACCATGAACACGGACTGCCAATCCTTCCACATTCGGCGGTGGAGTAGAGTATATGTACTCCTTCAGATGTCCCCACAGGAAGAAATCCAGGGGATTTAGGTCAGGCGTACACAGTGGCCATACAAATGGACCTCCAAGTCTGAGCCATTTCCACGGATATGTTTTGTCCAAATACTGTCGCACATTAATTAAAGAGTGTGGAGGTGCACCATCATGTTGGAACCATATCCTCTGCCGAGCATGTAGTGGAACATCTTGCAGTCCATCAGGCAGATAGTTTGAGAGGAGCTGGCCGGTGTGGCCGTGCGGTTCTAGGCGCTTCAGTCTGGAACCGCATGACCGCTACGGTCGCAGTTTCGAATCCTGCCTCGGGCATGGATGTGTGTGATGTCCTTAGGTTAGTTAGGTTTAAGTAGTTGTAAGTTGAGGGGACTGATGACCACAGATGTTAAGTCCCATACTGCTCAGAGCCATTTGAACCATTTGAGTTTGAGAGGAATGCATGACACCTTCGCGCAGTCAACTTGTCGGGCAACATGTAGGGGCCCAAACACCTGTCGCCCAGCGCAGATGTTGATACCAAAGCAAACTTGATATGCACGGTCGCGGGTGACGTGCGAGTTAACCTCACACCAATGGTGGGCATTGTGTATATTGAAGTCACCCTCGCGAGTGAATGATGCCTCATCTGACCATATTACGGTGTCACGAAGTCACTGTTGGCCTCCTGTTGTTGTTGGAACCATTCACTGAATTGGATCCGCTGATGGCGGTATGCAGGATGGAGGTGTTGCATGAAAGCGTAATGACAGGGGTGCAGCACGTTAACGACCATGCGTTGCGAGACACGCAGCTGCCTTACTATACTACGTGTACTTCGCTGAGGTTCTTGGTGTATGACCTCCAGAATAGATTCCTCAGTAGCCGGAGTACGGCGAGTCCGTGGACGACCTCTGTCACGTGATGGTGGAAAGAGAGAACCTGACTCCCGAAGGGGCAGCTCCAGATGACGAAACACCTTTTTATCTGGATGGTGTCGACGAGGATATCTAGCAGCATAATCACGAGCGGCAACACCAGCCCGGTTATCAGATGCACCATGAACCAGAAGCATATCCACATATTCATCGTTTGCGTGTGCCATACGTCTGCCACACTGGTTTAGAGGTTTACAATGAGAAAATTTGATACTTGTACGAATTTACATTGGAGTCCATCACGGTCGCGTTACTCTGCTCGGTGTTAGTCACTGTCTGGTGCACAGCGCGTACGGTATAAACACGCTGTCAGCCCTCGCACTGATCCACCTAACGCACACTACCCCTCTGACATATATTGTTCACCATGATTCATCCCGACACCGCTAATTGTGAAATGTTCGGGTTCGAATTACAATGTTTTCCTAACGGTAATAGACATTATTTTTCTACAGTCCCAAACACAGAATAATAATAATAATAATAATAATAATAATAATAATAAAAATAAAAATAATTCTCACACAGGAAAGAAAAATTATTGGGAAAATTATTGGGCCAAATCTCGCTGACGAAGGATATAAGTTTCACACCAGGGACAGCACAGAGAAGTTCTCCAACATCGCAGGGGACATTAGAAAGAGGTGACTAAAATTTTGTGGACACATTAGCAGACTCCACAGACCAGACCCACCAACAGAATCCTCAGGTACATCCAGAAACTCAAGACCACTATACTCTGGTTGGCACAAGTCAAAACTGATCTGGAAAGAATTCAGATTCAGCGGACGTCATGGACAAAGGCGTCTATAGACTCAAGGTGTGCAAGTGCGAAGTGATTTCGGAGAAAACAGCACCAAAAGCCCAAAGGCCAAAGTGGACTGAAAAAAGGAAGAGAGCCTTTAGTGAACGAATGAAGGAGTACCGGAAGAACAGGAAGAACAAGTAGTCATGAATGTTTCGCGAGGTCTGATAAAAGGCCTGTAGCTTATGTAATAATAATAATGCATTGAGATACATGCTAAACAGCATGCTGTTACCTGACTCAGTGTTGAAAGACACTATTAGTGAAACGATGGTGATAACACGTACAAATAGTAACCGAGTTCGGACATTATTCACAAAGCACGTTGCTAGTCCTACTAGTAACGTAAGGCCCTAACGAAATGTAATGGAACTGAACGAGGCAAGAATAATTGTTGGTACTGATTTATGGGACCATTGGAGGAGGATACAAAGAAAACGGGTTTCGCATCTAGTATACGATGTGCTGTGAATAAATTCACGCCCTCAACGTGGAAAGAGCTTCTTTAGAAGTTGACCAATTTTCCGTTTCTACAATTGTAATATGTATGTGCAAATGTTTTCTAGAGGACCCGCTGCAATCGCTGTTGACGATTAAGATGCCGTATACCGTACCACCTGGATATGCCTCCACCCAGGATCCAACCCTCGAGCTTCTGCATGCTAACCTAAAACTTTATCCACTGCACGTACTGTACAGCATAATGAAGATCTGCTGACAGAGATAGTTACCTTACATGTGGTTAGAGTGTTGCCAGATTGCCGCTCTTTAACGTCCTTTTTCTGCCGGATGAAATTTTGTGAGAGACATTTTTTTTATCGCTGGCATGTGAGGAGTCGCTCTGCGAAGCCTGAGTGCGCGAATTTCGCTTCACCCTGTATAGTAAAAGAGCTTAGCTATTGTTGGGTTGTGCTATTGCCGATAAAAAGTGGAATGATCACGTAGATATAGATGTAGATGGTTTCTGTCGAACAGCAGCGAATGATGTTTATGATAGGAAGGACTGGGAAAAGGGAGGTGAACATTATTCGTGTTGAGAAATTTCTCTTTATTTTAACGAACACACTAAGTTTGGTTCATTACACATGTATTGGAAAAACACCTTGAGTGGTACTGGCTACTAAGAAACAGAATAATTCACAATCATAAAACTGTACCAGATTCATTAATAGCAAACAGATAAAATAAAATAAAAAAAGCTGTAGTAGTGCAATAAAAGAGGCTTTAAAAGTTACAGTCCAATACAGAAGTATGCTTCAGAAATAAGCACCATATGAGAAAATTACTATAACGCCGGATAGCGTAGGTGCGTAAAGATCGCAAGAGAATTAACCAGACAAAACTGATGTTAAATATTGCGTCGCAATTGGTACAAAAATTCAGTGAGAACCTTCATGAAATTAACAGATCTTAAGTCTTCTAGTGTTTGGCCAGTTCAAAACCAACAGTGTATGCAAGCAGTAAGGTTAACAACTGTTCAATTGGGCGAGCCATACCTGCATAAACAGTCTAGTAAATACATCTAGTAATTACTCAGTCGGTAAAATAGCCGTCTAAACCTTCAACAGTTTACATGAGCTACAAATTAAAAAACTTAAAAGGAGAGCTGCATTAAGAACGCAATCATTAAGACACTCAAGTCCCACCAAAAGGAACACAAATGCTTGCCTAGTTAAAGAAATGCAGAATTTAGTACAGAAATTGAAGCAGACCTCTACTCTAGACCGAACGCCGCACGACGATCAGACTACTACTAAGAGAAACAAGTAAATAATTTTTCATTGAGGTGACGAAGCGGAACCAATGAAACTTGTAAGGCAGTCAAAATCTAAACACTGTTCCTAATACAATTATCGAGCAGGAATTTCGACTGCCAACTACAAATGTTCCAAACTCGCACCACTTGGACGATGGGTAAACAATATGAGAGTAAGTAAATAATTAAGTTTAAGAAACCCGCCCTTGCAAACAATAAAATCAGCACACTACATTTTTCTAATAAAAAATGTGAATTGAATGTCAGGTGACTAGGATCTCCCGTCGGGTAGACCATTCGCCTGGTGCAAGTCTTTCAATGTGACGCCACTTCGGCGACTTGAGCGTCGATGGGGATGAAATGATGATGATTAGGACAACACAACACCTAGTCCCTGAGCGGAGAAAATCTCCGACCCATCCGGGATTCGAACCCGGTCCCTTAGGATTGACAGTCTGTCGAGCTGACCTCTTTCTTTTTCATTTTTTTTCGTTGTATTTGCTCGAATCTGACTTCACATGACATCCATTGAATTTCGTTGTTGATCTTTTTACTCAGTTTTTTCATTACAGAGACATGCCAGGTCTCTGACCGAACACGCTGAGCTACCGTCCCGGCTGGCCACTCAGCTACCGTGGCGGAAATTTTCTGTATTATAAACACTCAATAAGAAAATAGGTGAAATTGTGCGCTCCAGTAATGGTACATGCAGGACGTGGATCATGATATGTACCCACTTAATACTGTATATAAATGCACGGCGCTACAAATCCGACCCCTTTCAGTAGCCAGCTAGGAAGTTGAGACCGAACTTGGCAAATAACACTCAAATCGGAGCTTTAAACAAAAAAAACAGCAGTTTTATAAGGGAGAACACACAACTTTCCTGCCTAGACACAGAGGCGGGATCAATAACCAGCAGTCTGATATGGAACCGGACGTGAGCCTCGAACACACAACTAGAACACCGCCGGAGTGAACGGTCACAGTACTGGTGCAGGAAATGGCAGTTGTAGTTATGTCTAGTGCCGATGCTTGGCTCACTCGCATACGATAAACCAAATCGAAAGATCACCAGACGTATCCGTACAACGGTCTAGGAAGCACAGCGTGGAGCTGCCACATTACTTCACGGCGGTCCGCCATCCGCCTGCAGGTCAGGTCGATCGCTGAAGCACAAAACACGCTGCTTCCCTCGGTACACGCCCCACACGTCCAAAGGTTTGCAGACGGCGGCAGCCGAGGTTACACCCCAGGAACCCGCCTGAGTGTCGCTTTCTGACATCGCTAACGTCCAGGACTGGTGACTTAGCTGCTGAACTCATACTAGCCATCAACTGCCGGCACATTACTCACCTCGCCGCAACGTTCCATCTCGGCCACCTCACCTCAAATGAAATGTTTCACCTTCATGGTCTCACTGTCCTCACCTCCGATCTCCGCGCGAACCACGCCCTCCTAAGGCAAAGATATTATGTTAGACTCCATGGCGAGAAGATACACACTGATTCATTTAACCTGGCCACGTTTTGAGTATTTTCATCGAAAACGGATATTATGTACAATATAATTTCCTGGTCTACAACAGAATTTATAGTTTTATTCACGATCTCAGCAACAAAAGATGACAAGGAATCTAAGAATTTTTAACATGTTGCAGCCCTGTCAGCAACTGTGATAAATTACTATGTCAAAAATCCGCCACAGTTGGAAAATGTTACTGGCCTTTACCCAGAGTTCCAAAGTAGCGGCAGGCCGTTGTGGAAGAGCGGTTCTAGGCGCTTCAGTCCGGAACAGCGCTGCTGCCTCCGTCGCAGGTTCGAATCCTGCCTCGGGCATGGATGTGTGTGATGTCCTTAGGTTAGTTTAAATAGTTCTAAGTTCTAGGGGACTGATGACCTCATATGTTAAGTCCCATAGTACTCAGAGCCATTTGAACATTTTCCAACGTAGCGTCCGCGGCTAACCTACCGCTTTCCAAAAGTGGGGCCGGGGCTGTTCCTCAGCTAAGTAACGTAGCTTGACATGGTACCACGATACTTTAGCTTCTTATGTTTGACCGTGCCTTATTCTGGCATGTATTTATGCTTCTGAAGAAGGCGAGATTACTCTAGTTGAAATCTGGCTTAAGACCTGTAACAGTTCGCAACTGAGGCGGATTTTTGAGATAATAACAAGGAATAATTCTATCATGAAACAGACAACTGCTTCACAAGTCATTTAATACGTCATACGAAGCTACCCGTACATTAATTACAAACACTTATATGACCTTTTGCAAGAACAACAGGTCGTTGAAATTAGTCGGGAATTGTGTCTAGTAGTTCTATTATGAACGTCTTTAACTTGTCAGTGTTGATGGGAGCGAAAAGGTATTATACTTACACGAAACGAACGAAAGTCAGAGGATCCCCGTGAGTGGGTCTGCCCTAAAGCATCAGTGTCTGCGATGATCATAATGTATCTGTTCTCATAAATGTCGCATCTTGAGTTCAGAGTGCTCTACTCAAATGTAGAAGTACTGAGGAATTATCAAATAATACCGTTCCATTGTTCATATCTTAGAGACGGCTAAGTCAGTAATGAAACAAATGCAAGACATACAGGGTGACAATTACTGAACTATAGGGAAAAAGAAAACTTAAAATGCTTACAAACTACGGCGTGCGCACACTTTATTCAACATGTAAACGTCATACAGATATTAGGATTTAGGTTATAACAAGTTCGATATGTCTTCCATCATTGGCGATGATATGGGGCAGACGGAATTCTGCATGATCCGCTGATGTGTCGGAACATCGATGTTGTCGATGACCTCCTGGATGGCTGTTTTCAACTCAACAGTGGTTTTGGGGTTAATGCTGTACACCTTGTCTTTAGTATAGCCCCACAAAAAGCAGTCGCATGTGTCCAGATCCGGAGATTGTGGCGGCCAATCGAGGCCAATGCCAGTGGCGACTTCGTACTCCAGAGGAAGAATGCGGTACCCAAATTTCTCCTCCAGGGCATCACTCTTCTGCTTCGAAGGGGTCGAGCTCCGTCTTGCATGAACTACATCTTGTCGAAATCAGGGTCACTTTGGATGACGGGGAGGAAATTATCTTCCAAAACATTCACGTACCGTTCGGTAGTTACCGTACCATCAATGAATATCGTACCAATTATTCCGTGACCGGACATTGCACGCCACACAATCGCCCATTGAGGGTGGAGAGACTCCGCGAAATGCGGATTCTCGGTCCCCCAAATGCGCCAAATTTGCTTATTGACGAACCCATTCAGATGAAAGTCAGCTTCGTCACTAAACTAAACTATCGAGAGCATACTAATTCCCAACATGCCCCGCGGCCAACCATGCAGTTTGAACGTCCTAACGCAAACCGTTCAGAAGTTATGACGATTTTATTTCATATACTTCAATAATTTTCACCCTGTACCCCATCGAGAACGTTCAGGGGATTGTGAGTTGTTTTCTCACACAGTGTTTTTTTCTCCTTCCGTCAGTATTCGTCTTGTGTGGGCTTGGGAGCTCTGCTCTAACCAACACAAATTCAGGAACAGTTTTTGTGAAATAGAACACACAATCTTCATACATAGTATCATAACAGCCATGTTCAGAGACAAGCAGAGGAATTGCATCAAATAAAACTTTCTATTTTCCTCTCAGAACGATTCAGTGACAGTCTGTCAATGCAACAGCTGGAAAGGTGCTCGGGATGAGCTCAAACACGCCAAGAACATTGTCTATTCACAGCGAGTGCAGACAGACGTTAAAGAAAATATAATCTTCATGCAGTTCGTACTCTTAAATTTTAGGTGATTGAGCTTTAGAGATTACTGAATCGTTAAGGAAACGCAATTTTGTGTTTACCGAGATTAATTATGAAATAGTCCTCACTAAGTGACTTATAGCCTCTTTTCAAACCTATATTAGTAACGGAGATAACGGTATCAACTTCGTTTCCTTTGAAAGGGCACTGCCGATTTTTTCCCAGAACCTCCGACCCTGAAACATTCTGAGCTTGTGCTCCGTCTCTAATGACCTCGATGTCAACGTGACGTTAAGCCCTAATCCTCTTTCCTTCCTTCAACTTACCTTTTCAAATTATATTATAGTAATTTCTTCTGTTGGTACCGTTCGAAAAGAGACGAAATCAACGGCTTTTGATCTGAAAAAATCAGTTGCTAGTTTCGGAGTACTTAAAATATTTAGAACGTGGGATTTATCTGTTTTGAACAAAAAACTGATTGCTGGTTAATGCGAAAGATCGTGTTGTTATACGGAATTGCCTGCTCCATCTTTAAGCAGTTACGAGAGTTTACTTACAAAAGCAGAATAGTGGCGAAAAACTTTATATAAAACTGGTAGTAATCACACTTGGCTAGATACGTTCGGACCGACACACTAACTGGAAGGCAAAAGATGTTGCATCTAACGATGATTAACCAGTAACTAAAATGGTTCAAATGGCTCTGAGCGCTATGGGACTTAACTTCTAAGGTCATCAGTCCCCTAGAACTTAGAATTACTTAAACCTAACTAACCTAAGGACATCACACACATCGATGCCCGAGGCAGGATTCGAACCTGCGACCGTAGCGGTCGCGCGGTTCCAGACTGTAGCGCCTAGGACTGCTCGGCCATTCCGGCTGGCACCAGTAACTACCTGTTTCTGAAAGAACATTGACAGAAAAGTGCTCGTCAAAAATTGGATGTATTTATAAAGGAGGTAACTGAACTACAAAAATTGTTAAATAATAATTCCGTGTCGTGAGTGTAATATAAAAATAAACACATTACAAATTACATCATGAGAGCAAGATAAAAGCAATAACAAAGGAAACACTTCCGTAAAATTCCATTTCTCTCATCAAGTATACGAAATGCCCATTGTTTACCACAATACACATCTGCAGCCGCCGGTGCATCAACTTCAGGATAGACTGAAGAAATTCTTTCGATATAATTGAACATCCTGCAACGATGAGATGTTTTGAACTCTCTTGCGCCGTCGGAACTTGTTGATAGTGTTTTACTTTAGAGAAAAAGTCTACTGGCTTCCAGTCACGCAAACACACAGGCCAACTGACAACGCCTTCACTTTCTATTGATTGATCAGGAAAGAGCGGGAAACGCGTAGAGTAATGAGGCAGCACCTATGTTGCTGAGACCGTAGACATCAACGTATTTTGAGATTGCAGGAGAACAGATAACGCTCCGATAAGAAATTGTATCTTTTACCCGTTAAGCTTTCTTCAGTGAAGTAACAACCTGTCACGTACTCGCAAATAATTTCGCATCATACGTACACACTCCACTACCTCTGATGTTCAGCTCCCATCAAGCAGTCCGGATTCTTAGTGGACAAATAATGGGTATTTTTTACATTCAGCTCTTCGTGATTATTAAAGATAATTTCATCGGTAAAGAGAAGTCTTTGAAGGAAAAAGTTACTGTCCCGATGTCACATTAGAATGGAGCAGCAGAACCCCATGCGCATTCGACAATCGCGCTGGCTAATATGGTGCAGTTGCATACATATTTCTTAATGGTGACTAGTTCCTGACGGGTCTGTATATTTCCAAACCATTGAGTCTTTCTCATGTGATTGTGCAATAATTCCAGTGTAATATATAAAACTTTTGGTCTGTTCTTAGAAAATTGGAAGCGTCTATCCTTGGCAGAAAGGTCAGCTTAGCAAATATGGTTGAGTGTATTTGACGGACGCCTTCAGTGTTCAAACTGAAGGCGTGTGTTTGGCCTTGAAGTTATTTGTTGAGCTGAAATTCTTGTGACCCCATAGTGGTAACACCTGCCACGTAGACTACCTTACAGACACGTAAGGTGACCGGGACTGCATATACTCCAGACGAAACTACACTCCTGGAAATTGAAATAAGAACACCGTGAATTCATTGTCCCAGGAAGGGGAAACTTTATTGACACATTCCTGGGGTCAGATACATCACATAATCACACTGACAGAACCACAGGCACATAGACACAGGCAACAGAGCATGCACAATGTCGGCACTAGTACAGTGTATATCCACCTTTCGCAGCAATGCAGGCTGCTATTCTCCCATGGAGACGATCGTAGAGATGCTGGATGTAGTCCTGTGGAACGGCTTGCCATGCCATTTCCACCTAGCGCCTCAGTTGGACCAGCGTTCGTGCTGGACGTGCAGACCGCGTGAGACGACGCTTCATCCAGTCCCAAACATGCTCAATGGTGGACAGATCCGGAGATCTTGCTGGCCAGGGTAGTTGACTTACACCTTCTAGAGCACGTTGGGTGGCACGGGATACATGCGGACGTGCATTGTCCTGTTGGAACAGCAAGTTCCCTTGCCGGTCTAGGAATGGTAGAACGATGGGTTCGATGACGGTTTGGATGTACCGTGCACTATTCAGTGTCCCCTCGACGATCACCAGTGGTGTACGGCCAGTGTAGGAGATCGCTCCCCACACCATGATGCCGGGTGTTGGCCCTGTGTGCCTCGGTCGTATGCAGTCCTGATTGTGGCGCTCACCTGCACGGCGCCAAACACGCATACGACCATCATTGGCACCAAGGCAGAAGCGACTCTCATCGCTGAAGACGACACGTCTCCATTCGTCCCTCCATTCACGCCTGTCGCGACACCACTGGAGGCGGGCTGCACGATGTTGGGGCGTGAGCGGAAGATGGCCTAACGGTGTGCAGGACCGTAGCCCAGCTTCATGGAGACGGTTGCGAATGGTCCTCGCCGATACCCCAGGAGCAACAGTGTCCCTAATTTGCTGGGAAGTGGCGGTGCGGTCCCCTACGGCACTGCGTAGGATCCTACGGTCTTGGCGTGCATCCGTGCGTCGCTGCGGTCCGGTCCCAGGTCGACGGGCACGTGCGCCTTCCGCCGACCACTGGCGACAACATCGATGTACTGTGGAGACCTCACGCCCCACGTGTTGAGCAATTCGGCGGTACGTCCACCCGGCCTCCCGCATGCCCACTATACGCCCTCGCTCAAAGTCCGTCAACTGCACATACGGTTCACGTCCACGCTGTCGCGGCATGCTACCAGTGTTAAAGACTGCGATGGAGCTCCGTATGCCACGGCAAACTGGCTGACACTGACGGCGGCGGTGCACAAATGCTGCGCAGCTAGCGCCATTCGACGGCCAACACCGCGGTTCCTGGTGTGTCCGCTGTGCCGTGCGTGTGATCATTGCTTGTACAGCCCTCTCGCAGTGTCCGGAGCAAGTATGGTGGGTCTGACACACCGGTGTCAATGTGTTCTTTTTTCCATTTCCAGGAGCGTAGTACCCAGTATTCAGCAAAGGTCGCCGTCGACAAGGAAATACACTCCTGCAAATGGAAAAAATAACACATTGACACCGGTGTGTCAGACCCACCATACTTGCTCCGGACACTGCGAGAGGGCTGTACAAGCAATGATCACACGCACGGCACAACGGACACACCAGGAACCGCGGTGTTGGCCGTCGAATGGCGCTAGCTGCGCAGCATTTGTGCACCGCCGCCGTCAGTGTCAGCCAGTTTGCCGTGGCATACGGAGCTCCATCGCAGTCTTTAACACTGGTAGCATGCCGCGACAGCGTGGACGTGAACCGTATGTGCAGTTGACGGACTTTGAGCGAGGGCGTATAGTAGGCATGCGGGAGGCCGGGTGGACGTACCGCCGAATTGCTCAACACGTGGGGCGTGAGGTCTCCACAGTACATCGATGTTGTCGCCAGTGGTCGGCGGAAGGTGCACGTGCCCGTCGACCTGGGACCAGACCGCAGCGACGCACGGATGCACGCCAAGACCGTAGGATCCTACGCAGTGCCGTAGGGGACCGCACCGCCACTTCCCAGCAAATTAGGGACACTGTTGCTCCTGGAGTATCGGCGAGGACCATTCGCAACCGTCTCCATGAAGCTGGGCTACGGTCCTGCACACCGTGAGGCCGTCTTCCGCTCACGCCCCAACATCGTGCAGCCCGCCTCCAGTGGTGTCGCGACAGGCGTGAATGGAGGGACGAATGGAGACGTGTCGTCTTCAGCGATGAGAGTCGCTTCTGCCTTGGTGCCAATGATGGTCGTATGCGTGTTTGGCGCCATGCAGGTGAGCGCCACAATCAGGACTGCATACGACCGAGGCACACAGGGCCAACACCCGGCATCATGGTGTGGGGAGGGATCTCCTACACTGGCCGTACACCACTGGTGATCGTCGAGGGGACACTGAATAGTGCACGGTACATCCAAACCGTCATCGAACCCATCGTTCTACCATTCCTAGACCGGCAAGGGAACTTGCTGTTCCAACAGGACAATGCACGTCCGCATGTATCCCGTGCCACCCAACGTGCTCTAGAAGGTGTAAGTCAACTACCCTGGCCAGCAAGATCTCCGGATCTGTCCCCCATTGAGCATGTTTGGGACTGGATGAAGCGTCGTCTCACGCGGTCTGCACGTCCAGCACGAACGCTGGTCCAACTGAGGCGCCAGGTGGAAATGGCATGGCAAGCAGTTCCACAGGACTACATCCAGCATCTCTACGATCGTCTGCATGGGAGAATAGCAGCCTTCATTGCTGCGAAAGGTGGATATACACTGTACTAGTGCCGACATTGTGCATGCTCTGTTGCCTGTGTCTATGTGCCTGTGGTTCTGTCAGTGTGATCATGTGATGTATCTGACCCCAGGAATGTGTCAATAAAGTTTCCCCTTCCTGGGACAATGAATTCACGGTGTTCTTATTTCAATTTCCAGGAGTGTATATATATCGTCACTCGTTTGGTGTAGCCGTTAGGAAGGAGCTGCAGTATCACTCCACGCTATTACGGAAGTTCTGCGCTCTGGCTTTGCTAGCAGCTTGTGTTTTTCACCAGGGTATTCGACGGAGTCATCCGGCGAGAGAGTCGTCGAGTTTGTCCACAGCAGTAGCCGCTACAGCTCAAATTGTCTTCTACAGTTTTAACAACAGGGTAGACACTGCATTGTGTAACTGGACTTAGTCGCCGACAGGAATATTACAGTCTTCCATTATACATCGATCCTGAAATGGAGTATTTACGTTTTTTTTAATAAATGTGTGTCTTTAGAATCTTGTAATGTAAGCATTCCACTAATTACGTTCTTACAATGCCTGATGTGAAATTGGAAAGAGTGGCTCCTGTGAATATGTTGACGATATCCTTCTTGGAAAGGCCTGTACCACAAGATGAGTCGGAATGAGGTTGTCCGAAACAGTGGATACACAGACGAACTGGTGTATTAAGTCATCTGTGCCAAGGAGTGACGTTTGGAATGTATACTGTAAGAACATAACAAAACTTTCATATAGTACACTGGATTTAGTTCACAGTCAAATTATAAAATTGGAGAAATACATGTTACACTCTGCGCTATCTTACAATAAATTTATTCACCCCCGGTTTGGATCATGGACCATCATCAAACTGGAAAAATATCTACTACAAGAAATTCACATGGCATACATGCTATTTAACCAGGAATGTATACGCCATTATAAACTTGAAAACGTAATAAAACTGATATTTAACTCGTAACACAGTCCCAATCAGTCATTATCCTTGTACTGAGAATAGGTAAATATATTCTTCGCAATTCATATATCCATGTATCCTTTGTGATGTGTTATTGAATATTTTTTGCTGGAAATTAAAGTCAGTCGTGACATTATTGCAGTTGTTCATGTGATACTCATACAACGAATTGCTACTTCCACGTCATTTTACCGTAAATGGGTGTATCCGCAATCAGAGTGTTTTAATTTGGCTTTAATTCCTTCCATGTAGAGTAAACTGGTGTTTGCACATAGTGTACATGAACAACAGTTTTCTGTCTCAAATTCGGCGTGCAGCCTCAGTACTATAACACAACGTTTATACATAATCTACAATGCAGTCTCGTGTGGAAGCAATCAGTACTGTATATTCGATGTTCATGTGCACCATACCCAATCAAAAAAATGTGTCTCAAGGGACTTACCCGAATGGGACGGAAATCAGTAAATGTTATAGAAAACCTGGGTTATTTATTAATAATAAAAAGCTTCACAAATTGAGTAAGGCAATAACGTGTTGGTCCGCCTCTGGCCCTTATGCAAGCAGTTATTCGGTTTGGCATTGATTGACAGAGTTGTTGGATATACTCCTGAAGACTATCGTGTCATATTCGATCCAAACGGGCTGGTTGGGGGCCCTTCTGATAATGCTCCAAACCTTCTCAAATGGAGAGAATTCGGCGACCTTTCTGGCCAAGTTAATGTTTGGAAAGCACGAAGTAAAACAATAGAAGCTCTCGCAGTGTGCAAGCGGACATTATCTTTCAAAAATGTTAGTGCCAAATGACGTGCCATGAAGAGCAATAAAACAAGGCGTAGAATATCGTCGACGTACTGCTGTGTTATAAAGATGTCACAGATGATAACAGAGAGGTCCTGCCATGAAATGAAATGCCACACCAGACATCACTACTGGTTGTTGGGCCTTATGGTGGCGACAGTCACCACCGTTTGGGGCGTCTCCAGACATGTCTTCGTTGCTCATCGGAACTCAATTCAAAGCAGGTCCCACCACCGAAGACAATTACACTCCATTTAATGAGAATCCCGACCGAAGACCTGTCTGGAGATACCACGGGCTGCGGTGGGATAGCAAACTGACTTATACAGCCAGACAACCAGGAGTGATGGTGACAACCAGGAGTGATGGTCTGGGGCGCCATTTCTTTTCACAGCAGGACCTCTTTGGTTGTCATCCACGGTACACTTAAAGCACTGCGGTACGTCTGCTATGTTCTACTCCGTTTTGTTCTTCACTGCAAGTCATCCTGGACTTACATTTCAGCGAGATAATTCTCGCTCGCACACGGTGTGAGTTTCCACTGCTTTTTTTTTCATGCTAGCCAAACACTATCTTATCCAGCAAGGTCCTTGGATCTCTCTCTAGCTGAGAACGTTAGGAACACTACGTACAGGGCCCTCGAACAAGCTCGGGATTTCTGACGATCTAATGTGCTAATTGGACAGAATTTGGTACGATATCCCTCAAAAGGGCATCCAACAAATCTATCAACGAACGCCAAGCCGAACGACTGCTTGCATAAAAGCCAGAGGTACACCAACGCGTTGTTGACTTGCTCAATTTGTGAAGGTCTTTCTCTTGAATAAATCATCCAATTTTTCTGAAGTTGAAATTATTTGTTTGCCTGTACATGTGCATCACGTCCAATTCGGATAATTCCTTCGTGCTGCGTCGTTTCTTTCTCTCTTTCTTTTCTTTTCTTTTTTTTTTTTTTTAGGATATATACTTTGAGTGCAGCACAGTTTCTGCTATGCATGAGAGTGACTGGGAAACTGAGTGGGAAAAACTTTATTTTCAATCAATTTTATCTAATTTTTTTATTTTTCCAAGTTTCGTCCTGTGTGCAGAAGGACTATGTTTCACTGCAGAGTTCGTTACTGGTTATCGCCACCAACACACGCCTCGCTTACATGCTTACCATTCTCACAGCCAGTGCCCCTGACGGGGTGACGCTTAAGTGAAATGTCACCGACGGGTGTACGCTTCTAACGTACGCGCTACCAACCAATGAGAGAGCTGTGAAAGGTCACCTGGGAGCCGCAGATGGACTGGCAAGATAGGGCCGGACCGACCTGGCGCTCTCCTGGCAGCCAGCTTTCGACCCGTTCAGACGTACCTTCCCATTCCACTCTCTGGAAATAGGCACCCCTTGTGTCCTTTGGAGATAGACCTCTGGACTAAACACCATCTATCTTTTTGAAACTTGTTCCATTGTTCTGTTTCATCAATTTCCTTAATGTTATGCACTCCCAGGTACCCAAACCTTGCAGTCGCTTTGCCCTTGTCAAGTCATGAACACATACACACACACAAAAAATAAAAAAAATAAACGTAATGCGAATACCGTGTAATATCACCTTTATCATGAGAACAGGCGAAGAAGAGAATCCATAAGGTTCTGCAGAAGTGACACATTCAGCTGAGGCCGTTTATTGACAACTATATCCCGTAGAGGTAATAAATTGTGGCGATGCTGACTGCTACATAGCACCCACCTTCCCAAATGTGGGACAAGTACTGCAGCTATATCCCGTAGAGGTAATAAATTGTGGGGATGTTGACTGCTACATAGCACCCACCGTCCCAAAGGTGGGAAAAGTACTGTAAGCATTTTTTTCTGAAAGCAGTTTGGTTTTCATTCAGGATTTGAATAGACCATATTATTCCCTGCTCTTTTGCTTGCAAAACCCTATTTTTCAACATAATCTCCATTCAATACGACTGCCTTATGCCACCTCACCAGGAAGGCCTGTATGCCCGCATACCAGTTTACTGGTCTACCTCGGAGCCAACGTCATGCTGCACCAATAACCTCGGCATCATTCACGTACTGCTTCCCGCAGAGTGCATCCTTCATTGGGCCAACGAGAAGGAAGTCGTAAGGTGCAAGATATAGGCTGTAGGGAGGATGGGGAAGAACAGTCCAGTGAGCCCCCCTTGGGTGCGCAGACTCGTGTGAGACCTTGCGTTGTATGGACAAGGCGTAGTTCGTTTGCATTTTTGTGGCGACGAACACGTTTGTTTGTTCAATTTACTGGGGGCAGCACAATACACTTCAGAGTTGATCTTTGTCCCGGGAGAGAGAACACCAACACTACCAACAGAGACGTCCAATTGAGCGGCGGGATTTTTGATTGTCAGAAATCGGACGGGTTTGCGTGACCTTGTTGCGATTATCACAGACGCCTCGTCCAATGACTGACCGCGCTTTTGTTCATTGCCAGGTCTCCGTATACGTTCTGCAAGCGTCAATGTATATATTCGATGCTCTGGTTTTCCGCCAAAAAGAATTCAGTGACAGCTTTCAGCTCTCTGCTTGCACCACACCGCTGTTACAGATGCCGTGTTGAAGGCTTCGTATAGCTCAGACACCTATCGGAACTTCACGAAACTGTAAGGGCTGAAGCGGGAATACAACAAATTCCACATTTTTTCAACCGAAACTGAAAGAGGAAAAAAAAGTAGCCACTGACATATGGTACAGGATCCATGTCGTCTGATTTAGGAAGAGAGTCTAGGTGTGAAAGGGTCGTTGTGTGTTCGTCAAGTCAGAAATATATTGCAGTCCTGTGGACACGGCTGTGGTCATCTTGGAAGACGCGAAATTACACAGCGTACACACGACGAAAATACAGAAGGAAGGACAAAAATTGGTAACGGGGATGTTGAAATAAACATCCAGGTTCGTGCTAAAGGTAACCAGTTCGCAATATGAAAAATCCCCCCAATACTTCACGGAACCACACACTACAGATTAAAAGCCTCGTTGTACCGTTGATCCCCTGGACAGATTGCATCATTCTAAAACAGTTTCAATCACTTCTCATCGGGCCCCACCACACCCCCCAATCAGCTACTATGCAGTTTGTATGTTGTTTGGTGCTTGGCCTGTTGAAGACGTGCAGCTTTACGTGCTTCTAACAGACATGACTTTTGGCGAGGCACACCATCCCAAATGCTCATTGGATGCCGCTTCCTTCTCAATATTTGCTTGCAGACTGGATGAGCCGGACATGCATTGACTGTCTGAAATCTTGTCTGAAATCGATATCATAGACAACGCCTGGTACTTGTTTCCGGTCATTGCTGGTGGTACATCATTCATAGTAGAACGTCAGACAGTGTGTGCTGATAACGCAAACATACGCAACTTCATCTACGGTGTGGTCACGAGCATCTGCATGCACGATAGCTCCATTCTGCCATACTGTCCTGCCTTAATGTCAACGCATCTTACTGACCCGATTACATAAAAGGAACTGGCAGATCAAAGCACTTCACTGCCACTACCGCCACGTGACAGACGAGTACCAGTTCGTTGCCAATCAGTGTTCCCTTTGAGTCCCTATCCCAGTCGGTTGTTACCAAACGAAATAAACCGAAAGTCGTGAAGCGAATTAGCTTTGACCTTTACTTAGTACGGGTGATCTTGACATTTAAATGAACTGTAGAGTTCTCAGTCTTCGTCACATTTTAATTTGGTTTCTTAGCCAACATCACTCCCTAAAAATTCAGCGATATAGAGCAAACGTAGACTAAGCGTCCTCTGTGTGGTTGCTGTTGGCTATAAAGCCGAAACAGGTTATCCTACCAAATAAACTAAAGTGTGAATTCTAGATACTTTGTTTGCAAAACAGAAATAGTAGCAGAACGGTCGCAGTTACAGTATTTTTCATCTTTCAACATTATATGTTTAATTGTGAATGTCAGTTTGAACAGATACCTGTGTTACCATATCGTTATCGGTAAGGGACGCTGGATAAATGATCCATCATGCTATCTGGAAATGTCATGAGCGTCCGAGAAGTATTTACAGGCTCCTGTTGAAGACGTGCAGCTTTACGTGTCTCTAACAGAAATGACTTTTGGCGAGGCACACCATCCCAAATGCTCATTGGATGCCGCTTCCTACTCAATATTTGCTTGCAGACTGGATGAGCCGGACATGCATTTCGTTTATGTTTAGTAGGTAGGATATCCCCGTTATTGGTGTGCACGCAGTGTTTAGACCTTGCTGCTAAAAAATTTGGTAAGCAGATTGACAAGGCGAAAGAGGAACAGTCTGTTCTTCAAACAGGAGGGAATTTCGCTATCATCCCGAGAACTATATCTATGTTAATACCGAAGCGGCCATTTGGACCCTTCCTTGTGAAAGACCCGAGGGTATATGCAGTAAAAACGCCATGTTACTGCGCCGAACAAAACCACCAGCTGGCAGTCTTAAGAAGAAACAGCTACGAGGTATCAAAGTCTTAACGCCAACGAGAGTATATGGGTACTGCCTGCCAATAACAGAAATGAGACAGTCGTAATGAAGACCAAAAAGTATGAGCAGGGGATCTTGGACCTGTTAGATCCGACGACGTAACGAAAACTAATCGCAGATCCGACGCAACGCATCACATGGAATACGAATCTATTAATTAAGACGTCTTCTCTTTCGGCGGACATACAGCAGCCCTTCCACCACGGCTGTATGGATTTCTAAAACTCTATAAGAATAATGACCTTTAAGACCGATTGTCAGCGCGTTTGGCTCAGCGACGTATAAACCGGTGAAACACTTGGCGCCTCTGCTCCAGCAGTACATGGGAAAGACTGACACGTACGTAAAGGACTCAGGATATTTCATTGAGAAGCTGAGGAAACTAGAACTTGGACCAACGACATCCAGGTCAGGTTTGATGCTGTTTCTTTGTTTACCAAAGCACCAATCAATCATTTTCTGGAGTACATCGGTTCCATTTTCCCGTGAAGCATCACTAAGCTCTTGCACGCATGTCTCACCATGAGCTGTTCCATGTGGAATAGTAGCTTCTACGGACTACGGATATCTGGAACGCGTCGTTACGGGTAGTCAGCTTAGACAAGTTGTGGCCACCTTCTTCATGGAACGCTTCGAAGTACAGACGCTGGTTTTGACACCTTGTAAACCTAAGGTGCGGTGTAGATACGTCGACAATAGATTCGTTGTGTGAAGCCATGGCGGGGAACAGTTCGATGACTTCCAGAGACACCTGAACAGTCTCCATGCCTACATAAAATTTACCATGCAGTTAGAGAAGTACAAACAACTACCCTTTCTGGATGTGCTGGTCACGTGGGATGGTGAGAACTTGGAACAAATCGTGTATCGAAAACCGGCATACATGGACCGATACCTCCATAAACAAATCACTACCCGATGGAGAAAGGAGGCATGTTTAAAACGCACGTAACGCGAGATGCAACACCTGTAGAGCGTTCTGAGGAGCAATGGGTATTCCGCCAGTTACAGAAGAAGTATCACAGAATCAAGTATACGGCACACCGATACATCGGAAAAAGAAATTTTGGGTACGTCCTTGCTGCCATAGATTCCCAGAGTAACGGACAGAATAGGTAGTATATTGCGCAAACACGACGTAAAGACTATTTACAAACCGACAAAGAAGATCAAAGAGTCTCTCAGATCGACAGAGGAGAAAAGGAATCCACTTGCAATGTCAGTAATATGCCGCATATCATGTTCCTATGGAGAAGTCTGTGTTGGAAAGACGATCAGTGAACACTAGGACCACCGAACATAAGCGGCATTATAGGTAGGGGCAGGTGAAGTTATCGTCTGTGGCGGAGCACATAGTAAATTTCGCCGACACGAAAGTTATTGACGTAGAGAATAGCTGTCGCCCCTTCTTGTAAAGAAAAGCTATAGAAATACAAGGATATGACAATAGCTTCAACAGAAAAGAAGAAAGCCTTAAGGTGAACGGTTCCTGGATTCCTATGCTGCAGTGAACTACCGGTGCAGAAAGCAAGGGGAGAATCGCAGCGGTAATGACCACGGAAAAGCCCTTGGACGTTGGAGCGCCAGGTACATGTCATCTGCGACGGCGGTCTCCACTCCAGTTACAACGCCTCTTCTTCTTGATGATTTGGTTTGATTTGTACTTGACCTCGGCTAAAACTCGGCGACAGTCGATAGAGTGATGAGATCTTTATCAAGTTACGAAGACGACGTTACACAAAATAACAGTGCTGAACCGAAATCTCGACGTGCGTGAGATATTTACTTCACCAAGAATCGTAATTAATCGTTCATAATCGATGTTTAACTGATTAATGATGAAATATTAATGATAAAACCAATACAGTCAAATCCACAACAAATTCCCTAAAACCTGGTCGTAATTTCAAGTAACTAAGAAATCGTAATCGTGGGCTTGTTATTTGAGTCAAAGATTCTACACAAGCTCCGAGCGCTACAGTCAAATATTATCGCTGCGTGTAATTATTACTCGGGAGTTTCATGTCAATAATTTGGTAGAATTTTAAATTACAAACGCACGACTTGGCACGAGAGGGTGTTTTATTGCACAATATCAGTCACTTCCTAACCGAGCCTTGAGAAGAAAACTTTTCCAGGTGTTGGGGGGATTTAAATTATATACTTCGGACCTATCACTGAAATTCCTTAAACCACTGGCTATTAAGAATGAAAATTGTCTATCAGTGTTCGTTGCCTAAATCACTGTCTAAGTAATGTTTAGTTAAATTATCTAGTTAAAAGTTCACTTTATTCTATCGATTGGCGACTCCATGGAGTGCCCTGTGCCCCACGACCAGATAATGGGTATACTTGGAAGGAGAGACAGCATTGGTCGTATTTTTTTGTTTTTTTTTAACCGCAAAATCGATTTTCGGTCACTTAGTGACCATCTTCAGTGCTGTAATATACAATTTAAATTGGTAGGCACTGGTGTCAACAAGCTTAGAGCGATCACATAAACGTTGTTTTCGTCGTCGCCGGCGAATGCTGGTTTACAAATCACTTGTCAATGTGGACGGCACTATTGGTGCTCCGACATCTTCTGCGAAGGGTGTCAACAAGCTTAGAGCGATCACATAAACTATGTGAGTTTATGTGATCGCTCTAAGCTTGTTGACACCAGTGCCTACCAATTTAAATTGTATATTACAGCACTGAAGATGGTCACTAAGTGACCGAAAATCGATTTTGCGGTTAAAAAAAAAACAAAAAAATACGACCAATGCTGTCTCTCCTTCCAAGTATATCACTTTATCCTAGTAGGTAAAAGTCCTCCGTTCGAATTCTAATGCCGTGATATTTGAAGTCAGAAGATCGTATTACTGCGTCATAATAGATCGCAATTATTCAATCTCAAAAACAATCCAAGCGCGCCCACATGTACGAGCATTCAAGAATATGACCTGCTTCGGCTAACTCTCGTATCGTAGTGACAATGCATTGAATTATACTTAATCATTACTCGCGATTCCCAAAGAATACTCCGTGTGAGTACTCACACGGAGTATTCTTTGGGATCGTTGGTTCTACTTTGCGAATGTTAATTTATGCTAATTTTGCGATTTATTATGATTTTGATTTTAATTTTACTGAAATTTAATGTTTCTTTCGTAGATTGCTAAATTGTCAAGTTCTTAGATTCCCGATTCAATTACTTGTTATTGTCCTAATAATAGTGATAAATGGAACTTCGTTCGCTTATTCACTTTTCTGGGAATTTGAGTTCAAAATGGTTCAAATGACTCTGAGCACTATGGGACTTAACATCTCAGGTCATCAGTCCCCTAGAACTTAGAACTACTTAAACGTAACTAACCTAAGCACATCACACACATCCAAGCCCGAGCGGTTCCAGACTGAAGCGCCTGGAACCGCTCGGCCACCAATGGCCGGCGGGAATTTGGGACTTGGGGGAAAATCTTGGGGGTATTGGGAGCTAATTTTTGATTTTTATTTCTCGTCCGAGGAATTGGCATTACACAGTGCACCACCAGCAATTGAGGGTGAAGCTTTGATAATTCCAGCCACTCGTGCTGGCGAAACGTAAGAAAAATCATCAGACAAACGTCGGTCGAAGAACCTGAGACAGAAGCCAACGGATAATTTGTCAACAAGTGGCCACGAAAGCCTTAACAAGTCTGAATTTGTAAAATGGCTGATCTAGTGAATTAAAAATCCTTACAGCAAGTACATAACGTATAAAGAAGGAAAACTCAAAAGAAATGACTTGCGCAAGCCTCAATAAAAACCACGTACAGGTTCCTAGAATCACTTAGGATGTAATGATAGGCATCTGTGGGGAAAAGCACTCGTCAACAGACATGCTGTTTGGGGAAGAAAGGAGATTGGTTGTCCAAGGGTATCCTCGGTGAAAGACAGGCTCGCACGTTGGTATTCAGAAGACCGACAGAGCAGTCACCCGTAGGCGCGCACCGGCACCTCGGCAGGCTGATCGCGTGACCACGTACACGTGCTGTGTTAACCGCTGAAGGTGATCCTGCACTCAGCAGTGTACAAGGCTACTGCACGCCTCTTGGCTGACCTCCAACCCGACATTCCTCTACTGTCAGCGACAATCAGACCAGCGGAAGCTACCTTCTGGCACTCTTCCGCTACTCCTAAACAGCAGCGGAAATGCAGAACATATTTTCAGTCAGTGGCTAAACTATACTGCAGATACGTAAAGGAATAAACAAAACTTATAACAACTAATGTAAAATCTTAGCCTGTAATTTGCAACCCAACGCCTGTCTGTCCAATACAGTTTGTTCACCGTTGCGTCTTCCGGCTTTTCTGATGCAGTTCGCCACGATTTCTTCTCCGATGCCTCTCTTCACCTCAGAGTAGCAATTACATCCAACACCCTCAGTTATTCGATTCATATATTTCAGCCCCTGTCTTCCCCGATAGCTTTTGACCTCTGTGGGTCGCTCTAGTAACGTCGAAGGTTTTACTTGACGTCTTGTGATATGTACTATCATCCTGTTTTATAGAAGGAGAACTTACAGAGGTGTGGAATGATCAAACTATAAATTATAAAAAAGACAAGCGAATTGTACAAACTTACTCTCTAATCATAATTAAAAATAACCACTAGTATGTCTATGTCCGATAATCCTATGAAAGTGTAAAGTAATGAAATATATTAAGTTGAAGGCAATCCAGTATTCGGTACGCTAGTAGCAGAGTGAGAATAAAATATGCTCTATCGTTATAGATCATCTACGTGATGTTATTTTCATCTTTTGCAACATATGAAGCCTAGAGCAATTGAGGAATAGATATCTAATAAAAAATACTTGTTTTTTCTCTTTCTTTACAGATTGTGAATATGTCTTACTCTTACTTCGCCATTCTTCGAAACTTTAAGGACGACTAGAAACGACAGACAACACTTTTCTTTGATCAGGACAACACCGGACTTTATAGCCTTCGCTCAGTTCCGTTTGAACGTATTGTGCTAAGAATAATTATGTGCCAGCTTCAATATTATGAACTATGCATGTATGAGTCGTACACTTTGCCGCGTCGCTTGTCCATAACAGGACGACATAATAATAAAAATGGAGAAAGATACAGGTTTTCGCTGCACGTCTACATTTTTATAGTAAAAATTATTAAGACTGGAGTGCAAGATGAACATCGGAGGTAGGTACTGAGTTAAAATATAGGCTGCTTGCGTAATAGAAACTGGAAGTCTACCGGGCTGGGAAGTACCCGAATCGTTCTGAACTAGTAAATAAAATACGTAAAAATGAAGGTTAGTTTGTGGGAAGAAAGAGAGTCCTAGCAACGTTGATAAATCGGTCTCACTCTACTTATACAACAGGTTTCTGATAAACGCAAGGTTTGTAAGTGATGCTTCCAGCAAGAGATGCATCTGCATGGAACGTTGTAATGCATTTCTCGACGATGACAGTCATTAGAATGAACAGTTACGCTAAACCAATGTTTCAGAAATCTTTTTCCTTTACAGTGCACCAAAGTACATTTCAGACTTTCAGACATCCCTACAGGTGATTTTTTCCTAGACACAAAAAGGTAAACACTTGAAGTACAAAGATTGTTTTTTTATTATTGTGCATGTAATCACGCATAATGATGAGCGATTTCTTGCAAACTGGGCTGCTCCAAGAACGATAAGACGATAAAATTTTTACCTTCTAGATATTTTATCTGCAGAAGATAAGAAGAGATTAAAAAATCTCGGGACACTCCAAAGAATCGCGACACGGCAGTTGAGGAACACTATACTAAAAAGTACGTTACGAATTAAAGACAACCGAATTTTTGCAGAACACTTTTTTTTTGGTTTTTAAATGCTCAAAAAATGCTTCACCACAGTTTTGGCATCCTCTATAGGTTTTTGCTGTTATCGTTGCTGCAACGTATGCATAAAAATTTTATGTAGGTTAGGAACATACCACTTCAAATTTTGTCGTTGTTTAAACTAGACAAGTACTTTACTTTTTGTACACTATGTGTGGCCTGTGGATACCAACAAAAGTCAGCCACAAGTGTAAATTAAAACACCATGTCGTCTACTACACAGGGACATTAGGGCAACGTCTGTATTGAATTTTTGTTTAGAACACACCCTGTATACTATGTTTTTTGCTGAAATAGTGGCATATACCTCTTTTTTACAATTACCGTTGCTCTATTTCATTTGTCATGAGCTATACTTGATTTTTATGTGCCTGCTAGGTGTCTTTTTGTTGTTACGTTTGTACGCAAAATGACCTGCGGACATTGGTAAAGGCTTTGTGAGACTTTGGTACGGATAACTATTTGGTGTAGTCGCTTATTTTAATAACGTTTGCTTAAGGTTTTTTTTTCAGATCATTGGTGAACATACATAATATGCAGATGTATTGTCGTGTTTCTGTGGCTTATACACGTTCCCTTTCACAATTTACGTTTTCAGATGCGCTCTTAACTGTCTTGTTTTCGATTACCTGTCACGAAGTACGAACCTATTCCGGTGTGTTTTCATTGTGTGTGTGTGTGTGTGTGTGTGTGTGTGTAAGAGAGAGAGAGAGAGAGAGAGAGAGAAAGGAGGGGGGGGGAGAGAAGGGCTTTATTGTGTGTTGTTTGATAGTTGGCTTAGAGTGTTGAATAATGCTTTCTGCAGAATAATGTTAGACTTTTTCGTCTTCTGTGATAGCGTTTTCTCCTGTTGTTAATGTGTGGTATAGATGATTATTGTGTTTTAAGATCTGGAGGTCTGAGGGTGTCTGCAAATGTTGAGTGTGTGCTTTCGCTTTGCAGTGCTCTTAAATGTTTCGAGCGTCTTACTCTGAAATTTCTACATGTCTGTCCAACATATATTGAATCATAATCTTTCCAGGTTATCTACTATATACCTGACTTGCTGCATTTATCTGTGGTGAAGCAGGATGATTTCAGTCTTTTCTGTAACATATATGCTTCTTCTGTATGCCACATTTAATCCTTGTTTTCTCACAATATTTCTTATTCTGTATGTTACGTTACGGTAAATGTCAGTTTGTGTCATGTTTTCCTGTTTTTATGGTTTCGTCATCTTACGTGCTTTTGTGTGTTCTCTATTTTGCGGCCATTACTGATGTGCTGCTCTGTAATAGTGGCGTCTGTGATTTGTGCCAGTGTTTATATTTCTTGGAGGAACAGAAAAAGATTTCCAGATATACCACATGTTAACAATAGAAGAAAATAGTGAAATGCAAAACCTATCATAAGGGTAAAAAATGTCATTACTGGTGAACCAGTACTACTCTGCCTCAAAACATTACTCTAAGTGAACTGTCAAAAAACAGACAATAAAACGCTCTCTTTCTCTGTCGCGCGCGTGCGAACACACACACGCACACACACACACACACACACACACACACACACACACACACACACACACACAGACATACATACACAAACAAAAGGAAAACGCACAGGAATAAATTCAAATTTCGCTGAAGCCAATCGAAAACAAAAGAGTGAAACAAACGACTGTCGAGAGTGTATATAGAACGTAAATTTGGCGGTGAAAGGTGGTTCTTGGCAACACTGAGCGGGGATCACACAGGCACTTATCGTTGGCGCTTGTAAAGGTTTGCGTATAAACACCCAAAATAGCTCGTCGACGCAACTGGCGCAGGTGGAAATAAAACTTGAAACTGGATCTACTTATTTGCGCCCGTTGGCTTCCCCACACTTCTTTCGTCTTCAAGAGATGGCTCTTCTTGCCGAATGACATGTAGTCTGTCTCTGTCCGTTGGAGAGTTAATGTCGTGCAACTTTTGTTTCCGAGGTCTGAAATACAATGACAGTGACAAAAAAGTGGCCGTTATACAGTGCAATTTCTGAACCTCTACGAAGAGCATCCGTGTTTGTGAGACATTAACCTTGGTACGTATAAAGACATAAATATGAAGGAAGACGCAATAAGAGACACCGAACACGGAATGATGGAAAATGTGCCGCATATTGATGAAAATACAATAAAAGCCGAAATACGAAAATCACGAAATGAGTACGTGATAGAGAAGAACTAAGTTAAGAATAAATTATCTTGAGACGTACTTTTAAAGTCTATCATGTTGCATCCGGAACTTCGGGTATGAACTTGGAAATTTTAGACTTAGGAATGCGTTAACTATATTGCAGTGAGGCAAATGAAAAGTCTCTACCAAGGTACCTTAAGGTAACTTGCAACTGTAGACGAGCTGGAACAGCATCCCGCATTAGAGAATATTTTCTCTGAACAGAAGTGCCTACGACTTTTAATAATTGATGTTACAAACTACATATGTTCATTCGAAAATGGTTTCCGAAGGAATCATCATTCTCGTTTCCCAATTCCCAAATTGGCATTCTAGACGCTCCCAACTCATTTCTCCTCGCAGTCCACTTTCGAATCAAACATCTGTCTTCTTTTTTCCCTATTCAAGTCTTTTGTAACTTCTGAACTGCAGTTAAAGCCACGATCGAATGCCCGCATTTATTAATTCGGTTGGCGCCATGTTGAAAAGATGAAGTGGACTTGCTCGGACTGAAAATTTTCCACGGCGCTGGGAACGGTCACTGGTGCACGTTGAAGTTAATTGGAGTACGTACCCCTGCCCGTGTAAAACCCCCTTAAAAATATAATAAGATCCAGAATTCACCAACGAGTAGGAACAACGTAACACAATCTATGAATAACAAACTACACCAAATAGTTATCCATACCAGAGCCTGACAAAATTTTTACCTGCGTTCACAGGTCACTTTAGCTATAAGAACGATATATAAAGAAGGCAAATAAAAACCAAGTACAGCTCAGAACAACTGAACTACAGCAGTGTAAGCGTAAAAAAGGGGCATATGCCAGTATTTTGCAGGAATACATAGTTTAAGGGTTGTATTGTAACCAAAAATCAAATTCAGACATTTCCCTAATATCATTGTATTGCAGACGACATAGTCTATTAAAAGATTTGTGGCACACACAATGTGAAAAAAGGTAAAAAAAAATGTAAGTTAAGAACCAACAAAATCTAAAGTAACATACCCCTAACCTACATTAAATTTTTTGTATATGTTTCATTAACAATAAAAGAAAAACCTATTAAGGAAGCCACTAATGCAGAGAAAAATGTCTGAGTATTTTAAAAAATTGCATTCTAGCAAATAGGTGGACATCTTTAGTTCGTTATTATTGTCTGCAAGCACGGGAACAGAGCAGAAATTTCCGTTATGGTAGTGTACAGTACATTGTTTGACGGTATGAATGCATGCCACAGCATGTATTCTGTATTTGGAGAGACGCAGGGTTTCTTTTTTGGTAAAGCAACACAAAATAGAATCTCTAAGAGAGAATTGCCACAGATGAGAAATTCTCTCTATCCACACTTAAGTGCCAGGTGCTAGGGCAAAACTTCTTGTAGCGTCTACTTGAAGTTAAATCTGTCAGTAATAAAAGAAACTACTGTAAGCGAAATTTTAAGTCAGAAACATGCCTATCTAGGAGAATATGATAATAAATAAATATTAGAGAGGAGTAAATTATATTGATGTACATTCTCACGCTCAGAATAATTATTATGGTGGATAAATAAAGCAGATATATCTTTCGGAACTATTAACTATTTTGGCAACATAGCACAGCCTACAGTTACCTTACATGAGACATAGAGATGGGCAGAATTACTTGTTACATCATAAAAGAACAGATGTATAAAAAGACTGATCTGCTCTTTTGTAGCGAACAGTCTTTTGGAGTCTGTACTACAGAAGGACAAATTCATCGAATGATAACAATAACAGCAACAAAGGTAAGCTGCTATATAAATTTAATTTTACTGGAATATATATCTTCTAAAGATGTTTTAGAGCCATTTGTCATTTTATTAATTTAACCGCACTCATATTATTTACAGTAGCGTGAAAGAGATTACAACATTACTGAGTTGTAAGAAGATATCATTTTGACCTTACAGAGAACTGTAGTAGTTCGAATAAATTTCATTTGTTCTATTCAGCAATATGATACAACAATATTGCTCTTTTTCTTTTTAAATGTAAATAAAAAAAATTATAATATAATTTTCGTAGTGTTAAAAAAAACAAGGGTTGTATTCGACAACTTTCTTTCTTTACTGCCACATTTTAACTTTTAATTTTTATCTGCTAAACTAATTTTGTAGGCGAGATAGTTATTTTGCTTACTTATTTTATACATCCAACACTGTAACAGCATATTCTCACAGAGGCTGCTGATCATATTGCTCTTGCTGTAACCGTTTTATGTCTTTCTTTATTATTCATTAGCTTGTGTTGTCTAGTTTTGTCAGGTCTATCTGCTATGCTACTTCATATGATTAAACGGGAAACAAAATAATAAAAAACCTACCTGGAAATGACTGTGAATACATGTAACTTTTCTTGAAATGGTCTTTATAGACGAGGCAAAATTGGACAAAATGGCAGCAATCTTCTCATAATGTCAAAGACACCAGATTCGTTAGTAAAGGAGTAAATATAAAAAAATCTACTGATTGGATGAAACTAACACACCTAATGGTGGACTCAAAATGCTATGTGTACTCTACTAATATTTCGTGAAAATATTACAGACGGTTGATATGTTGCAATATACATATAGAGAGAAGAACAACACATACAAGCACTGGCAATGGATTGGAAAATGTACGGTTTAATATATTGAAAAGCGAATATTATACGAATTCTGCAAGAAATTTCTAGAAAGTAAATGACATAAAACAGGAAATACGTCACTAAACTCAATCAGTCATTGCATTTAACAGTTATTATGAAAAAGATATATACGCAAACTTAATTTCCGTGAGTTAAAATTTTTCTGAAGTTGATGAAATTGGTTTAGATTAGATTACATTAGATTCAGTTTTTGGCCCATAGACCCAAAAATGACATCATTTGCATGAAAGTATAACATCAAAAACATAAAACATCTGAGCATAATACTCACTGCCCTGGTAATTTGTCAGTATATTGTTAAAATAGGTGAACACACTTGTGACCGAGTGCTGTCAAAACTGAAATCTAAGGCATTTTTACTTAAGCTGGTCTAACAGTCCCTGTTAAGACATTCATCTATACAGCACAAGGAGCTCCCTGTCAAAATGTCTATCAGACTCTGCTTATCTGAAAGCAAGTTTTTAATGGTTGCTGGCAATTTATTGCAAATGTATGTTCCTGAATACTGGACCCCTTTTTGTACCAAAGTAAGTGACTTTAGGTCTTTATGTAGATTGTTCTTATTCATAGTAATGATAGTATGTATTCAGATATCGATTAGAAATAGAGATGTATAGCTTGCAACAAATTTCATTAAAGAATAAATATATTGAGAAGCATTGGTTAGAATATTAAGTTCCTTGATCAGGTTTCTACATTATGTTCTTGAATTTACATCGCAAATGATTCTTATTACACACTTTTGCGTACTAAAAGGTTCTGCTCGGTTTGTTGAGTTACCCAAGAATATTATCCTGTATGATGTAACAATATGAAAGTCAGCAAATTATGCATGGTTTTTTATATTTATGTCTCTTACATCAGACATTTCTCACTGCATATACAGACTTGTTCTGGGGTTTCAGCAGTTATGTGGTGTGCCCTTTCCAACTGAATTTATTATTGAGTTGTAATCCCTAAAATTTAATACTGTCAACGTCTTCAATCTGCATGTCTTCATACGTTATACACATGCTGGAAGGAAATCTCTTACAGGTTCCGAACTGCATATAGTGGTTCTTTAAAAGTTTAATGACAGTGAATTAACTTTAAACCATTTACTAAAGTCAGTGCAATTTTGATTATCAGCCATTTCTAAATCTACACATGACTTGCTGTTTATTGCAATGATTGTATCAAACAAAAAAAACATAGCATCTGGCAATGTAACAGACGGTAGGTCGTTAATGTACACAAGAAAAAGCAACAGACCCATGATGGAATCATGTAATTAACTCCCAATCAGATGAAGACTGACTGCTCACTGCACAAGTATTTCACATCTACATCCTTTGTTTCCTGTTTGTTAGATAATACTCAAACCATTTCGCAGCATTGCCAGTGACACCATAATATTCTATTTTTACTTGCTGTGATTCATACAGTCAAAGGCTTTTGACAGGTTACAGAAAATGCGAGTAGTCTCTAGTTTGCTGTCTAATGAAAGAAGTACACTCTCACTGTTTCCCTTTGTCAGAACCCTTAATAAACCTAAATTATGACTACAATAATATATTAATTGCAATCAAATGCTTAAGGAGATACTTGAACACAACCTTCTGAAATATTTTTGAAAAAGCTGGAAAAAGTGAAATTGGTCGATAGTTTTCTGGTATCTCTTTATCCCCCTTCCTGTAAAGAGGCTTAACTTCAGAATATTTGAGCCAGTCTGGAAATGTTCCACTGCTAGAAGATTGATTACACAAGTAACTTAAGATAAAACTCAACTTGCATCAACACTTTTTGATTAACTTCATTGATATGGTATCATAAACACTGGAATACCTAGATTTTATGGATTTTTTGATGGATGCTACTTCTTTGGGGGACGTGAGAGTCATTTGTATTTTAGTGAAGTTATTTGTAAAGACTGTTCTCAGAAACTCCACTGCACTGTTCACCAAACCAGATAACCCTAAGCTGTCAGTAACAGAGACAAAGTACTTGTTTAAGGAGTTTGCAATACTACATGCACTAGTTACCAATGTCTTATTAATTTTCTTTTTGGCCTCACCTATCTTCACCATATCTCATTCAGTTCTTATTTTGTTGCCTGATGTAATTAGCATTTCTTCTTAATAATGCTGCTTTGAATCCTGGATTACTTGTTTCATTATTTTGCAGTATTCTTCGTAATGCATTGCAATGTTAACATCACAGTTGTTCCTAGATAGTAGATACAGTCTGCTTTTTGTCACACATGATATCTTTATTCCTTGTGTAATCCAGAGCGCATTTTTTAAATACTGTGTGATTTGAGCTACCTTTAGGGGAAAACAATTTTCAGAAGAGGAAGTAACTTTATTAATGAATGATTTGTATTTTACATTTTAGTCAGAAGTATTGTAAACATCTATCCATCTCATATCTTGGAGCAATCTCCTGAAATTCTCACTTTCGGACTGATTTATTCCCATCTGTACTTAGATTTAATAGTTTTTTATTCTGACAAGTTTCAAATTTTATCCTAAGATGCTACATGTCATGGTCAGATAGCCCATTTACTATTTTTTTATATGACTTTTTTACGTATGTTTGTCTACAAAGATATTACCAGTAGTAGCCTCAGGGTATTTACATAACCTAGTTGCAAAGTTTGGAGTGGAAATTAAACTGAGTGACAGTGTTACTTATTGCAATAATTGTTCACTGACAAAGCTTTTCAATAAATCCACATTAAAACAACCAGAAACAGATGTTTCCATGTTCTTTTAAAATTTTTGTTTTAGCTTTGAGATGGGATGACAGAGCTTCCAGATTTTATAAAGAGGTTAAGGTTTTCTCAAGGTGCTCTGTATACACCTACTGTTATAAAGGGCTTATTATGAAATACTACTTCTGTTGCACAAGCTCATGGGTGCTACTCTGAGCAATATTTATTAATCTCAGTATTCTTTAAATCAAAACAGTTTCTACAAATGTAGCCACTCCTTTCTCTGTATTTTCTCCACAGAGTTACGAAGCCTTCTTGAACCCTATAACATTTAACATATCTATATCAATGGTCACACGATGTTCAGAGAGGCAGATTATATCGACTAGTTTGCTCAACTCTAATTCTCCAATACGAGTAAGCAACTCATTAACGTTACCTAGCAGTCCTCGGATATTATGATGCAATAAAGGTAATTGATTTCGTGCACTAGCTGAATTACAACTGGACGAACCTAGTTTTTGAATCTCTCTAGTTTCAATCAAAGGCTGTCTGCGTGAGTTGTGTACATTAAAATTTGCTTTCTCGCTGCCTATTCTAAAGGATAGTGGAACAATCATTATTTGAAGTAGAATGTAAAGATGTGAATCATGAAACTGCAACAAAAGAGTCTTGTATTTACAATTCAAACTTGTACCCGAACGGATTATGATGAAAAGCAAGAGAGAGAGAGAGAGAGAGAGAGAGAGAGAGAGAGAGCATTTAAACGAGTTATAACTACTTTTAGCGAAAACACCTTTTAGTAGCTAGAATGTTCAGTACATATCACTTAACGGACATAATCTTTGTGGCGTTGTCCCATGTCGGTGATCTACAAATTGGAAGCCAATGGCAACGTCCATACACGTAGGTATAATTTTGAAATTTGACATGTCAGGACGTGGCAGAAAAATGTTTGTGTCTTTCTGGGCGGGCACTGCTCTTCGTGACGATGAACTAATACGTTGGCTACAAATAACGAATTGTTTACCAGTATCACTAAAGGTTAATTTGCTTCTGTGAACACCTTGCTCCATTACACACATTTGGTAAGCAAAACAGATGCGAACACGAAAACGTCTGTTCTACTAATGAAACCACATAAAAATGTGATGGCGAGAATTTTTGGCCCATTCTTTAAGTGCTACAGCAAAACCATTGTTGTTCAGTTCTTGTCGAGAATTAATTCAAAATATTTTGTCATACGTGGAAACATTGACTCATCAAAAACACTGAAAAACATTAAAAGTGTAGTTGTTAGCTGAATGGTGGGCATGAGTCGTCTTCGCTCTTTCGCAATCTTCTCAGCAGATTTTATTCTAGCAGCTGATGATACTGAGGCGGAAAATTTTCACTCTGTTCGATATAAAATCCCCTCCAAATACATACTGTCTTCACTCAGATGCAATACATGCCGCATCTGTCTAAGATTTTAATAATAATAACAATAAACTATGTAAAATGTTGTAATATAATAATGATAATAACGTGTTGAGGTCGGTGCCTAGAACATTACTTTAGTAAAACATGCAAAAAACTGCACTACAGAGAAATACGTAATGAGAGAAACATTCGTAAGTAAAATTGAAATTGACATGTGTCGTACAGTTTGTGAAAGAATTATAATTAAAATAAACTTGACAACATCATAGTTTACACGATAAAATCAAGGTGTGCACTTACCATTCCTCCCTCCCCCCCCCCCCCCCCCCACATCTCTCTCTCTCTGTCTCTGTCTCCCTCCTCCTTTCCTCCGCCCCTCTCTCCCTCCTCTTTTACACACACACACACACACACATACACACACACACACACACACACACACACACACACACACACACACATACACGATTTTTTAAAAAAATTAGAAGATGCCTTCACAAATTGGCAGCGCTCATAACCTGCATGGTAAACAGATGAATAAAGAAAAACACTGTGCTGAGCGCGGAACAACTTTTAAATACAGTTTAATTTCGTCGAAAAATTCAACAAAGTGACATTTAGTGGAGATGACGCCAGTCCAGAGTAAGAAAAAGTAGTTTCAACAATGGTGAAAACCTGCCTGGAGTGAATGCTTCTTCCGACCGCAACCTTCGCAACAACGTCAGGAAAAGCAGTCGTTTGTACGATATGTAAACAAGACGCAGTAACCACGCAAGTAAACAGCACGTCAACTTTATAAAGAAATATTGCTTTTAACCTATCAAGAACAAAATGTACAGACGTATTACGTCTCAATATTTCCAGAATGATCACGAATGATGCTTTGCAAATGAAAGCGAAACGCATCTGGAGTAAGATACTCTTTAATAACAGTGAGACTGAAAAATCACTAAGAATTAATTATAACAGCTGCCGTGGAGGTTGGGCATACAAACAAATTTATTGAGAAGTTATATTTACCTTAATCGATGTCATAGTTTGAGAAAGGATTTTGACACGATGCAATAATTACAACCCCATTAAAAAGTTTTCCAGCTGGTTCATGGTTTTGTATGTGAAGTTCATGTACATCTACAGCAACAGGCATCCTGGTATTGAAGTAATAAGACAAACCAGACGAAAGTTTTGAAATTTTTCTATAGATAATGGAAGTGCAGGAATAGAGAGTAGCTGAACTAACAAAATATTGGTACACTTCAGAACTTCCTATAAGTTGTTAGAAAATACAACTGTAGTCTATTCCAGCAATAAAATACAAGAAGCAACTGCAGTTCAGGATTTTTAAGAAAATGCATAATAATCGGAAAGGGCGAACCAACATCCAAAATTAAATGACTTTTCTTAGTTCAGACACGTTTCTAAGGTGTCTGTGACATGAAAAGGAAAAAAAAATTGGATTTTTTTCTGCGTAAGATGCAATTAGTAATGAGTTATGATATTATGAATTCTGTTATAACTTTATTTACAACCATGAAACATGCGAGATATTGGAAAATGAGTGGAGATGAGTTCGTTTGAAGATGCAGACCAAAGATAAATATTCATAGACAGTCGTATGATGTTGCTCAGTAAATGTTCTGAACAAAATATACAGCAAACAGGTCCCTGTTTTCTTGCCTCTAACGTAAATATTAATTTCTTTCTGCAAACAGTTTCATTGGATGTCGACGCTGTCATCTTTCTCTACAGTGTTACTTGTCTTAACACATAATATACTATACTACGAAATGAGCGTATGGCATAGTTGGCAAGGAGATCCCATTCGGGGGAGTTGGGCCGCGAAGTGCAAGTCTTATTTCATTTGACGCCACACTGGGAGACTTGCACGCCGGTGATGAGGATGAAATGATGATGAGGAGCCGGCCGGGGTGGCCGAGCGGTTCTAGGCGCCACAGTTGGAACCGCACGACCGCTACGGTCGCAGGTTCGAATCCTGCCTCGGGCGTGGATGGGTGTGATGTCCTTAGGTTAGTTAGGTTTAAGTAGTTCTAAGTTCTAGGGGACTGATGACCTCAAAAGTTGTCCCATAGTGCTCAGAGCCATTTTGATGATGAGGACAACACAACACCCAGTCCACTAGCGGAGAAAATCTCCAATCCGGCCAGAGATCGAACCCGGACTCGTTTGCATGGGAGGAAAGCACGTTACCACCCAGCTAAGCAGACGCACACATATTGTACGTTGAGCAGCCATGCAGTAATTTATTTACTATACCTTTTTCTCTCTATAGTTTCTTTTATTACGCTTGTTCACTTGCATACCACCAGAATCCTTCTCAGGTTCTGCAATTACTGCTTCACTTAAAAATTAATTTATATTTCCATGTTCTCGTTGGTGTGCAAGACAGCTTGTTCATACAATTTACCAACATACTCAATTCTGTAGTAGAAGAATGAAAATGCTATTTCTAGTTCATGGAAAAGCTGTGGATCGGACAGTGATTTTCCAATTCTTCAGCCACATTGATATCAACTGATTGTTATATTCCACGCCATATGTACCTTACTTTTTACTACATCGTAAATACTGTACTGTTGGGTTCAGTATGGGGTGTAGTATACAATACGGTAGATTATAGTCTGGTACAAATAGAAAATTTAATTCTGTGTCCACCGCTACTTCGAAACTTTTGAAAAGTTACAATATCAACAAGAACTTAGGAAAATATAAATAAAATATTTAACTTATTTTTCGTACACAGAAGATTCGTCGCTGTCTAGATAAGGGATGGCGAACCAATGGCACGTGTGGCATGAGTGGCACACGGCCAATAATTTGGGGACGGCATTAAACTAGGTAGGCCTAACTAATCGAAATAATTCATTTGTTCGTCTGAATGTAAAGTCATAGTATCAACGTTCATCATGGACAGGCTAACGGTGCCGAGGCGTCATACAAGTTGCGGACTTAAGATCTTCTTTCATGCTCACTAAGTGTGAATCACGTTATGCTCAGATGCATTTATACCGTCATCCACTGTTAGATCAGAGGTTAGATCGCGTAGGTTGGTAGCCGTTCAAACAATGACGACTTCCAATCTCTACCGACAATTTCTGTACTGCCAAACTGTATCTGCGAAGCAGTGATCACATGTGTTTGTTCCGCACTTAGCCGTGTGCTGCAACTATATATCTCCAGTACCACTGTTAAACTTGTATCATTCAACATGGTTAGTTTGTCAAAGAAACAAAAAGTGAAAGACAATTGTAACAGAAATTTTAAACTTGATAAATTGAGAAATACGGAATCCATATGTATTGTAAAAATGGATATGTGTGTGTGTGTGTGTGTGTTTTCCACATCTCTTCCTAAACCACGGGCCCGATTTCAACCAGCCTTGGTGCACTTATCCCTTACTGTCAGTCAACAATCTCTGCCGATGTAGGAACCTCTACCTATCACTGTTCAGAAGATATGACGTCGTAAACAATGATATACGTGAAAAACCACGGCATCATGCATGACGTTTAAATTTATTACTTTTTTGCTACTAACATTACTTCTTTGCCACTAATTTTATTTGCGGACAGTACCCAAACATGCCACGGAATATACCTACAAAATTATATCATTCAGTGACACATAGATCAGGAGACATGGTCTCGTAAACACTGCGATGCATGAGAAAAACGTCGCATCAAGCATGAAGGTTTAATGCAATTATTCTTTCCTATTAAGACATTCCTACATTCGAATCAGCTTAAGGAAATCTCTGACACCTGGCAAGGTGTTTACATGAATACATGGAAATGAAATTTTTCCGTTGATACATTACAAACACAGTTCATTTTTTTTGTTTCCGTTTCTAATAGAAAATTGGTGAAATGAGTACCCGGACAATACCATGTTTATCAGCTAGTGGTTAGTAAAGGCAATAAAGCAGCATGTGCTTTTTAAATTCCGGAACAGCGGTACCAAAAACATCGTCTGTAAAACGGCACGAGAAAACAAATCACAAACGTCCTTGTCAAAAAACAGAACCACAGCAAATGGAATTCATTGCATATACTATTAAAGACGGGAACTGACAGTCGACGTCTGTGTTTAAGTAAATTAACAAGGATTGTCGTACCAGCTTTACAAGTTTCTCAGCTGCAAATGTCGTTGCCCGACAAGGTAAACCTTTTGGCGACGGCGAATTTTTTATAGAGCCTGGTGTCCCATCACTTTTTGAAAGTTTTGAAAATAAAGGTAAGACAGTCGAGAACGTCAAAGATACTTCTTTATTTGGAAACACTGTAAAACATAGAATCCTAAAACTGGCGGAAAGTGTAAAAGAACATAAAAAAGTGGTATGACGTCCTCTCCTTATATTTTGGTGTCTCATGACGAACGTACAGATGTTATTATATCTGCCCGTTTATTTGTGTTTGTTTGGTATTGTTTTGTAATTGACATCAAAGAAGATTTGACTGCGATAATGTCGTTGCCATCAACTACAAAGGCACAGGTATTTGTATGGCTGTCAAAAATTCGCTTGCTGAAAATGAAATAGATTTAAGTGAAATTTTTTCGATAACGACCAATGGTGCCCCGATACGGCGGGCAAGAAAATATGGTTTTATTAGTTTATTCCAAGCACATGTTGGAGATCCTATTTGTGAATAACACATCAAGAAGCAGAACGTGGTATCACCTCCCTTAGTATTATAATGGCCACAGTCACAAAAATAGTGAATCTTACATCGTCGAAAGCTTCTAATACAAGGAAGTTCGAAGTGTTGTTAGATAAAGTCAGCTCGGTGTACAATGGCTCACTGATGTATAATAATGTTTGCCAGATGAGCCGCGGCAACTTACTTAAAATACATGTTGCATTATTAAGAAGAAATCTTGTTGTTTTTACAAGATGAAACAAAAATTGTGCAGTAGTCACAGTTAACGGTTGTTACGTGGCTTAAAAAATTGATATTTCTTATGGACATCTGCCAGCATTTCAACGATCTGAACGTACAGCTTCAAGGCCCATGCAAAACAGATACTGTTCTGATAGACCGTATTGGGGCTTTTGAGGATAAACTGCAAGTTCTTAATAAGGATATTATTTCAAAAACTACAAGTATCTGCCAGATTTGAAAAAAATCGGTGATCTGGATTCACACGAAAATCCAAATCATGAAAGATTCAGTGAGGAACTGTCTGCGCATAACTGTGCTAGAAACAGAGGGTATTTACAGCGGTTGGTGGGATTATTGTTATGCCATTACACTGCTTCCAGGCACGTATAGATCGACACCTCTGGGTCCCATCGGTGTGAAAAGGTACTGCAGGTCGGCCCATCGTTGCGCGACCTTTCTGCGATGTCACCGTGATTGCGCTGCTTAATGCAGCCGCCTTGCGGTGTACAAACAGGGTCGCTTGTGATATCCCATATCGCCAACCCTGTGGTGCCTGCTTTCCTCACACAATGTTGCAGTGGAGCTACTTGAATTCAGTAACGCTCAGAATTTAGCGATAGCGTTACAGTAATTTTACACTGAACCTTCCGAGTATATGATCACTTGCAATTCGTAAGTGGTATAGGAAGGTCACATCGAAAACTATTGCTTTATTATGTGAAAAAACGAATATAGAATCACTGGTAAATAGGATAGCGTTGCACCAAAATTATATACGTGACGTGGTAAATGGTAGGCTTAGAGGTATCATTGATAGGGAAAGAAAGACAAATGAATGCGTGAAAGAAATTGGGAGCCGATGACTTCATTTGTGTTTGGTTCGTTTGTTTGTTTGCTTTGCACACAATAAGAACCGCACGGTGTTCAGTGTTAGTCGACAGTGTATTACATATCCTTATAAAATATAAATTACATTTTATAAGTAATGAAAATTAGTTAATAACGTAAGTTCTACGCTTTTATGTGACTAAAGCAACTGCTTTTTATGCAAGTACGTTTTACACGCACGACGAAAAAAAGTCTATTTACTACTATTATTTTGAACGGAATATTGCGTTCTTCATCGTGATCAAAGGTAAAAGGTTCCTGTTGTAACCGACAAGTGCGAAAGTTGTTTATAAATAACGAAAATTTTTTGTATAAGCTCGACAAAGTATTGCTTTGCGGATTTTTTTTAGTTTTACCTTTTCCTGAGGAAATTGTGTTTTAAAGCACTATATCATAAATAAGTGTTTTTTAATTTCTTATTATAACATTCCTCTGTTTCAAGTAAAAAAATAAACGATCTTCGGATAAAGCCTGAATTAAACATTGACAATTACAATTTTGGTATAAATACTGTTCATTTTTAAATAATAGACAGGAAGATAACCTCGTAGAAGAAATGATTTCCGTAGGTTGCGTGGCCTTTTACGCACTGAGGTGACGGAAGTCGTGGGACAGCCATATGCACACATACAGGTGTATAGCGTTCGCAAGGTATAAAAGCGCAGGGCATTGCTAGAGCTGTGGTTTGTACTCAGATGATTCACGTGAGAAGGTTTCCGACGTGATTATGACGGACGTCTCGAATTAACAGACTCTTAACACGGAACGGTAGTTGGAACCAGACGCATGGAACATTCCATTTCGGAAATTATTACGTGATTCCCTATTCCGAGATCCTCAGTGTCAAGAGCGTCACGAGAATACCAGATTTGAGGCATTACCTCTCACCACGGACAACCAGTGGCCGACGGCCTTCACTTAACGACCGAGGGCAGTGGTGTTTTGGTAGATTTGTCAGTGCTAATAGACAAGTAACACAGTGTGAAATAAACACAGATATCAATGCAGGACGTATTCGTCAGGTCAGCGCGGCGAAATCTGGGGTTAAAGGATAGTGATAGCAGACGAGCACTGCGAGAGCCTTTGGTAACAGCACGACATCGCCTGCAGCACCTCTCCTGGGCTCTTAAACATGTCAGTTGGACCCCACATGACTTGAAACACATGGCCTGGTCAGATGAGTTCCGATTATAGTTGGTAAGAGCTGATGGTAAGGTTCGAGTGTGGCGCAAATCGCAGGAAGTAGTGGACTCGAGTTGTGAACGAGACGCTGTGCAAGCTTGTGGTGGCTAGTTTAAGGTGCGGGCTGTGTTTTGCGTGGAATGGATTGAGGTCTCAGGTCCGACTGAACGGATAATTGACTGGAAATGGTTTTGTTCGGTTACTTGGAGACCATTTGCAGAGACATTCATAGACTTCATTTCTATGGATGTGTCATGTCACTGGACCATAATTTTACTCGATTGGTTTGAAGAACTTTCTGGACAATTAGAGCGAATGATTTGGCCACCGAGATCAGCTGACATAAGTCCCATCAAACATTCGTGGAATAAATCGAGAGGTCAGTTCATGCACAAAATCCTGTACCGGCAACACGTCCGCAGTTGTGTACGGCTATATAAGGAGCATGGCTCAATATTTCTGCAGGGGACTTCCAACGACTTGTTGAGTGCACGATATTAGGAGGTATCCAGTAAGTTTCGTCACCTCACTGTATAAACTCAATCTGCTTCTAAACACGTCCACTTTGAGTTTCTAGGGGAATCTATGGTAGTAAGACACCGATCACATACGCAGACAAAATCGAAATGAGGTAAATCCCGGTAAGTATGCAACACACACAACGTAAGGATAACACGGCTACAATCTTAATTGATCAAATCTACTAGGAAAACTACCATGGTCTACGTTTACTTATGATAGTCTGCTGTAGCCTATGGCAGTTCCACAACTCTACTGGTGGAAACTAGACACATTTGAAATAATAATCTGTGATAAACTTGTGAAACCAAATACTAAGTAAACACTGTCATGTACATATGTCAAACTTTTTAGTACCATTCCCATCAAGCTTACAACTGAGATGTTTTCACATGTCCTGGGAGCCCATAGAGCAGAAAATACAAACAGTGCTATGCTGCACATTTTTTTTTTTCACTCATACCGCATCACAGAAATCTAGCTGAAGGAAACTAAGAAACATTTTCTTCCAAATGTTGAAGCACCTGGTGACCCAGCGACTTACTATCTATGCAGTTCGGAGCAGCGAGTTTTGATTGACTTACTAGATAGAATGAACACACCTGGTCACTCACTTCTTAAAGGAGGATCTTTATAGAACCGCCAAAATCCATTAACTGTGTTGGAGAATGTTGACACCAGCTGACCATGAAACTTTCCTTAATACAGTGATAGAACAAAGGAGTTCCAAGTGCCGTGTGACTGCCACAAAGTGAACGGTACATCTAGAGTGATTTAACTGCCAAACCGTAATGATTTGTTAAGACAACCCAGTCTGGTATTAAGGATACGACCTCGAAACTTCTGCTGGCCGCTGTGGCCGAGCGGTTCTAGTCGTTTCAGTGTGTGTGATGTCCTTCGGCTTGTTAGGTTTAAGTAGTTCTACATTCTAGGGGACTGATGGCCTCAGATGTTAAGCCCCATAGTGCTCAGAGCCATTTGAACCATTCGAAACTTCTCGGATGAGAAGTTGGGGATGTATGATCAATTTGCGACACAGACTTCATTTCACCGGAACATACAGCATCACTGCAAAATGAATGTAAAATTCACGAATGATAGTAGATGATGTGCTACGAATATTTCTACGGGGCTGACCAGAAATTTAAAATGTGAAAAGAAGTTGCAGTTACTAAGCAACACTACCTCTTATGATAACCGAATGTGCATACTGCGTCAGCCTACAACATAAATTACTTTGTTAATCACGGGTACTTTTCAACTGAGCTATCTATGACTGTTACGTAATTTCCGATGTTCAAAATGAACGACAGTCATGTCATAGTATCAAGTAAATTGTTGATTTGCTTTGTTGATTTTCTCTCACACGGGTCTTCATTAGAGAAAAACTGGGAAATATACACCATTTGATCAAAAGTATCCGGACACCTGGCTGAAAATGACTTAAAAGTTCGTGGCGCCCTCCATAGGTAATGATGGAATTCAGTATGGTGTTGGCCTACCCTTAGGCTTCATGACAGTTTCCACTCTCGCATGCACACGTTCAGTCAGGTGCTGCAAGGTTTCTTGAGGAATGGTAGCCAATTATTCACGGAGTGCTGCATTGATGAGAGGTATCGATGTCAGTCGGTGAGGGCCTGGCACGAAGTCGGCGTTCCAAAACATCCCAAAGGTGTACTATAGGATTCACGTCAGGACTCTGTGCAGGGCAGTCAATTACAGGGATGTTATTGTCGTGTAACCACTGTGCCACTGGCCACGCATTATGAACAGGTGCTCGATCGTGTTGAAAGATGCAATCACCATCTCCGAATTGCTCTTCAACATTGGAAAGCAAGAAGGTGCTTAAAACATCAATGTAGGCCTGTGCTGTGATAGTGCCACGCAAAACAACAAGGGGTGCAAGCCCCCTCCATGAAAAGTACGACTACACCATAATACTACCGCCTTCGAATTCTACTGTTGGCGCTACACACGCTGGAAGATGACCCGGGCATTCGCCATACCCACTCCCTGCCTACGGATCGCCACATTGTGTACCGTGATTCGTCACTCCACACAACGTTTTCCCAATGTTCAATCGTCGAATGTCTATGCTCCTTACACCAAGCGAGGCGTCGTTTAGAATTTACAGATGTGATGTGTGGCTTATGAGCAGATGCTCGACCATGAAATGCAAGTTTTCTCACCTCCCGCCTAACTGTCATAGTACTTGCAGAGGATCCTGATGCAGTTTGGAATTTCTGTGTGATGGTCTGGATAGATGTATGTCTATTACACATTACGATCCCCTTCAACTGTCGGCGGTCTCGGTCAACATACGAGGTCGGCCTGTTCCCTTTTCTGTTGCATGTGTCCGTTCACGTTTCCACTTCACCATCACATCGGAAACAGTGGACCTAGGGATGGTTAGGAGTTTGAATATCTCGCGTAAAGAAGTATAATACTAGTGACACTCAATCACCTGACCACGTGAGTTCCACGGAGCGCCCCATTCTGCTTCTCACGATGTCTAATGACTACTGAGGTCGCTGATATGGAGTACCTGGCAGTAGGTGGCAGCAAAATGCACCGAATATAGAAAACGTATGTTTTTGGGGGTGTCACATAGTGTACATCTGCGTGCATACTCTGGGAAACACTGTGAAATGTATGACAGTCGATACTTAGCATTGTAACATATATTAATATTTTCTCCCGTTGCAGTCGGGTATGGAGCACAGTAAGAATGACTATATACCTCTAGATTCTTCACTTAGTATTGGTTCGTGCAACATTGAAAGTGCTCTTTCGCTAGATAGTTCTCGTGTATTTTCAAGCGTTTGTTAAGATAGATTTTTCAGCATTTCAGCGATGATCTCTTGTAAGTCAATCAACCGGTGACCCTTCATGGAAAAGTATACGTGCACTGACGGAAAAAATGGCAACACCAGAAATTAAGTATGCAGAGTAATGAAATTTCAGGAAAGCATTTGTCTAAGTAATATATTTAAGGACTTATCATTGCAAGATCACAGGATAATGTCAGCACGAAGTACGCCGTTGCAAGTGTGAAATGTTTGTGCCTTAATAATCAGTGTAACTGCCAGAATGTTGAATGCCAGCTATGTGGATGACACTAGAGTTGTCACGGGATGATGCCCCATATGTGCTCGATTGGAGATGGATCTGATAATCGAGAGGCCAAGGCAACATGTCGACACTCTCTTGAAATGCTGGGCTATAAAACAGTGGTATGTTGAGGGTTATTCTGTTAGAAAACACATCCTGGTATGGTGTTCATTACTGGCAGCACAGCAGGTCGAATCACCAGACTGACGTACTAATTTGTAGTCAGGGTGCATGGGATAACCAAGAGACTGCTCCTGCTACGAAACGAAATCGAACTCTAGACCATACCTCCAGGAGAAATGGGGCAAAGCGGCTTCAATGCCATTTTTTTGTGTGGGTTATACATTAAAGGGCTAACATACATTCAGGTGCAAACCTGTTCTTATGACGATTTTTCTGAGAAAGTACTTCAAACCACCCCTTTCCCATTCACATTCTGACCCCACTGGGAATCTGCAAATCCCTTCCCCATCTCCCTTACTGATACAAGACCAATTTGAAAACAAGTGAATTGATTAATTGAATAAATTGGTCAATTAATTCTCCCCTCCTCTCTGAGAAATCTCCCAGCTTTCCCCTCCACTTCCTCACTTCCGCTCTCCCCACCCCATCACGAAATTTGCTGGAAAAGACTTAGTGTGCGCTGGAGAGGAAGGATCTAATGATACAAAACTGAACTACAACTACGTAGCAGAGGATATTCTGTTTATTTATAAAATTAAATTTTCAGGTGTTGGATATCTTTATTTGGTGAGTAAATCACACACACAGCAGCTACATGTCCTAAGTAGGTAATTCTACTGCTGTAGATTGCAGGTGTTGTCTTGGAAAATTTTCGTGTGTTGCCTCACCATGTCATTTACGGATCGACTGAATTGCAATCTCAGAAGAATGAAATGAACTGTAGTATAGTAGCCACTATTTGAGGTCGCCAGTGGGTGTCTGTCATCTGGAAGCAGGCATGGATGTCAAAATCCGCCCAGTGTGTTAATTACCGATCACGATACTAGATACCACTAACCATGGATCAGATGTCAGCCTCCTTGATCTCGCAGCCCCAAACAAAGTATGAAGTGGCGAAGTTAGTGAAATTACAGACTTGCCTTCTGTCTCTGTCTCTTTCAAGTGGCTACTTCCTGTTTGTGTTTGAACAACGTCTCCAAACACACAGACAAAGGTTTCCATCTCTTCTTAGAATACTATGTTCCTATTGCCTAACGCTGGGGACAAAGGGAGAGCTGATGCAATCTCGATATCAAAAACAGAGGGAAATAGTCCATCTGCACTACCCTATCAAATTAAGAGTTTAACAATATACAGAGTCAAACCGATTAAAACACTCATCAGCAACTTACGATGATTCTTGTTCATAATAAAACATATTTTCGATGTTTGAGAATCACACACAAATGTTTTGCAAATCCAGAATTAAATTTCTGCCCAAATAGATCGTAGTGCTAAATGTATCCAAGACCTTGTATGCACCAACGTTTAACAGCACAAGCACCCTCCTCCACCACAGTGATTCCACTGAACGTATTTGGTGACGCTCTCTACCCAGTCAGTGATGGGTGGAGGACTAGACAGTATCCTAACTAATGGAACAGTGCTGCTAGAACGTGACGGGATTTCGAGAGCATTAGCAGGGACCTGTCTCTTGGCACAGGGACAAGTCTCACTTATGGAAAGCATGTAGATTCAAATGTTATATATCGAAGACGGGAAGATTCTTGAGGAGATGAGAATACCTCGAGGTTGTACCGAGACCTTCTCATCTGAAATAGGTAGAAATAGGCCATTATTAACCAACATGCTACTTAGACTGTATTACACATTATACTACAAATTATTTTCGTCAAGCTCATTGTGTTACATTTTCTTTCTTCTTTTATTTTTCTTTGACATTTGCATTATATAAATTATATTCTCATCAACTAGACAGTAAAAAATTATATGGAACCATTTTGACAATTGTTAAGCATTCAGTTAGCTGTAACCTCAGAGAAATCTTTACACATTATGTTCTTTATGTTATTAAAGAAAAACATTAACAACTGTACACCAATAAGATAGTAACAATGAGAAGTCTTTGCTATTGGATTCAGAAGCATCCCACCAAACTTAAATTTCAAGACGGTGGGTTACTCTGTACTGTTAATGAAATAAATAAAAAAAGTCGGTACTATGACAAAAGGGTAGTTGATATGTGAGCTCTATATCGCTTCTTCTAAGTGTTGTGGGCAAATATATTACAACCTCTCATATACGCCTCATGAAGTGTCTCCAATGAGAAAATTAGGAGCTAATAGGAAGATTTTTACCGACAGACAATCATGAGCAAAAGTTCCATCTTTTTTGCTCGATAAATAAGACAACATTATGCAGTGAGTTTTGTGTGCCCGTAAATGGATGGATTGACATATTAATAGACACGAAATTTACATTTACATGAATATGATTACTTCGCAAGCCATAGTACGTGTGTGGCGGAGGGTACCTGTACCACTACTAATTATTCCAGTTCTTATTCCACTTGCAAATAAAGCGAGGGAAAAGACTGCCTACATGCTTTCTTATGAGCGCTAATTTCTAGTATCTTGTCTTCGTTGTCTTTAAGTGAAAAGTATGTTGGCCAGGGTAGAATCCTTCTCCAGTCAGCTTCAGATGTCGTTTCTCAATAGCTTTCCTCGAAAAGAACATCGTATTCCGTTCAGGAATCCCCATTTGAGCCACCTGACGAGTGTATTCCGGGTGCTGGAAAAAATGACTCACCTTGCAAAGTGACTCTCAAGATCAATTTAATTAATTAGCCTGTCAATTTGATCAGCTGTATCATCGAATTTATAAAAAGACACGTAGTATAAACCTGATACTTACAACTTTTCTGTGCTGTTACGTTAAGAACTTCGTATGCGACGAAGCACTTGGTTACATTAAGAGAATTCGAAAGTGAGGAAGCATCCTGTGACAGAGGTAGAGTGTGCTCTAAGCACTCCGTTATGAGCCAAAAATGAGTTTCTTACTGTAGTCCTGTGATGCAGGACATAACAGATATTAAGCTGATTAGAACAGATTTTTTTAGGTGGTCATAGAATACTTAGAAGAAATATAGCCTATGCTATATTCGAGATATACGGTCAACATCATCTCTGTCTTGAATTCGGTAAAGCCGGTTTTTTAAACTGGGGGGAGTCTACGGGGAATTTCAAATAGAGCCATACGTCCAGGGTGCGCCTGCTTGTCTCGGGGAGCGCCGTGGCTGGCAGCATGAGTTGGCAGGAGGTTCCAGTCAACTGGAAGTCGCAGCTTAGCTTATAGGCTTTACTGGTGGTTAGTTCCAAAAAATCCTCCAACCTCTCGGCTCTTGTCTGCAGCCGCTGGGACAAGTCCTGGCGGCAGCACTTTCTGGATTACTGACTAGCGAAGTAGCCAGTATGCTGGTTGAGCAGTGACAGAAGCGGACATGGGTGTTTCGTTAGAAGATTCAATATGATGGACGTTTGCGCTGGGCCGTTTTTCTCCCCATGTAAACTGATCAGTTGACTGCTTGGTGACAGTTTCTCCAACCTCTGAGCATTTGGTGTGTGGCTGCTGGGGGATAGGCGTGCAGCTGCTGGAGTGCCTGTATGTGTGGGTCTCTCCTGACTGGCGTGCATGTGACGACATGGTGTGCCTGAGGGCGGCGCGGGCCCGGCGCCCGGCAGTCAACGGACAGTGTGCTCTCCGTGATCGCGAGTGTGTGTGTGATCGGAAGGATTTTTTCACCACATGTGTTTAGTGGAAAAATTGTTCTGGAGGAGGGTGATTGTGTTGTCAAACGTTGGTGCATAGAAACGCTTGGATATATTTAGCGATACGATGTACTTGTGGCGGAAATTTAATTTCTTCGTTTGCAAAACGCTTGTATCTGATTCTCTAACGTTGAAAATATGTTTCATTGAGAAGCATACTCATCGTAAGGTGATGATCCGTTTGACTCCTGTAAACTTTTAAGGAATTGATTTGATATTGTAGTGCAAATGGACTATGTCCCTCAATTCTTGATATCGAAATTGCGTCAGCTCTCTCTTTGTCCCAAGCATCAGCCAATAGGAACACAGTAGTCTGAGGAGAGATTAAAACGTCCATATGTGGTTCAGGTGAAATTGGTTCACACACAAACAGAAAGTATCCACTTGAGAGAGACAGGAAGTGAGTCTGAAAAATCACGAGCAACAGAATATCGCCACTTGATGCATTGTTTGCGGTTACGAGAACAAAGGAGGTCAACATCCGGCCCCTTGTCGATGGTATCATGATCGGTAATCAGGACTTTCGACGGTTCTTGACCGCTTTGCCAACACCTGGACGACAGACACATGTGTGGACGACCCGAAACGACAGCTGCTACACTACACTTCTTTCCAGTCCTTGATACTTACGGTTATTACGTCATGGGAAGTGCGGTTGGGGGGTGTAGACATGAGCTCTGCTCAAGGTGGGTTATCCTTGTCTCCTCCAAACTGATTAAATAAAGAATATGCCTCACTATATTATTGACATTGATTTCATATTTGTGAGATCCTTCATCCCCATCGCAAACTGACTCTTTTCCTACCATTTTTTTCTGGGAGGGGTAAGGAGGGAGCAGGCAATGGGTGGGGGAAGGGTGGGATATCCTCTGGTGGAGGAATTGTGTACTAGCACAGTCGATCCCTACTCATCAAGGTGACAAACCTACGTAAATTTTTCCAAAACAATACCTCCAACCTACAGCAGTGTAAATCAATTACAGAACAACTGGTTTGCACCTGAATGTATGCTTGCCCCTGAATGTATGCAACACACACTAACGAAGTGGCGCAAAACCGGATTTGCCCTAGTACTTCCAGGTCTAGGCTCAGTGTGTCTAGCACACAGACAGGTGGTCACAGGCCCTAAACTTCTAACCAACACATAGCCATCACTACCACCAGGCAGAACCAGCTTTCATCAGAGGATACATCAGACCTCCACCTTCTTCTGCAGAGAGCTCTCGCTTGACAACGCTGAAGTCGCAAATTGTGATGTTTGAGTCAGTGGAAAGAACGCTACAGGGCATCTGGATCGGAGATGTCCATGAAGTAACCAATTTGTAACTTGACTGTGTCATTTTGGTGCCAACTGCTCCTCAGATTGCAGCGGAGGATACAGTATGTTGCGCCAGAGGCATATGCCGAACATGATGGTCTTCCTTCTCGGTAGTGCCACGTGGCCGTCTGGAACCGATTCTCCTTGGGACCGTATATTCTCGCGACCACCACTGCCAGCAGTAATGTACAGTAGCTACATTCCTGCAAGTTTTCTGCGATGTCGCAAGAGAACATTAGCTTCTCATTGCCCTATTACGCGACCTCATAGGCGTTGGTACTGGCGTCTTTGTCGCCGTAAAGGCATTCCGGACTAACATCGACTGACCACGTCCAGTCTCAAAGATAACTAACGCTCACGGCCGTTACGGCATGTGTTTAAAGTAAACCTGATTTGCATCCACATAGTGTCGCTACTAGCGCCACTATTACGCGATTTGAGCGAAATTGGAATAGACATCTTTCAGATATGGAAACACGCCCACAAACTGTAGTTCATACCATACCACTCCATCTTGGAGTTGCGGTTTATTCCCGTCAATTATTCTGGAGGCGTAATAACTGACGATGATCGAAGTAAGGACGATAGAAAAGGCCTCCTTCCAATACACAAAAAAGTGTTTCTGAAAAAACCAGGTAAGCTGCATAAAGGAATTATAGGTATACTTTCTCGAAATCCACATAATTGTCTCCTGTTGCGGGAGAGAAATTTGAAATTCGGCTCAAAGATGCCGGTAACGGCACAATTACGTGATACCCTGTGATGTTGTCCACGGGTCCGGCGATTCTTCATACAGCACGGTGTCGATACTGCGAAAAGAAGGTCACAGTTCAAAACTTCATGTGAAGTCTAAGATAGGCTAGTAATGTGACATTAGTACCAAATCCGATCACAGTTCTGCCCAACACCACAGTGGACGTGTCGTATGGTGGTAAGATCGTCACACTCCTACTTATCCGCATTTCGTCCCTCCTCTTCAAGCTTGTGTGATGGAGATCAGAATACGACGCCAGCGTTGAACTCACACGTTGATGGGTGAATAAAAAATTTCAGATACGCCGCCGCTCAGAAGCTCCGAGGAAAAGCCGCAGTGGATGGCAAAAGGACGTCAGTCAAACAATCCTTTCCTTTTGGACATTGATTTCCCCACATTTAACAGTCGAAAACGGCAGCTATCAGTACGAAGAGCAACAGGACGATATCTTGACAACTTCTGAAACCCTCAGACAATTCAACCCTTCTCTAAGGACGTCGTTGGGCGGAAGGTCACTGAACGTGGCCTGGTCCCTTTGGAGCATAGTGTAACTGCAATTTTTGCTCTTTTGTAAAGGCTATAGCCTCTAGCGATTTTTCAAAACCATTAAACCAAAAATGGGAGTGTGTTTACGCTTTTTCAGCCCTCCTGTTTCGTGCCATATTGTGGCGTGATCACAAGTGGGATGGAACACTGACAGGTGCTTTGAATAAAACAGCAACACCCACAGTGTCTCGTTTGCACTTTCCTTGGACGCTCTGAAAATACGCCTGTACAGAGACTTGCCATTTTCTGACTCCTAGGCATCGGAATGACGGGCATCCCTTCCGGCATCCCTTAGATAATTCTTCCGACAAGCAAGCGATAGTTCAGCGACCTAGCGACATCCAACTGACGTATATCGAAATGTTTGCCAATCAAACAAGCACCTATTCACACTGAAGAGCCAAAGAATCTGCTACACCTGCCGTATAGGGCATCTGCGACCTCGCAGAAGTACCGCAACACGGCTTGGCATGGACTCGACTAATGCCTGAAGTGGTGCTGGAGGGAACTGACACCATGAATCCTTCGGAGCTGTCCATAAATCCGTAAGAGTGTGAGGGGGTGGATATCTCTTCTGAAAAGCACGTTGCAAGGCACCCCAAATATGCTCAATAATGTCCATTTCTGGGGAGTTTGGTGGCCAGCAGAAATGTTTAGATCCGGAAGAGTGTTCCTGATGGACGTGTGGGGTGTCGCATTGTTCTGCTGAAATTGCCAGAGACCGTCGCAATGCGCAATAGAAATGAATCGACGCCGGTGATCAGACAGGATGATTAAGTACGTGTCATCTGTCAGAGACGTATCTAGACGTATAAAGAGGCCCATATCACTTTAACGGCACATGCCCCACATCATTACATAGCTTCCACCAGCTTGAACAATCGGCTGCTGACATCTGGGGTCCATGGATTCATGAGGTTGTCTCCCTTCGATACAATTTGAAACGAGACTCGTCCGACCCGGCAACAAGTTTCCAGTCATCAACAGTCCAAAGTCGGTGTTGACGAGCCCAGGTGAGGCATTGAATGCCGTGCATTCATAAAGGTACGCGAGGTGACTTCGTCTCCGAAAGCCCATATCGATGACGTTTCGTTAAATGGTTCGTCCGCTGACACTAGTTGTCCGCCCAGCATTGAAATCTGCAGCAATTTGCGGAAGGGTTGCACTTCTGTCAGGTTTAACGATTTTCTTCAGTCGTCGTTGGTCCCGTTCTTGAAGAATTTTTTTCCGGCCTCAATGATGTTGGAGATTTGATGTTTTACCATTTCCTGATATTCACGATACACTCGTGAGATTTTCGTAGGGGAAAATCCCTATATCATCGCTACTGCGGAGATGCTGTGTCCCATTTCTCGTGCGCCCACTATAACACCACGTTCAAACTCACTTAACTTTTGACAACCTGCCAATGTAGCAGCTGTAACCGATCTAACAAATGCGCTAGACACTTGTTGTCTTATGTAGGTGTTGCCGATGTGTGCCGGCACATCCTGAAAGTGCCCAAAGTGCCTAAGTGCGAGGCTGACACCGACACTGGTGCCGAATTGTGTGTCCTAGAGGGACCGTGTGCCCGTTTATTCATACTTGTGTCAATGACATTCTCCCTCGTGAAAACGCCACAGGAGCCTGTGAAACAGGAGAGCTGAAGACGCATAAACACCTCAGTGGTTCCACTTTGTATACTAGAGCAAAAACTGCAGCTGGACTACACTCCACAGGGCTCAGCTGATGTTCAGGGTGGTTGCAGCTCCACGATTTCCTTAGGGAAGGGTTGAACCTTCCGAGATGTGTCAGCAGATACAAAGGTTGTCAAGAAGTACATTCTCTTGCTCATCAAACTGCGAACTGTCTTTTCCGACAGCGAAATGTGAGGGCATTAACGCTGCAAGGAAAAGTGTGGTTTCAATGACGACCTTTATGATATCCCCTGAGACCTTTTCGTGTAGACTTCGAGTGGCGATGTGGCTGAAATGCTTTCTTCGGCCACACACAAAAAACTAAGTTATTTAATTTCTGACCTCCATCGTAGATGTGTCAAACGAAGGGGTCAGAAGTGGGCAAGAGGAGATGTGACGATCTTACCATCGTATCACTCGTCCATGGTAATAATGGGTAGAATTGTGGTGAAAGTTAGTGACATTGTGATATTATTAATACATCTATACGCTTAGAACCGTGGTCTAGGAGTAGCATTTTTGATTACGAATCAAAACGTGTTTGGTCCCGGGTTCGATACCCCCCACCGAAGACTTCCGGCACAAGAAGTCACCCTCAGTCGGCCAACGGCCTTGTCAAAGACGGCGGACGAGCGGACTAAGGCTCAGGACACTCTGTTGTCCCTGTGGTGGGAAAGTGCCCATAAAGGCGGAAGAATCAGCAATGATCAACGGCATGAAGATGCAAAAGGCAATGGAATCCACTGAATTAAAGACACATAACGTGCCTCCACAGAACATATGGCCATGTGGTTCAAATGTTCAAATGTGTGTGAGTTCCTAAGGGACCAAACTGCTACGGTCATCAGTCCCTCGACTTACACACTACTTAAACTAACTTATGCTAAGAACAACACACACACCCATGCCCGAGAGAGGACTCGAACCTCCGGTGGGAGGGGCCGCGCAATCCGTGACAAGGCGCCTCAAAACCGCGTGGCCACTCTTGGCCATATGGTCTGTAATTTTTTTAAAAAAGTGTCATGATTATCTCACCATTGCCAATAGATTCGGGAAGAGTCCCCCATTCGGATCTCCGGGAGACGACTGCCAAGTGCGAACTGACCATGAGAAAAAGATTGAATAATCAACGAAAGAACAACGTTTACGAGTCGGGGTGTGGAATGTCAGAAGCTTGAACGTGGCAGGGAAGCTATAAAATCTGAGAAGGAAAATGGAAAGGCTCAGTCTTGGTACAGAGAGAGTGAGTGAAGTGAAATGGAGAGAAGACAAGGATATCTGATCAGATGGGTATAGAATAGTATTAACAGCAGCACAAAATGGGTTAACAGGAGGAGGGTTCGTTACGAATAGGAAGTTGGGGCAGAAAGTGTATTAGTATTACTGTAAACAGTTGAGAGATAGGGTTGTTCTTATCAGAATCGACAGAAAACTAACATCGACAACGATAGTTCAGGTATAATTGCCAAAGTCGCAAGCTGAAGAGATAGAAAAAGTACCTGAGGATATTGAAAGGGTATTACAGTACGTAAACAAAACGACTATTCACATTGGTGTGTGGAATAAATGAGTCTGGCGGCATACCATCTGGGGGGGGGGGGGGGGGGACTGGAATGTAGTTGTAGGGAAAGGAGTTGAAGAAAACGTTATAGGACAATGTGGGCCTGGGAGAAGGAATGAGGGAGGAGAAAGGCTAATTGAGTTCTGTAGTAAATTTCAGGTAGTAATAACGAATGCACTGTTCAAGAACAACAAGACGAGAACGTATACTTGGAAAGGCCGGGTAATATGGGAAGATTTTTGTTAGGCTACATCATGGAGACAGAGACTCCGAAATCTGAGACTGGATTGTAAGGTGTACCCAGGAGCAGATATAGACTCAGATCACAATGTAGTAGTGATGAAGCATAGGCTGAAGTTTAACAGGCTAGTCAGTTAGAATCAGTAGGCAAGAAGCGGAATATCGAAGTCCTAAGGAATGATGAGATATGCTTGAAGTCCTCTAAAGCTATAGATAAAGCAATAAGGAATAGCTCAGTAGACAGTATAGTTGAAGAGGAATGGAAATCTCTAGAAAGGGCAATCACAGAAGTTGGAAAGAGAAACATACATACAAAGAAGGTAATTGCGAAGAAAGCATGGGTAATAAAAGGAATACTTTACATGATTGATGAAAGAAGGAGGTACAAAAATGTTCAGGGAATTCAGGAATAGAGAAATGCAAGTCACTGAGGAATTTTATAAGTAGGAAGTGCAGGGTCGTAAGGACTGGCTTAGCGTACAGGAAAGTCAAAACAACCTTCGGTGAAATTAAAAGCAGGGATGTTAACATTAAGAGTGAACGGGAATTCCACTGGTAAATGTAGAGGAGAGACCGGATAGGTGGAAGGAGTACATTGACGGTCTCTGTGAGGGGCAAGATTTGTCTGATGGATAAAAGAAGGAACAGGAGTCGATTTAGAGGAGATAGGTGATCCAGGATTAGAATCAGAATTTAAGAGAGCTTTGGAGGACTTAAGGTGTAAGCGTATTGTCATATCGCTGGCTTAGTTGTGGAGTATCTTTGCGGGCAGCTGCGTCTGTAGAGAGTCAAGCGCCGGACACGGAAATGTTATGTTGTGTAGTGTGTAGCTCTGCATGAGAGAGGCATTGTTAGTATGGAAGTTGAAGTATTGCTACAAGTGCTATTACAGTAAAGTAATAAAATAAGCAAATGATTCAGAAGAATGTGGGTGTCGTACCGTACAGTATCAATCATTCGCGCCGTGTTCGGTCTCCCAGAACGAACTAACGTGAATCAACAAAAATTAGTTACCATAAAAGAGTGCAAACAAGTGCCAGTGTCTTGTAGCGAGCGTGAGGACGTGCGTTCGATGATCGTGTTTCCGCATTATCAACAATCAGCCGCGCCGCGACGGTTACGCGCACGCTCGTACAAGTGAGAACTGAAAAATTAACTTTACCGACAGTGTTACATCATTACTAGTGTCAAGGAGGGCTGGTACCAAAAGAAATCTGTGTATGCTTGGCGAGCGTAAGAACTTTCGTTCGATTATTCGGCTTTCGCATCATCAACAATCACCCACGCCGTGTTCGGTACGCGTACGCTCGTCCAAGTGATATTGTGGACTGATAATCATCAAGACTGTCAATTGGGATAAACATTTACGACTTAGAGTGTAAACAGTGCAACCTGTAATTTCCATATCGCCTCAGAATGTAGATGTTCATTCCAGATGTAGAACAGTGTTGTGCTTAACGTTGAGAGGCTCCCTTTACTCGCTTGCATATTTCGATAGATAATTTCAGGCAAGCCATCAGCAGTGTGGAGCAGAGCAGTATGACCGCCGCAGGGTTATCAGGTATGTGGTGTGGACAGGGCGCACGGTCAAGAAACGGTCGAAACCACAACAAGTTTTAAAGATCCCCCACCCCCATTTGTACTCCCGGGCGTGTTACATGGCGACGTGTATTCAGCACCTGCAATTTCGGTTAAGAAGTGCCGCATAATTAACTTGGAGTGTGAACTGTTTATGTGTAAACAGTGACTATTACTTTCTATTGTTGAGTGACGTCACGCGAGCTCTGGTTGTGTACGTCAAAGAACTTGTGACACAATGTATATACTCGTCCAGTTCGTGACAATGCAAAGACCTAGTGCTACGAAGTAAACATACTCTACGGTGGTGCGCTTTTGGCGACGATAGCGGCATCTATGTGCGAAAGGGAATAGTTATCTGTCAGCCATTTCGGAAGACGACACTAGTGGCACCTATGGGCAAAATTGAAAACTTTTTGGCAGCCATAATCGTGTACGACGTGAGCGGCGCCTAGGAGCGACGCAGCAAATATTATCACGCTTTGCAGTTGAGTGCTGACAGCCGGATGGCGTCAACTGAGTCGGCGCTACGCAACAGCCGCGACTACGGAGCCAGAAGACAATGCAAAGTAAGTCGCGCATCACAATGTTACCTCAAGCAACTGAAGCAGCGAAAGTAATTTACTGGCAGTGCATATTACGTTCTATAATTATCTACTTACAAACAGTAACAGTTGAAGTACTTTTTTTCACAAAATTACGAGCCATAATTACTTTGCCGATCGTACATTAAAGTAAATGTCACTGTCAGACCATGCTTACTTAGTGGTCTAATTTTTAGTAAAGTTAATACAATTGCAGAACTATATTTACGCCAGCCGCGGTGGCCGTGCGGTTCTAGGCGATGAGTCCGGAGCCGCGGGACTGCTATGGTCGCAGGTTCGAATCCTGCCTCGGGCATGGATGTGTGTGGTGTCCTTACGTTAGTTAGGCTTAACTAGTTCTACGTTCTAGGGGACTGATGACCTAAGATGTTAAGTCCCATAGTGCTCAGAGCCATTTGAACCATTTTTGAACTATATTTATGTTAGCTTATATTTAATTCTTTTTTTCTTTTATGTGATCTCGTATGTTATGTGTGCTTCTGATCACGAATTACAGCGTTGAATGTGTACGGCGCTGTTGTTTGGTTGTGGTTATTGCCATCCATTCTGTGCTATGAGTGTTGTGACTTGATTTATTGCTCGCTTGAGTGACTTATCTGTGATTCAATATGGCAAATAATGAGGTTGGTGCAACTGCAGTAGACAGGGAGGTGAATGCAGACTTTTTGGGCGAAAGTAATCAGGTGGAGACGAAAACAGAAGGAAGGAGTAGTGAAGTGTTGGATTCCAGTATAGGGGACAGTAGTCTATCAACAGAGATGGGAGGTCCTAATACAGTGTCGTCACCTATCATGGAGACCTGTCCGTCTTTGACATGCTCAAAACGTTATTGCAGGACAAGCAATGGCTCTGAGCACTATGGGACTTAACATCTTAGGTCATCAGTCCCCTAGAACGTAGAACTAGTTAAACCCATCTAATGTAAGGACATCACACACATCCATGCAAGATAACAAACAATTAAGGGAAGATATTAAGCGATCAGTAGATCATAATAATAAACAATTAAAGGAAGAAAACAAGCAATTAAGGGAAGATATTAAGCGATCAGTGGAGCAAGATAAACAATTAAGGGAAGATGTTAAGGGATCGGTAGAGCATATAAACGAACAACTCAGTAAAACGATCGACGAGACTAATGAGGCTCTAAAGAAACTGGCTGAGTCAAGTCACCAGAGGATAGATGAACTTACCGTTCGGTTTGAGGAGAATGTTGCAGGCAATATTAAACGTTTTGAGAAGGTAGAGTCAGGTGTCAAAGAAGTGAAGCAAGAAACTACGAAAAAGGTTGAGGCTTACGATGAGCATTTTGAACAAGTGGATGAGGAAGAGAAACACTGTAAACACAGGATATCAGCTGTTGCGCTAAACCAGGATGCTTATGCATGGCCAGTAGAAGAGGTGTACAGTGAGGTAGGAACGACAAAGAAACAGGTCGGTCAGCAGGTGAAAAGCGAAGTGAAATCACTTTTAACTGATGGAAGCACTGCCAGAGGTAGCTTAATTGGTATACAAAATGATAAGGTCTTTCTTGGAATAGGGAATTTTAAGAACTTCGAACCAAATGGGAGATGGCATCCCAGAAATTTCTTAGATCAATTTAAGGGCGTGTTACCTGAATTATGGGACGAGCAAGGAAAGGCACGCTTCGTTGCAGCAAGACTGGAAGGTGAAGCTGGTACCTAGGGCATGAGAATAGGATATAAGTGTACAACATTTGCTGAATTTGAAAGGGAATTTTTGCAACAATATTGGTCACGACGGAAGCAAAATGAAGTATGCAACAATCTATGCCAAGGTAGAAGGTTTGATAGAGGCCATGACCAGAAATTAAAGACATTTTTTCAAGATTATTGTGAGAGGAATTTGTATTTAGATGAACCGATGACGACATAAGCAATAGTGTCTCTGATTATAAGCAAACAACCAACTGGAGTTCAGGATAAGTTGCTAGTCATCCCTAGAGATGACGTAGAAGCAATGAAGTCAGCCTCAGGATAATTAGACACGTTGTATGACTTACGTGTAATGGGAGAAGGAGTAGATGACAGGAGAGTATTAGGGGGCACTGAACCCAGTAAAGATGACCATTCAAACGATAATAATAGACATAATGGATGACAGAGGAATAATAATAATGACAGGAGACATTATGGTGTTCTCTGTGGCCATGGTGGTCACAGAGGCGACCATGGCGGTTACGGGTATCAGAACTCAAGGCATGATGCATTGGATGAGCAGGTGCGAAACTGGAAATATAGCAAGTGGAAAGAGTATACAGCATATTTTGAGGATGTAATTAACGTCATACCTCATGCCATGAGGGCAAACACCAGGTGGAAAACATTAAACTATACTATAGTGAGCAAGATTAATGAGCGACTGATATATTGTGATGTGTCTGAATCTGTATATATGTCAGCTGCTATTGTCCTTGAGTACAGACATTAATTTTTGATTATGATGAGGTTTTATGAGGACACTCTAATCGACTGAGATTTAACTAGGATGTGATCCCATCACATACAACATCATTTTTTTTCTATCACTTTCTATCTGTTTAATCTAGATTATATATATTACATTTCTTCTTGCCCACACAGTGACATGGTTTGAGTGATTACTAGTGTCTAGTGTAGATAGGTTGTGCTATCCAAAAGTTTTAATTTAAAAGTTCTTTACTACTCCTGCTTAATGATTGCTATTATTTTCTGTACCTTTCACTTTGTAACTAAATTTAACTTAGTGGACAGGCATATATTTTTCTTCTTGTTAGCCTATGTTTTTTTATTACTATGTTATATTCATATAGAACGTTGTAATGTTTACTGTAGTAGTAACGGACTATGAGTAAGTTGAATAGGCATTCCTAGGGCAGCAGTGAGAGCCCCATTAACCTGTTTCATGTACGTCAATGGACTGATTACTGCGAGGCGAGAGTGGCGAACTGACGACAATACTGCACATTTGCTCGTCGGAGCAGCATCGATGTTACAGTCACTCCCCACCCCTTTTAATGCAAAGAACACTCCCCTGTCACGCAACGTTGTGACTAGTGAAATAATTTTTTTTTGCTGCATTTTGACGGCCTAGTGCTGATGAAGTTTCTTTAGTGTTTTGCCTAATAGTGTCACCAGTGATATTGTCTGCTTGGAGTAGCAGTGAACGCGTGTGTTTTTCTACTATTTTTTATCTACTTGTTTCAGGTACCTGCCTATCATATCTAATCTTATAGCATTTGTAATTGTAAACTTTCTATTTCAGGGACTTAATATTCTTGTGTTTTACTGTGTGAGCTCTTTGTTTGTCCACTGTATTGTAAATGTGTTTCGCTATACAGGTTGCACTGCAGGTAGGGTTCTATTATTATGTATATTTTTTTCTTTCTTATTGACAACTGTTTACCTTCTGTTCGTTATGTTTCCATGATTATGTGTAACTAATGTCTGGTCTACAGTGTGGCAATGGTATATGCCATCTCTTTTACCCCCTTCAGGAGGGAATTATCTAGATTTCGATCTTCTCTTCGACTATTCGAAAACTTTGTCATGCGGAAATGTAAGCGTATTGTCATATCACTGGCGTAGTTGTGGAATATCTTTGCGGGCAGCCGCATCTGTGGAGAGTCAAGCACGGGACACGGAAATGTTATGTTGTGTAGTGTGTAGCTCTGCATGTGAGAGGCATTGTTAGTATGGAAGTTGAAGTATTGCTACAAGTGCTATTAAAGGAAAGTGATAAAATAAGCAAATGATTGAGAGGAAAGTGTGTCAAGAAGAAATTTAAAATGAGCAGTGCTGGTGATAACGTATTTGTGTATCCTCTCGTTACGTGTCGTACTGTACAGTATCAATCATCCACGCCATGTTCGGTCTCCCAGAATGAACTGATGTGAATCAGCAAAAATTAGTTACCATAAAAGAGTGCAAACAAGTGCCAGTGTCTTGTAGCGAGCGTGAGGACGTGCGTTCGATGATCGTGTTTCCGCATTATCAACAATCAGCCGCGCCGCGAGGGTTACGCGCACGCTCGTACAAGTGAGAACTGAAAAATTAACTTTACCGACAGTGTTACATCATTACTAGTGTCAAGGAGGGCTGGTACCAAAAGAAATCTGTGTATGTGTGGCGAGCATAAGAACTTTCGTTTGATTATTTGGCTTTCGCATCATCAACAATCATCCGCGCCGTGTTTGGTACGCGTACGCTCGTCCAAGTGATATTGTGGACAGATAATCATCAAGACTGTCACTTGGGATAAACATTTACGACTTAGAGTGTAAAAAGTGCAACCTGTGATTTCCATATCGCCTCAGAATATAGATGTTTATATCAGATGTAGAACAGTGTTGTGCTTAATGTTGAGTTGCTCCCTTTACTCGCTTGCATATTTCGATAGATAATTTCAGGCAAGCCAGCAGCAGTGTGGAATAGAACAGTACGATCACTGCAGGATTATAAGGTACGTGGTGTGGACAGGGCGCACGGTTAAGGAACGGTCGAAACGACAATCAGTTTTAAGGGTTCCCCACCCCCATTTGTACTCCCAGGCGTGTTACAAAGGACAAATACAGCAGAAGGAATTGATGACATTCCATCAGAGTTTCTAAAATCATTGGCAGAAATGGCAACAAAACGACTATTCACGTTGGTGTGTTGAATGTATGAGTCTGGCAACACACCATCTGACATTCGGAAAAATATCATCTACAAAATTATGAAGACTGCAAAAGTTGACATCTGCGAGAATTATCGCAGAATCAGTTAACAGCTAATGCATTCAAGATATTGACAAGAAAAATATACAGACGAATGAAAAAGGAAATTGAGGATGTGTTAGATGACGATCAGTTTGGCTTTAGGAAACGTAAAGACACCACAGAGGCAATTCTGACCTTGTGGTTTATAGTGGAAATAAGACCTGGAAAAAGCGTTCGACAATATAAAATGCTGCAAGATGTACAAAATTCTGAGGAAAATAGGGGTAAGCTATAAGGAGAGACAGGTAATATACAATATGCACAAGAGCCAAGAGGGAATAATAAGAGTGGGCAATCAAGAACAAAGTGCTTGGATTATAAAGGATGTATGACAAGAATGTAGTCTTTCGCCCCTACAGTTCAATCCGTCCATCGAAATGAAATAGAAGGTTCAGGATTGGAATAAAAATTCAAGGTGAAAGGATATTAGTGATATGATTCGCTCATGATATTGCTATGCTGAGTGAAAATGAGGATGTATTACACGATATGCTGAATGGAATGATAATTCTAATGAGTACACTAAAGCGCCAGAGAAACTGGTATAGGCATGCGTATTCATATGTGGAGATATGTGAACAGTCGGAATACGGCACTGCTCTCGGTGACGCCTATATGAGGCAACCTGTTTGAGACAACAAGTGTCTGGCGCAGTTGTTAGATAGGTTACTGCTGCTACAATGGCGGGTTATCAAAATTTACATGAGTCTGAACGTGGTGTTATAGTCGGCGCACGAGCGGTGGGACACGTCATCACCGAGGCAGCGATGAAGTGGAGAGTTCGCTGTACAACCATTTCATGAGTGTACCGTGAATATCAGGAATCAGGTAAAACATCAGCTCTCCGACATCGCTGCAGCTGGAAAAAGATCCTGCAAGAATGGGGCCAACGATGACTGAAGAGAGTCGTTCAACGTGACAGAAATGCAACCGTTACAAAAATTGCTGCCGATATGGACAATCAACAAGTGTCAGCGCACGAACCATTCAACAAAACATCATCGATAAGGGCTTTCAGAGCCGTAGGTCACCTCGTCTACCCTTGATGAATGCACGACATAAAACTTTACTCCTCACTTGGGCCTGTCAACACCAACATTGAACAGTTGATGACTAGAAACATGTTACCTGTTCGGAGGAGTGTCGTTTCAAACTGTATCGAAAGGATGGACGTGTATAGATACAGAGACAACCTCATAAGTCCATGGACCCTGTATATCAGTTGGGGACTGTTCAAGTTGGTGGAGGCTCTGTAATTTGCAGTTGGAGCAATATGGGACCCTTGATACGTCTACATACGACTCTGACAGGCAGCATCTTGTCTGATCACCTCCATGCATTAATGTCCATTGTGCATTACGATGGATTTGGGCAATTCCAGTAGTACAATACGACACCCCACATATCCAGAATTGCCACAGAGTGGCTCCAGGAACATTCTTCAGGCTACCAAACTTCCCCGACATGAACATTATTGAGCATATCTGGGATGCCTTGCAACCTGCTGCCCAGAAGAGATCTCCACTCCCTCATATTCCTACGGATTTATGGGAAGCCCTGCAGGATAAATTGTGTTAATTCCCTTCAGCACCACTACAGACATTAGTCAAGTCCGTGCCACGTCGTGTTGCGGCACTGCTGTGTGCTCGTGTGGGGGCTCTATACTATATTACGCAGTTGTACCAGTTTCTTTGGCTCATCAGTGTGTAACGTGACAACTGGTGGATGACTACGGCAAGTTTGTCGCATTCTCGAAGTGGTATTGTTGCCCAGAAGGTTGTGAGAAGATTCAAGAAATTTATAAATTTACATCTTTGCAGAATCGGGAAGCAGAAAGATTACCTATCCCTCAAGATAGAGATTCGGATAACATGGGTTTATGAACGCTTCTGGAAATCCATAACTACTATTCAATTGGCTTACCAATAAATAAATTGTTTCTCTTTAAAGAACTTTGTATTTATTTACTCACTTCAGTTTTCTGTCTCATTACTTACAGGCTTCAGGTGACTACCTCAACTTACGATTTCTACTGCATTGCTCATGAAAAATACAATGACTGAAGTACTAGGGCCACACCGCATGCAAACTTGGCGTTAAGCGGGAGACATCATGCCAGCAGGTATTGACAATCAGCAGCAGAAGCAGGCAGGCAGTACGGCCTTGGTTAGATCATGCTAGTCTGGAACATTATTGCAGTTCCATGTATGCACATATAGTAACATGAGCAGCCACATTTGATTACAAGCACTTCTAACAATACCACCACTTGCAAAGTAGGTTAGAAATCAGATTAATAATGTTGCTCACGCAGCAAATGTTCGCTTTATCAGGCAGCAACAAAGTTATTGACTGTGGATGGTATCATCAGAATGGAAATAATGAAGTCACTGCAAAAAAGCCATTAATCTTGGAACTTATCTTGAATGGATTCCCACGTAGATTTCGTCGAAGTTGTTATGGCTCATCTTGTTGATCCTAGGGTCATTCCACTTTGACTGCTAGAAGGTCCAGATCTGTATTTTAACAATATTTGAAGACCTAACAAATGCGTTTTCCAGGAAATTCTTAATGATCAAAGAATCCTAGATCAGAACAATGGTATGGTAGAAATAATTTTTGACTTGTTGTTCACGATCCACATTTTTATTAAACTTCTTGTAAATTCACATATACTTCTTCTTAATTGTCACATCATCAAGAAAACAGTTTTTTATCAATCTTGACTGCTCCTTTGCAAAGCGAAATAACAACTTAACTTCTGCAAAGTGAAAAAAAGACTGCTCTGTGCACATTCGCGCCAAAACGGTTACAAGTAAGTCAAAGATTGTGACAGTCTCACAGAAATGAATACACACAAGAACCATATCACTGCAATACATCGATACATCGGAGTATCTATACATTAATAAAACCAAATGTTAATATTGTCACAAAAATATGTCTGTTACTTCGCATAACAGTAGTACAATATTACTGGTATCGAGAACTAGGGTTGGAGTACCGTAATGGTCACGTGAATAAAGAACCATTACACACTGCAAGTGCACCTGTAGTAGCAATTGGCAGTGTTGCATGTCACACACAAAGGTATGTGACTGCAGCTAACTCCCACTCTTACGAAGAGCATGAACATAATAGTACATGAGACGAGTTCTATATATGTGGTGAAAAGCATTAATATCAGCGCTGTGCAGATTCACACAAATGCAGATGTCTGCATCTCTCAGTACATGTTTACCCACACCCAGATGTGCGTGCTGCCTGTATACATGTTGTAAGGGGTGTAAGTGCAATATAATTGTACATGACACCTTACAACGTAACATACCAGTGTGTTTTTTTCTTTGCATTGAACAGTCTTCCTTTAAACTGTACAACCTGATGTTTTCTGCACAGTTATAACTTCACCAGTAAGTGGACTATGCCTATTTGTATAGAGCAACTGTTTTGCTTGCACGCATCCATACTTCAACACCAGACGTGGTACTTGGAGGTACTAACCAAACCAGAAGCATATGACTTGCAGTAGCTACAATTGTTTGTAAATGACATAAATACTGATATAATGTTATTTAGTGCACTGTGTTCAATCACCAATAGAAACAGATGCACTTGTACCGGCTGTACGTTGTACAGATAATCAACACAAAGACCGCTACTCATTTGCTTCTGATGAGCCACGAAACGTTCTGCACAAGCTGATGATGAAGGCACGGGTAAGCGCGATCATTTGTCAGGCGCTGACAACATGGTTCCAAGCACAGTGTCACCACTTTCTGATGATGAGACAATGCAGGAAGAAGGAAGGTTAGGGTTTAAAATCCCATCAACAACTAGGTCATTAGATGGAGCGCAAGCTCGAAATGGGGAAGGATGTTGAAGGAAATCATCGATACGCTTCCAATGGAATCATCTTGCCATTTGCCTCATGTTATTTAGGGAAATCACACAATACCCTAAATCAGGAGGGCTGGACATGGATTTGACTCGTTTTCCTCTCATATGTGAGTCCAGAGTGCGAACCACCAATGCTTCACTTCCATATATAGCTACATACCATACAAATACTTTCAGAAAAGAACTCTATACTCGATGTTAACAAATTTCTCTTCTTCAGAAACGCTATCCGATCCATTGACAGTCTACATTTTATATCGTATCTACTTCGACCATAATCAGTTATTTTGCTCCCTAAATAGAACAACTCATCTACTACTTGAAATGTCTCATTTCTTAATCTAATTTCCTCAGCATCACCGGATTTAATTCGACTACATTCCATTATCCTCGTTTTGCTTTTGTTTATGTTCATGTTATATCCTCCTTTCAAGACACTGTCCATTTCGTTCAACTGCTCTTCCAGGGGCGTTGCTGTCTCTGACAGAATTACAATGTCGTCGGCAATCCTCAAAGTCTTGATTTATACTCCTAATTTTTCTTTTTTTCCTTTAGTGCTTGCTTAATATACAGATTGAATAACATCGGAGATAGGCTACAATCCTGTCTCATTCCATTCTAAATCACTGCTTCTCTTTCCTGCCCTCAACTCATAACTGCCCTCTGGTTTCTGTACAAATTGTAAATAGCCTTTTGCTCCCTGTATTTGACCCCTGTCACCTTCAGAATTTGAAAGAGAGTATTTCAGTCAGCATCGTCAAAAGCTTTCTCTAAGTCTACAAGTGCTAGAAACGTAGGTTTGCCTTTCCTTAATCTGTCTTCTAAGATAAGTCGTAGCGTCAGTATTGCCTCACATGTTCCAGCATTTCTGCAAAAAGTTGTTGTTGTTGGTCTTCAGTCCAAGACTGGTTTGATGCAGCTCTTCATGCTACTGCTGTCCTATGCAAGCTTCTTCATCTCTGAGTAACTACTGCAAGATACATCCTTCTGAATCTGTTTCTTCCCCAAGGAAGTCTTCTACCAGTTTTTCTAATCGTCTGTAAAGAATTCTTGTTAGTTTTTAGCAGTCGTGTCTTATTAAACTGATAGTTCCATAATTTTCACACCTGTCAACACTTGCTTTCTTTGGGATTGGAATTATTATATTCTTCTTGAAGTCTGAGGGTATTTCGCCTGTCTCACACATCTTGCTCACCAGATGGTAGAGTTTTGGCAAGGCTGGCTCTCCCAAGGCTATGAGTAGTTCTAATGAAATCTTGTCTACTCCTGTGGCCTTATTTCGACTTAGGTCTTTCAGTGCTCTGTCAAATCCTTCATGCAGTATCATATCTGCCATTTCATCTACATCCTCCTCCATTTCCGTAATATTGCCGTCAAGTACATCGCCCTTGTATAGACCCTCTATATACTCCTTCCACCTTTCTGCCTTCCGTTCTTTGCTTAGGACTGGTTTTCCACCTGAGCTCTTAATGTTCATACAAGATGTTCTCTTTTTCCAAAGGTCTCTTTAATTTTCCTGTAGGCAGTATCTATCTTACCCCTAGTCAGATAAGCCTCAACATCCTTACATTTGTCCTCTAGCCAACCCTGCTTAGCCATTTTCCACTTCCTGTCGATCTCATTTTTTCGGTTTGTATTTCTTTTTGCCTGTTTCATTTACTGCATTTTTATATTTTCTCCTTTCATCAGTTAAATTCAATATCTCTTCTGTTACCCATGGATTTCTACTAGCCCTCGGCTATTTACCTACTTGATCCGGTGCTGCCTTCACTATTTCATCTCTCAAAGCTACCCATTCTTCTCCTACTGCATTTCTTTCCCCCTTTCTTGTCTATCTTCTGTTATCCAAGGACTAGTAGTAACAAAAATATCTACTACCATAAGTATCGACATGTTTCTCTTCTATTCAAAGCGCATGCAGGATGACATGACGATGAGAGGCAGATACATAAGTGATAATTTTACTTCTTCTTCTAACAATAATCGTAATCTTGTTTATGTTTGGATAAAATATTTTCATTTTCGTTTTTCTTTCTAGATGCAACTGATAAAGATATTGGAAGGGAAGTGGGAACTGAGCGAACTCGAAACATTTGGAATATACCTCACCTAATATTGTGAATTACAGTGGTAAAATGGAAAGGAGCGTTGGGGTCATTAGCCATTAGGCCCCTCATGCTGCAGGCCCGGCTGCCTTGGTGCAAGTCTTATTACGTTCGACGCCACACTGGGCCACTTGCGCGCCAGATGGGGATGAAATGATGATAAAGACAGCACAACACCCAGTCCCTGAGCGGAGAAAAGCCCCGACCCAGCCGGGAATCGAACCCGGGCCCGTAGGACAGCAATCCGTCATGCTGACCACTCAGCTATCGTTACAATGGTGATGATGAGTGACTGAAAGAACTTATCGTCGATGAATCTCGACGTAAGTATCAGATATTAAACATTATTCTTGAACGTACATATCTGTTGCTTGTGTCTGTACGTGATACTTATCAATATCACTTCTCTTTCGATTGCAGAAGGCGTATCGGAAGCTTCAGAGAGTGGTCTTTCAACACCATTACCAGACCCTTCATTGATATGGGCATCGACTCTTGCGTCACCTCAGCCTAGCAGCGGCAGGGCGGTGCCGTCGACGTCTGCATCATTTCGTTAGGGTTGTCAGTGGTAGTAGGGTGATGCTATCTACATCTGTATCGCCTCCATCTATCAGTAGCAACACAGTACTGTCAAGGTCTACAGCATCTCACACTTCACTGTCATGCTACTGCCACCGGCCTAACAGTTGCTTGGTGGTACCATCAACATCTGCGTCATCCCATCCCCAGTCTAGGAGTAGCAGACACAAAGCCCACCTTGTTCACCAACAGTAGGTCAATCATGCAGCCATATTTGTCTGATCTGTGGTTGCTGGTGCTTTCAGGAATAGCATCTTACACTTCTTCTTCTTCTTTTACTTGGGATTGTCCCAAAGTTTGCTCAGGCTCAGCATTGTTACATTCGGATTTGACAAGGTTAAGTGAAAGGTGTGGCTGGATGCCCTTCTTGCCACCACCCCGAACCCCCCAGGATGGAATCAGTGTACCCCAGCTGTCTGCATTTAGTCTAAACCATGAAAGAGTGCGAACATGTTTCAAATGTTTGTGAGTCATGTAACTGAGGCGGGATGGGGGACCAACCCAGTGTTCACCTAGTGTGATGCGGAAAACCGCCTAAAACCACATCCAGGCTGGCCAGTCATTATTCCAGGAGTATCGTGCCCTCAGCTGCAAAGCAAATCTCTCATGTGAGCCGGCTCACGCCCTAAAGAAGGCAACAATGGTGCAGCAAAGAAAACTATAGTCAAACTTTGGAGAAAGTATGGTGTGATATTTCAGAATATGCCAACTGCAGACTGGTATGGAACTTTTACCTAGATCATCATACTGAAACCTTTTTTTGATATGAAGGGCTTTGGTGAGGCACCCAGCCACATACTCTGCCTTCATGTGTAGCAGACGTTTTTGACCCACTTATTGCGGTTTCCAGTATCATTCCTCTTCCAGATGATATTGTCACTAAAATGGCATGCGTCGATGTCCACAGTCAGGATGAGAATGATGAATATTGATCTTCATGGTCGTTTCTGGTTCGCAATATAAATTATTCAGGTCATGTACATCTTATGAATACACACATGACATCTAACGTCTGTGGGCATTATAACTTTGTTGACATCTTATACCCTGTCATGATCCTAGACCTGCCAAAATTTGGGAAAAAGAGCTCTAATAAGCAGGAGAGCTTCTTTTAAGTTTGGAATGTAGGAGACGAGGTACTGGCAGAAGTAAAGCTGTGAGGATGGGGCGTGAGTCGTGCTTGGGTAGCTCAGTTGGTAGAGCACTTGCCTGCGAAAGGCAAAGGTCCCGAGTTGGAGTCTCGGTCCAGCACACAGTTTTAATCTGCCAGGAAGTTTCATATCAGCGCACATTCCGCTGCAGAGTGAAAATTTCATTCTGGAAACATCCCCCAGGCTGTGGCTAAGCCATGTCTCCGCAGTATCCTTTCTTTCAGGCGTGCTAGTTCTGCAAGGTTCGCAGGAGAGCTTCTGTTAAGTTTGGAATGTAGGAGACGAGGTACTGGCAGAAGTAAAGCAGTGAGGATGGGGCGTGAGTCTCGCTTAGGTAACTCAGTTGATAGAGCACTTGCCTGCGAAAGGCAAAGGTCCCGAGTTCTAGTCTCGGTCTGGCACACAGTTTTAATCTACCAGGAAGTTTCAGAATTACTCAGTTGGTGTTTACTGTCTGTGCACAGAGTAGAAAATAAACAAACCAGGAGGTGGGAGGCATAGTATAGCCTAGTCGGTCTCCTCCACTTTCCAAAATTAGTCAGTCAATATCCTAAATACATAGTTTTATTGCTATTATTTGAAGGCAAGAAGTAACACTGTGTCTGAATCAAAAATATGTCCTGTCTACTTTCCATCCAAATGGCGAGACACCATGGTACAAGGCACTATTGCCACAGATGCTTCAACTCTCTTACTATTAATGAGTATTTAGAAAGAAATCTGATTGATTGCTTGAACCAGAAACCAATATGTGTGGAAGTGCCCACTGACGATAAAAAGTTCTTGAAGTTTAAGAACACTCTCCACAAGGAATGGTGTCTCTTTGTTTTATATGCTGACTTCGAGTACTTACTAGTTCCTGTGGCATGTTGTGAAGGTGATCTCAACTCCTCTCACAACACTTTCACAGAATGACATTTACTGTACAAAGCAACATATCAGGTTTTAAGCTCTTATGATTCCAGATGCTAGAAATTTGATTCATATGTTGGGGATAATCCTGTAAGATGGTTAATGTCTGCGCTTTAAAAACTTCCTTGGGATGTTGATGGCCTTTATAGTAAAAATATCCCAGATATTGCCTGTGGATAGAAAAGCGGAAACTCCATGTAGACACCACTGTCATCTAATAGGGATGTTCCATAGTGCAGCTCACAATGCATGCCACTTGAAATACAAATTACCATAACACATAATCATTTCCTTCCATTATTTGAATGGATGTAATGCTCACTTCCTTGTTAGCACAAAGGGATTTTTGGGTTGGAGGATGATAATGGCAGTATCATACCAGACAATGTAAAAAAGCTGCTTCTAATTCTCCAAGTAAATGGCATGGAGAATATCATTCTGCTTCCTGGGTTTGCAAGCGAAAATATGTTGCCTGATACAACTACATTCACTAGCGAACTCAAGGGTGCTGCCATAATGGATGTGGAGTATAGGATGTGGTGAATGTTTGGCAGGAATTTAACATCTCTGACTAGAGGTTTGTGCTAAACAGTACATGGAGACAGATTTGCACTTGCTTGCAGACATTTTCAAGAAATTCTGGATTGAATGCCAGGGCACATACACTCTGGATCCTTCTGTTATTATTCTGCGAAGGCTTTTGTGGGATGCAATGCTGAAAAAGTCAATCGTTGACTGATATTGATACATTTATTTTCTTCAAACGTGGGACTTGTGAGGGACTTTGCAAGTGCGTTCACAGCTACATGAAGGTGAACAACCTGCAATTGAATAAGGAGTACAGACCATCTGACAATTACACTTCCATCCTTCACTTAGATGTAAACAATCTCTACTGACAAGCCATGTGTCAATCTTCACCAACAGAAGATTTTGATGGTTGTCCAAAGTTGAAATTGCCAGACTGAAGGATAAGATCCACAATGTGGCTGCTGATGCTGGTACAGGATTTTACTGGAGGCAGACCTGAAATATCCTACCATGACGAGCACAGTCACTGTCATTGTATCCAGAGAGCCTAGTCCCATGGAATGGTTCTGTCCTCAAGCTGATGACAATGCTAGGAAATAAGCAGAGTTACATTCTGCATTATAGAAACCTCCAGTAGCGTCTCAGAATGGAGATGCGACTTCTCAGAATCACACGCAGCACCTCTTTCGACCAATGTCCAATAACATGGAACATAGGACTCTAACGAAATGGGATTTGGAAAATATTTTTGTAAATTAATGAATAATTCAGTTTCTGGCAAAACCATGGAGAATGTTAGGAAGTGTCACGATATTCATCTAGTTTGCCACTGAGATGGACGTGGTGAGAGAGATTACGTCACCAGGCAAAATTTAAGTAGGCCACACTCGTCAGTGAAGGACTAGTCGCTACAGAGATGGCTGAGATTTCAGTCAAGTCATCATCATCATCAGTTATCTGCTATATTAGCAGGTCCTTTGCCTCTCCATTTTCTGCGATCCATTGCTTCCTTCTTAAGGCTGCTGTATGTTGTACCGTCCATCATGTCATCCGGTATCTGGAATCTCTTCCTTCCTCGCTTCCTTTTCCCTTCTACATAACCTTCTAAAACTGTTTTTATCAGTCCGTCATTCTTTCTTAATATATGCCCAATCCAATTTCTTTTTCTTCTTTTTATTACATCTAGTAACTGCCTTTTCTCTCCCACTCTTCTCAGTACCTCTTCATTTTTTACTCTGTCCATCCAACTTATTCTTTCCATCTTCCACCATGTCCAGTTCTCAAAAGCCTCCAGCCTTTCTCTGTCTTTATTCCTCATAATCCATGTTTCAGCGCCATATAGAAGAACATTCCATACAAGACATTTTATGTCTCTCTTTCTGAGTTCTCTGTCCATACCGCTGCAGAAGATTCTCCTTTTCTTATAAAACGCCTCTTTTGCCATTGCTATCCTTGTTTTAATTTCTGTGGTGCACTTCCAGTCGGTGTCTATCCTGCTTCCAAGATACTTAACATTTTGCACCTGTTCTAGTGTTTCTCCATTCAGCACAATTTTTATTTCCTTATTTCCTCCTATTGCCAATACTTTTGTTTTATTTGTGTTAATTTTCATTCCATATTTTTTTCCATTAGTTACAATGGTGTCCACCAAATCCTGTAATTCTTTTTCCCCTGTGGCTAGAAGGACCATGTCATCAGCAAATCTCAAGCACCCTACTCTTCTTCCTCCAATTTCTACTCCTTTGTCATCTAATGAGCATTGGTCAATCATATTTTCCAAGTACAGGTTGAAAAGAGTAGGTGATAAACAGCATCCTTGTCTTACTCCTTTTCCTAGTCTGATCCAGTTTGTACTTTCTCCTCTCACTTTAACTGAAACTTTTTGATTAAGGTACAATGAGTTTATAAGTCTTCTGGTTTTCCAGTCCACTCTCTTTTCCCTCATAATAGTCGCCAGCTTGTCCGAAACCACATTGTCAAAAGCCTTTTCTAAATCGATGAAGCACATATATAGGTCTCTTCCTTTTTCAATAAACCTTTCTCCCAAGATTCGTAGGAGCCCTATTGCATCTCTGGTGCCCGTATTCTGCCTAAAGCCAAACTGCTCCTCGCCGAGATTCTCCTCTATTACTTTTTCAAGTCTTGTATTAATTATTCTTAACATCACTTTGGCTGCATGTGAAATGAGGCTTATTGTCCTGTGCTCGCTGCATTTCTTGGTTCCTTGTTTTTTCGGTAATGGAATCATTACTGTTGTCAAAAAGTCCTCAGGCCATTCACCACTGTCGTATATTTTATTACATAACCTCAATATTTCTCTTATTCCATTGTGGTTCAAGCATTTTAGTATTTCTCCCGGTATTGTATCTGTACCTACTGCTTTGCCATTTTTCATTGCAGCAATGGCAGACTTTACTTCTTCCATTATGATGGTCGGTCCTTTCTCTTCATCACTTACACTGTTGTGTGATTGAAGTTCCAGAGTTTCTGGTTTGCTATTTGTGTCATATAGCTCTTTTATATATTCTTCCCATCTCTGGAGGACATCGTCACGATCTTTATACACTACCTCTTCGTCTTTACTCAAAATTTCCATAGTAGCACTTCCTGCTCTGTTTTGTTCCCATGTCATAGTCTTTACTCTGTTGTATAGTAAGTCGTATCTTCCCTTCCTGTCCAGTTCTTCAATTTCATCACATTCCTCTTTTAGCCATTTTTTCCTAGCCTGCTCAGTTTCTCTTCGCAGTTCGTTATTTAACCTTCGGTATATCTTTCTTGCATCTTCAGTGTTCTTGTTTTTCAACTTTCTTCTCTCCTCCATCTTGGAAATCATTTCTTGTGTGACCCATGGTTTTTTTGACCTTTTCCCTTTTACACATCCTATATTTTGCTGTCCTGCTTTAATGATTCCTTTTTTCAGCATATTCCAGTACTCGTTGGCATTATCAGGTGCTTCTTTGTCTCGTAATGTGTTTAGAAAGTCCCGAGACAGCATTTCTGTAATTTGTTCTTTGTTGGACCTTATCTTCTCTAGATCCCATTTCTTCACCATTGTCGCCTTTTTCAGTTTTTTCATTCTTATTTTTATTTCTGCCATAAGTAAGTTGTGGTCACTATTAATATCTGCACCTGGTAATGTGTGCACCTTCTTGATTCCATTCCTGTATCTTTCTTCTACCAGTATAAAATCGATTTGGTTTCTATATTTATCCCCTGGTGATTTCCAAGTGTAGAGCCTCCTCTTATGGTTCTTGAACCATGTGTTTGCCACTATCAGCTGCCTTTCCCTGCAGAAGTCAATTAACCATTCACCTCTGTCATTTCTCTTTCTAAGACCATGACTGCCTACTATGTTTCCCTCTTTCCCTTCTCCCACAATGGCGTTCCAGTCTCCCATTACTATTTTGCAGCATTTTTTATTTTCGTCCATTATTCTCTCTATTACATTGTACGTTTCCTCTACAATTTGGTCATCATGTTCTGAAGTTGGCATATACACCTGGACAATCAGTAAATCTTTTTGTGCTCCTTTCAGCCTTACACCAATAACCCGGTCTTTTGCATAGTCTACATATTCCACACATTTAGCCAATTCCTTTGTCATAATCATTCCTACTCCATTAATTCCTTTTACTTCTCCTCCTGAGTAGTAGAATAGATATTCATCTGACTGTAACTCTCCATGTCCATTCCATCTTACCTCAGCAACTCCTACGAGGTCCATATGATTCTTTTCCATCTCTCTTTTAAGGTTTTCTAGTTTTCCTGCTTGTAGCAGTGTTCTGACATTCCAGGTACCAATTCTCGTTTTGATTTTTTGCCTCCTTTCAAGTTGTTGTCCCCCCCCCCCCCCCCCCCCCCCCGGAGATCAGTCAAGTACACGAAACCTATCTGTGTCGGTATGTGTGTTTTTGACCTCTCCAAACTCCACTTGTACTGATTCCAATACAAGTTTGCAAAACGAAACTTCACTGATGTCAACTAACTTTATTTGGATACAGACAGCCAGTACAGTACAGTACAGACAGACAGTGTGATGCTGCAGTATATGTTATGTAATTAGGTGCAATCCCAAGGAATTTGTACGTCTGGTTATGGGGTTGATAATGCTGGCGGTGTATCACCGTATCACCTCAGAACAAGAAGATTACTGACCTTATGAAAGATGAGATGTATGGCTTGCAGACTGTGGAGTTTCTAGGGCTTAGGTCGAATATGTATGTATACCATGTAGATGTAGGCGACACACAGAGAGGAGCTAATGGCGTGCACTGTGCAGTCTTTCAGTCACTCACAATCGAAGACCATAAAGTGTGTCTCTTTTGCTGATGATGAATCTCCTTATATGGTGCAGAAAATAGTCTTTCAATCATGGGACCATGAGACACATGCTGCACTGCAACTGATGGACAGTCTGTCACACCGTGATGACAAACCCTTCATCTTGTACTGATGGGACCCTGCCATGCTTACACTATTAACTTGAGTGATGTGTGTTTGTGTGTGTACATAGGTGTGTGTGTGTGTGTGTGTGTGTGTGTGTGTGTGTAGCAGGTAGATGAAGTGTTTATCATAGTTGTGTGCATTTGTGTGGGTGTGTGTGTATGTATGCACGTGAATTATACATTATTATATGTACCGTACATACAAGTGCAGACCGGCCGTGGTGGCCAAGTGGTTCTAGGCGCTACAGTCTGGAACCGCGCGACCGCTACGATCGCAGGTTCGAATCCTGCCTCGGGCATGGATGTGTGTGATGTCCTTAGGTTAGTTAGGTTTAAGTAGTTCTAAGTTCTAGGGGACTGATGACCTCAGAAGTTAAGTCTCATAGTGCTCAGAGCCATTTGAACCATTTGAACCATATAAGTGCACACTGTGTGTGCTTTAAATAATTACAAATATAGTGTGTTTGCATGTATGTGTGTGGTTCTTCACCTGCAGCTGCTAATCTCTATATCTTGTAAATATGTAAATTGTCTTAATATAACGTTGTCTATGTTACTGTAAATATCGCATAGTTAATCAGTTTCTGTTAACCATCAGAAAACACATCATATATAAAATCATTCTGCATTCTTGCAATCTCTTTTGAAGAAGAAAATGAATTGTTCCTGGTACAGCATATCACTGCTGCTGCAAATATTGTATAGTTGATCAGTAGCTGTAATGTAAATGAAATCATTCTACATTTATGTAATCTCATTTTTTGAAAAAGATCTATTGTTTTTGATAATATCCAGGGATTAATTTGCTATATCTGTATCATCATTATTATTTGATCCTTTTATCATTAAAGTTATTGTAGGGTGGGAGTAAATGGCAACAATTTCACAGAGCTTTTTTTTTTAGTTTACACAATCTTTCAGCTTTACAGAAGCATACAAATAATTTTTGTATGCTTTGAATTCAGCATTAATTGTGTTCAACCTATAGGTGCAATTACATACATGGGCATTCCTTCAGTAAACTCAGCCTCCACTGATTTTATAGTTACTGGTTTTATAGTTACACTTATACACTTTGTATACACGGAATAGAGGCCTCGATTTGTATCTATATTTTTATCGAACAAATACAAACAAATTCGTTCAAAAATGGCTCTAAGCACTATGGGAATTAACATCTGAGGTATGGAAACCAACAGCAGTCTATTAGTGGTAACTAGTAATGCACAATAGAAGTCTTTCAGTTTAATAGCACTTAAATGGTTTAAATATATTTGCATATCCAATTTCGTTAATGATAGCATTGTCTCATCATACATATCTACTACAGACATTACAACCAAACATTTGAAGCAGGGGTGTGAGAAGTGTCATACACGTCTGTCATTTTCCTGTCTATATACTCCATAATAATGCATTCTTTGTCCCACCCACACCATAACTACTGCATATAGCATAATGCATAGCTATAGTGAGCAATATGTCGTTCTAATGCATTGTCTCAGACAGTTTATAAAGTGATCCATGAGTAAACTGAGGAAAGTGTAAGGAGTGGAGCATAAGTTTTTGGAGATTCGCTTGGAGAATGACACCATCAGACAGGACACCAAAACCGTCGTTTTCCAAGCCAAAATCACCCAACTGCTCATTAAGAAAGTAAACATCGTACTCACTCTGATTGCGGAGCAATGGAAGCGAAGGGAGAGTTATAAACAAAACATCTGGTGATTCAAGCTGTATTGTATAATCTGATGCCAACAATGTGTACAGACACGCCATGCAATACTGTGTACTTATTGGAAGGGTTCGATGAAAGGCTAGTGTTTAAATCGATGGATTAACTGATGATATTGCAACTATGGAATATAATGCTGATGAAGGATATTTCTTGGAGGTGGACTTGATGTGTCCTGTTAGTTTCCATAATATGCACAACGATTTGCGGCCATATCCAGAGTATCAGACTCCGCAGGACATTTCCCACCCAAAGCTCTGGCAACGCTAGAGAATAGATCACGATATTCTACCAACATTTCATAAAAAATGCACATGTGAGTATTACTGTGAACAGTTTGATGCAACAAGAATAAAAATTACGTCAAGTGCATTAGGGAGCTTGAGCAAAAACCATGTGTATTTGTTTTTTCGCTGAGCACTCTAACATAAAATTGACGTGAGGTAGAAATGGACACTGTAGGGGTTTCGGTTACTACGACTGTCGAAGACCAGACGTCATACATCAGCCTAGGAACTTCACTCGGCGAAGACCCGTCAGAAATCCTCAGTGCAAGTGCAAGTGAAGTTTGTAGTGAGTTTACAGTGGACTATGGTACAGTTTCACTTTGAGTTAAACTTTTTCACGTTGGTCGTATGAGCACAGATCATAATCTAAGATCTGGAAAGACAAAAGCGCCGGTAGATGAACGAAGAGTGAAACTAATGTCAGATGAACTTTAATAAGATCGCTTGGCGATTGTTGACGAACAATCTGAAGCCACGGGAATTCCACCAACACCAGTATTCCGTATTCTGACAAATGATTTGAAGAAGAGAAAAATTTCTGCGAGATGGATCCCACACTGTTCGACGGCTGAAGAGAAGCAAAACGCCCGGACATTGCAACCTTGCTCAAACAGTCATTCGACTATGAAGGTCAAGGATCCTTTTGTTGAATTATCTCTATTGGTAAAACGTAGATTAGAGACTTTGGACCGGAGCTGAAATCACAGTCCAATAGATTCTCCACGTACAAAAAAATTTCGACGCTCTCAAGCAAAGCTCAAGCAAATGACGAGTTTTGCGTGTGATCATCGAAGAATCATCATGACAGATAGACTCCCATGTGGAACAGATGTCACTGCGGTGTAGTATCGTAACTTCACGCAAAACCTGCGCAGAAAAATGCACAAGTTGCTCGAGGCTGGGCCACTCATTCTACACGATAATGCTCACCCGCATATCGGCAATGTTGTAGCAAAAAAAAGTGCGTGAATGTGGATGGGAAATGAAGCCTCATCCTAGATACATCCCGGACATGAATCTACCAGACCACGACTTGTTCCCAAAGTTGAAGAAATCTGGACGTCGCTATGTTTCTGTAGGAGAGCTCTCTACCACCGTTACCGAATCCATTCGAGAGATGGACAGAATGGTGTCTGAGATGGAATAATAGATAGAACTTCTGATACGTTGGGACAGGTCTTGAAGGACTATAAAGAGGTATTGAAAAAAAGAAACGTGTAACTCAGTTAGAGTAGTGCGCGTTATTTATGAAATGTCCCTCGCATTATGGATTACAGAAGCCTCAGACAGTGTCTCAGTTTCGGATTGGAAATGAGAAAATATTTCGTGGTGTCATCTTCAAGCAGAGTCCATACTTGAGGTCATATTTTGATGTGAAAAGCGAAAAGAGGGATTCTGTGTCAAGTAGTTTTGAAAGATAGAGAAATATGTGCACTAATGAACCTCTTTTGAAAAAAAAAAAAGAACAGTGGAGAATGTTAGGTATCACCACAAAATTAATTTAGCCAATAAATGGAATGGGCTGTTCGAAACCATACGTTACTACACCATGCCAGCTTTTACATGGATAAGTATCTTCAGCAACGAATTTAGTACGGCTTGTGTGACCTATTATGTCAGTATGTGTGTATTAGACCCGTCAAAACTCCACATGTGCCAGATTCATCACGAGGTTGCTGAGAGTCATTTTGAGCTTCCAAAGTTCCTTTATATGGATGTGGATAACCATTTGCAGGATGAAGGACTGTGATGTATATGATAAGAAGCATGTGATAAGGAACTACAATGATATGTTCTACATGATCCATATTCTATATGTCAAATAAATGTACATGTCGTGTGACTAGGGCCTCCCGTCGGGTAGACCATTCGCCGGGTGCAAGTCTTTCGCTATGACGTCACTTCGGCTACTTGCTCGTAGATCGGGATGATATGATGATGATTACGACAACACAACACACAGTTCCTGAGGGGTGAAAATTTACGACCCAACACGGAACCGAACCCGGGCCCTTAAGATAGACATTCTGTCACGCTGACCACTCAGCTACTGGGGGCGGACATTTCATATGCCATGAAGCTGGTAAACAGTTAGGTTATTGGCATGATGAAAGGCAAGGGAAATGGATCACAGATTATGAGGTTTGTGGGTCTATAAGCCAAAATATATGTATACCATGTATAAAAAAGTCACATTGTACGACAGGCTAAGGGCCTGAGTTTTTCAACCACATGGGGTCTTTTGATTGACCTGAAGTACCTGCGTGGCGGATGATGCTGACGTGCCACACATGGTGCGAGAGGCTAATTTTCGATCTAAGAGTCATGTGGTTTATATATTTGAAGAACTGAGAGTTGGTCTGTCACGTAATGACGATGAGTGGTTCATTTGTGATGATGAAATCAAAACTCTGCTGCACTCAGACTATCCACTTGAGTGAGAGACAGGGTGAATTTTTGGTTTTCGACTTATTGCTTTTTATAAAGCTGTTGTATGAAATGATAATTTTGCATAAAATGAATACATTTTACAAATCTGAATACATCTCTAGATTTTTCATATTTTTTCATTTTGTTTTCAATGACAACTCTCTCTGATATTTGAAAATTAAACTATGTTTGTATATTGTTACTGAAATTAATTGAAACATGTTTTAGAGAAATGAATGCAACAAACATTAATATATATATATATATATATATATATATATATATATATATATATATATATATTGTTAAAGTAGTTTTGTCTTTAATCTTACTTTCTCCCACATCCTTTATGTATGGGTATGAAAACGTCAAAACCATTTGCACAGCTGTCTGTACCGGCGCACTCAGTTTGCTCATTTTAAAATAAAAAGCTTATCTGTAAAGGGTATTTGCGTTTCTTTAGCCCTCCTATTACTCGTCATTTTGTTGCGTGTGCAGAAGGGGGAGGGGGGGGGGTGTACAGCACTGACAGGTGGGTAAACGAGACAGTATCACCCTCAATACCAGTTTTCTTTGGCTCTTTGTAAACACCCCTGTGTAGACACTGCCATTTACTGACTACTAGGAGTCAGCATGAGAGGCATCCCTTTCGGCAACCCTTAGATGTCTCATGCGGTCAGCAGGCGCTGGTTCAGCGACGTAGCACCATCCAACTGAGGTGTGTAGAAATGTTTTCATGTCACACATGCGCCAATGTATCAGTGAATGGCTCCTTCTCTACAGGGTCGTCGTTGAAGAGCCCGAAGTCCCCAAGTGCGTGGATTGCAAACTGGGGATATTAGAACGTCCTGTGGCTGGTTTATTTATTCATGTGTCAATATCACAGCTCCTCATGACCAGACCACGGAAGACCGCGGATCCGGAGAGCTGAAGAAGCATAAACACCCTAGTGGTTCCTCCCTGTATACCAGAGCAGAAACTGCAGCTGCGCTACATTCCAAACGGCCGAGATAACATTCAAGGATGTTGCAGGCCACGATGTCCTTAGAGAAGGATTAAGTCCTCAGGGGTGTGTCAGCAATATCAAAGGATGTCAAGAAGGCGTCCTGTTGCTCAACGAACCGCGAACTGTCGTTCCCGACCGCCGAATTGGTGGTTTCAAAGACGCCATTTATGCCACCTCCTGAGGCCTTCTCGTCTCGACTCTGAGCACCAGTGCGTCTGAAGTGTTTTCTTCAGCCATCCACAAGTAAACGACGTGATTTCAACGTTGGGCTCTGACGTTCATGGCAGATGCGTCAAGGGAGCGGTTGAGAGGTGGGCAAGAGGGGATGTGAGGACATGCCCATTGTGCGACAAGTTCACGGTGATGCTGGGTAGAACTGTGGTGAAATTTGGTGCCATTGTGACATCATTACCCATCTTACGCCACATATGAACTTCTCTCTGGCGTTTGTTTCGCATGGGTCGGTACCTCTCTGTTCGAAGAGTCATCGAACCTGTGGGTGGCGTTGCGGGTGCATTCACACGGTTACAGGGAGCTTTGAGCCAAAGCAATGGGGTGCAATTATGGGGTTTAGAAAAAGTGTCGCTTTAATAGTGTTGTTCAGTGTATTTACATCTAATACAAATTTATGGCCTTGTCTTACAGTATTTGTATTTTAGCCTTGCATGGAACTGAAGTATTTGCTATGAACATTAAGGCCAGTAAAAAAATATAAGCATTTGAAATGCACTGCTAAAGAAGAATGCTGAAGACTGGGCAGTTTTATAACTACCGATGAGATACAGAATCGAGCCCGGTGGGGAGGTGGGGGGGGGGGGGGGTGGCGGGGCAGAATTTTATGTCACGACAGAAGGAATCGGTTGATAGGACATATCCTGACACAACAACAGATGGTCACTTCTGTAATGCAGGGAAGTGTTTGAGTGGGGGGGGGGGGGGGGGGAGGGGAGGGGGCAGGGGGAGGGGGCAGGGAAATAAAAACTGTAGTAGGGGACTAAAGCTCGAATGCAGTGAGTATCTTCATGTGGGTATGGGTTGGAGCAATTATGCTGAAATGTAGAGGCTCTGCAAGGACAGTCTAGCGTCCAGAGCTATAGTTGAAGCATATTTGATAGACACTGGACTGTTTCAGCAAATAAAAATAAAATTGTTTTACATCTCGAGTTCCTACCAAGGATTCCTATACATTTTCGTAGGACTTAAGTAAATTCCAGAACTAAAATTCAACTCCAACGTTAATATGTATTGTGTTGTCTTTTCACGAGTTACAGCACTTCCGTGTTCTAGCTATAATGAACCAGTACTTGTACCATAGGCCGATATGGTCACTTTGAATACGCAATAAAAAGAACAAAACAGGAGCATTAGCGCAGTTAAGAATCTGAGTTCTGATCTTAGCGTATAAATTATTACACGCCAGATGCAGATTCACATATGCGCAAGAGGTGTTATTTCTGGAAAATACTGCGTCAGTCATGAGTAATAAGATGGTGTTACATTTATTGTTTGGTTGAAAGGATGCAGACTGCACGATAAAAATAACTGAAACATAACTATAACTTCACACTGGAGAAGGTATTCATTCGCCTTCAGCAGGCGGGTTTTCATGGCAATCGTTTTCTTTGGGCTTCCATGCCCTGCGTCTCACCCATCTGTAACAAGAATACGAAGGACAAAAGGCACAGAAATCTAAAACAATTACTTATTGGCAATAACGCAGTTATTAGTAAATCGTTCATCACCGGAGTCTGTAATGTTATGGAAAATGTCCTCATTGACTACCAAATAAGCGACTTAATGCTCTCAGATGGACATTAATTATGTCCAGTTGCCGTGAGAGATTTTCATTACCTATAATCTGTAGAGAAGGCCGTTGCTGTAGTTAAGAGGCCGTCTGAGGAAACGGTGTCTTAATGGATAATAGGCGCCACTTGTGGCTGCTAGCGAAGGTGGGTACTGTTGAGCAACTGCGTCCGAAGCAAACTTTCAGAGCACTTCAGCCTCCAAGTGCACGAAACGTAAGATTTTCCCGCTTTTTTGCGTACATGTGTGTACTTTATGTTGTGATAGGTATAAGAATTCTGCCTGAGCATTCAGCTTCCATAAACTGAAAACTAATAAAAAAAATTCTTTCATCTTCATATACTGAAGGCTCGTCACCCTCCAAAATCAGTTTCATATTTCTGAGCAATATCCGAGAGCTATTAGTTTATTTTAATTTGTTTTACGCAGCAACACGTTTCTTGGATCAATTAGTTTGATATATCATCACGACATATAACGAAGCAAATTACAAGTTATTTCACAAAATATTTCTTTAAATAAAACCGTATGTTGATGTTCACTGAGTAATGTACAATTGATAGTAAAATATTTAGTTTACCTACACTAGAAAATATCAGTTTTTATGCACAACGTAAGGTGCAAATCTTTGACTACAAATACTGCCATTTTGAGCCTATTTTCTCTACTGTATATTCAACAACATGCGATTCATTTCTAAAAAAAATCGTAAAAGAAAGCTTGATTTTCATTGAAGTCAAAGTCTGTAATTGACAATTACGTTGTAATTTTATTCTCACATCCTCCTTCCGTTCCATCACAGGTATATTAGGTTATTATGCAGAAGACAACAGGGTCACGTACTAAAATGAAGTTCCAATGACTTTCGTCGTTATGAAATAGGGTAAACTTGGGGAACTTTCAATCCAACTGGCAATGAATTATGTCGTAAAACAGTGTGCAGCGAGTGTTCCGCTAAAAGGAATTTTTCGAAGGTATAACGAACCACTAAACAGAGTAAATGATTTTCTTTGCGTCGTATCCATTTACCGCAGCTTTTGTGGGAGTCGGTGAATTACGCTACACGTCTCGCCGACCTCAACTTTGGGAAACTTTTCTTTTATATTTCATAGAAATATAACCTTTCTTTTAAACACGAGACTGTAAAAGCTGTGCTGACTGTCGTTCAACTAGTAGATCCTGCGTGTACTTGATGCGACGGTACCAGACTACACACGAATGCCTTGAACAATTTTCCGTAGCTTTATTGATTACAGCCACAGGGGACAGCGGAAAATCCAAAGGCTTGTTCTGTCGATCCAAACTTCTACATCACGTAACATGCAGGGGCGACAAACATCAGAGATATTTCGTAACTTTTCACAACCTAATTACATGCGTGGAAGATACGAAATATAAAAACCATAATCAAAGAATAACAAAATCAAAAACTTACACATAACACAGCGCCTCTGTTATCTGGCGCGAAATGTTCGACTGCGCGATGTTCGTAAACGCACGCACACAGCACGCATGGCACAGCACTACATAACTGCCGCTACATCAGCCCCCATGATGGCAGCGGAGCGTTATTCCAAAAAGCGGGCTGGAAAGTGGAAGCAGGTACGTGTTGGCAGGTCCGCTGGTGTAATCTGCGCCGTTGGCTGTGGAATCGCTGATGAGGCGATTGTTGAGCGAGGCAGTAGTCTAGGAAGCTCTGACATTGCTTCTTGGAAGACGTAAGCCGCTTTAACTCCACGTATAGAAACAGCGGTCGCCTCTTCGTTCATTGAAATGTCAATTGTCTTGTCTCTCGTTGCGACTACAGAGCAGGGTCCAGAGTACGCCGACTGCAACGACGGCTTGATGCCTTCCTTGAGTAGCATGACGTGTGAACAGCCTTTCAAGTTTTGATACATGAAGCTGGTAGTAGTACTGTGCATGGCGTCCGCGTCATCGTATTTTATGCGTTTCTGTCTGGCACATAGATAGCTAACACAGACCTGCGAGAAAAGTCGCGGGCATAGATCACACAGGTGTTCGAAAATTCCCATTACAAATTTCTAGGACTTGTAGGGGAGAATGAGTAGATAATGTTTGAATTGGAACCCACGTCCGGGAAATTACTGTTTCTGTACTAAAACTACTGTCAAACATGTTTTTAACGCAATCAGATATACAATGAAGAGCCAAAGAAACTGGTACACCTGCCTAATATCGTGTAGGGGCCCCGCTAGCACGCAGAAATGCTACAAGAAGACGTGGCATCGACTCGACTAATGTCTGAAGTAGTGCTGGAGGGAATTGACACCATGAATCCTGCAGGGCTGTCCACAAATCCACCAGAGTACGAAGCGGTGGAGATCTCTTCTGAACAGCACGTTGCAAAGCATCCCAGATATGCACAATCATGTTCATGTCTGGGGAGTTTGGTGGCGAATGGAAGTGTTTAAACTCATAAGAATATTCCTGGAGCCACTCTGTAGCAATTATGGACTTATGACATGTGACATTGTCCTGCTGGAATTGCCCACGTCCGTTGGAATGCACGATGGATAAGAATGGGTGCAGGTGATCAGACAGGATGCTTACGTACGTATCACTTGTCAGAGTCGTAACTAGCCTATCAGGAGTCCCATATCACTCCAACTGCACACGCCCCATACCATTACAGAGCCTCCACCGGCTTGAACAGTCCCCTGCTGACGTGCAGGGTCCATGGAATCATGAGGTTGTCTCCATACCTGTACACGTCTATCCACTCGATACAATTTGAAAGGAGACTAATCCGACCAGGCAACATGATTCTAGTCATCAACAGTCCAATGTCGGCGTTCACGGGCCCAGGTGAGGCGTAAGGCGTTGAGTCGTGCAGTCACCAAGGGTACACGAGTGGGCCTTGGGCTCCGAAATCCCATATTGATGATGTTCCGTTGAATGGTTCGCATGCTGACACTTGTTGATGGCGCAGCATTGAAATTTGCACCAAGTTGCGGAAGGGTTGCACTTCTGTCAAGTTGAACGATTCTCTTCAGTCGTTGTTGGTCCTGTTCTTGCAAGATCTTTTCCCGGACGCAGCGATGTCAGAGATCTGACGCGTTACAGGATTCCTGATATCAACAGTATATTCGTCAAATGGTCGTGTGGGAAATTCCCCACTTCGTCTCTACCTCGGAGATGCTGTGTCCCATCGCTGAAAGATATGTTGATGGTGACGGCAAATTACACAAAAGGTTTTTGGGTTTCGTTGGCATCCATAAAGACAATGATTTTAGTAGAAAAATTGACGATGAACCTCAAGAGAGTCAAGATGAAGAGCGTAGCATTGTGGTGAAGTATTAGGTACTACGATTCTAAGGAGAATAGGAAGCCTTTCTCTGTCGCTGGAGAACAGTATGGGTATAGGCTGTGATGTCATAATTGAAAGGAGCTGTGGCTACAATGAAAAAGAAATCCATCAACGCGCATGTAGCACAGCGTCGAAGTCATCAGATCAACCTCTCTCTCTCTCGCAGTTGCAAACTTACGAGTGTGATAAACTCGTTTGGTACTATTGAAGAAGTAATAGAAATAGTATCGTTCTTTACAGGGTCTAGTAAGCGATTCGCAATCTTTAAGAGTCACCTAAAGGGCTCGCTTCAGTCACATTGTCGAACGAGATGGGTTGAGCGACATGGTCCTGTTATTCAATTTGCCGCTGATCTCGGAACAGTTCGCGAAGTCCTTAAAGAAATACAATGTTGGAGGGATAGAACAACGACTGCCAAAGCTAATATTCTCCTTCGAACTCTCTCTGTCTGCGAGTTTATTATCACTCTGTTTACACTGAGTGCATTATGAGCATAAAATATCCAGTCAGCAAAATCTTACAAGACCCTAGCGTTGAGTCAAGAGTCTTACGTTGCGATGGCAAAAGCAAAATGAGATTCGACGCTAACGTGCACAACGGCATGAGAGCGGTTGTTGATAGCTACTTTTCTCGTATTGTTCAAGAGACGAAGGTAGTTATGGATGAGTTAGACATGGAGATGAGTGTTCCTCGTCTTGCAGCCAGACAAAGACACAGGGAAAACTGCAATCATAATGATGATGCAATCATAATGATGATGCTATGGCATATTGGAAAAGAACTGTTTTTATTCTAACACTGGACCATGTTACGACTGACATGATAGAACGTTTTGTTCAAGAAAATATTTATCATTTAAAATTCAACATACTTTTGCCCTCACAACTACCGAAACATGACGGTAATGATCTGGCACGTAAAATCAGTGCTTAACTGAACTACCGTTCTTAGAAGAAAAATCACTCTTTGTGATTAAAGAAAGACGAATGGGAGAGATTCTTCAATACAAGCAAACGGGCATAAATGCCCTTAATGAACGTGGTTCTGTTATGCAAGCATTGTCTGTTGTCCTAGATCTGACTGTCCTACTTTGCACACGCTGTACAAAATACACTCCTGGAAATGGAAAAAAGAACACATTGACACCGGTGTGTCAGACCCACCATACTTGCTCCGGACACTGCGAGAGGGCTGTACAAGCAATGATCACACGCACGGCACAGCGGACACACCAGGAACCGCGGTGTTGGCCGTCGAATGGCGCTAGCTGCGCAGCATTTGTGCACCGCCGCCGTCAGTGTCAGCCAGTTTGCCGTGGCATACGGAGCTCCATCGCAGTCTTTAACACTGGTAGCATGCCGCGACAGCGTGGACGTGAACCGTATGTGCAGTTGACGGACTTTGAGCGAGGGCGTATAGTGGGCATGCGGGAGGCCGGGTGGACGTACCGCCGAATTGCTCAACATGTGGGGCATGAGGTCTCCACAGTACATCGATGTTGTCGCCAGTGGTCGGCGGAAGGTGCACGTGCCCGTCGACCTGGGACCGGACCGCAGCGACGCACGGATGCACGCCAAGACCGTAGGATCCTACGCAGTGCCGTAGGGGACCGCACCGCCACTTCCCAGCAAATTAGGGACACTGTTGCTCCTGGGGTATCGGCGAGGACCATTCGCAACCGTCTCCATGAAGCTGGGCTACGGTCCCGCACACCGTTAGGCCGTCTTCCGCTCACGCCCCAACATCGTGCAGCCCGCCTCCAGTGGTGTCGCGACAGGCGTGAATGGAGGGACGAATGGAGATGTGTCGTCTTCAGCGATGAGAGTCGCTTCTGCCTTGGTGCCAATGATGGTCGTATGCGTGTTTGGCGCCGTGCAGGTGAGCGCCACAATCAGGACTGCATACGACCGAGGCACACAGGGCCAACACCCGGCATCATGGTGTGGGGAGTGATCTCCTACACTGGCCGTACACCACTGGTGATCGTCGAGGGGACACTGAATAGTGCACGGTACATTCAAACCGTCATCGAACCCATCGTTCTACCATTCCTAGACCGGCAAGGGAACTTGCTGTTCCAACAGGACAATGCACGTCCGCATGTATCCCGTGCCACCCAACGTGCTCTAGAAGGTGTAAGTCAACTACCCTGGCCAGCAAGATCTCCGGATCTGTCCCCCATTGAGCATGTTTGGGACTGGATGAAGCGTCGTCTCACGCGGTCTGCACGTCCAGCACGAACGCTGGTCCAACTGAGGCGCCAAGTGGAAATGGCATGGCAAGCCGTTCCACAGGACTACATCCAGCATCTCTACGATCGTCTCCATGGGAGAATAGCAGCCTGCATTGCTGCGAAAGGTGGATATACACTGTACTGGTGCCGACATTGTGCATGCTCTGTTGCCTGTGTCTATGTGCCTGTGGGTCTGTCAGTGTGATCATGTGATGTATCTGACCCCAGGAATGTGTCAATAAAATTTCCCCTTCCTGGGACAATGAATTCACGGTGTTCTTATTTCAATTTCCAGGAGTGTATTTGCTTGTCTACCTGCATCTATTGCTACATTAGAAAGAAGTTTTTCAACACTGCGGCGTATAAAGACATGGCTGAGGTCGACAACGAAGGAGCATCGACTTAATGGCTTAGCTGTGTTGTGAACTAAGCCTGACACTGATTGTCCTATTGACGATGTAATTAACCAATTTGTCAGGCGCATAGAATTCATCATTTAAGGAAGAGAACCACAATTGTAACATTTTTATATCACAAGATGGAATTGTCTTGTGTATGTATATAATCAGTTTAAATAAAACTTTCTTAAACTTTGCCTGTGACTTGATTATTATCTAATACGGTAAAAGTAAAAGTAGGTCAAGATATCTTTAGCGCCCCCTCCTTGAGGTTTTTCTGTATCCGCTACTGGTACCGTATCAGCGAGGTTGGTGTGGGCGAATCCGGGGCCACGTGCTCTCGCAGTCGGTGTAGAATTTCTGGATGACCACCCTCTGGTTGCAACAGATAGTTGGTTTCCACAAATTCTCCTGGAAGCCTCAACGTCTTGCCGTACACTAGGTCAGTCGAAGAAACGTCTAGCTCTGGTTTGAAAGTGTTTCGGAGGCCGAGTACTACCACTGCAAGTGTCGCGGCACATTAGCGCTGCCGTAAGTGAGCAGTCCTGCGCAGCGCCATCTCTCGATTATCCTGTTACAGGGCGGATGGTAGCTCATCATTTTGTGGTAAGTAGTGTCGTAAAACTTGGTAAGTTGGCCGAACAGATCGGATTCAGATTGTCGTAATCTGTTTGTAGTGACATATAACGAACAGCCAAAGCGCGGCACGCTATAGGGCACGAAATCGAAAGCCAAGGTTTCTGTTATAGCGTTGCCCAACTGTGCAGCTTCCAACCAGCGGGTGTAACGATGTATCGTCGTAAGTATGTGACTTTGGATGTCGACGATGACAATGGTCCAACGACGTCGATGAGTACGTGATTGAATCGGGCTCTCGTGATCGGAAAGTTCCCGATCGGTGCTTGCGTGTAGCAGTGTCCACCAGTGCCTTGGCTTTTAAGATAACACTTTTCGCGTTCACGTCAGTCTTTCTGTATTCCAGGCCGCACATGGCCATCTGTCACTAGGCGAACAGTGGATCGAATGCCTGGGCGACACAAGTCATGTAGCATATTGCAGACGTCCCTTCAGAAGGCAATAGGTAGGAACGGCGACAGTTTTGGCGTGATCGTATCACAATAAAGCTTGACATCACTCCCTCGAATTTGGGTAAGTTACAGATCCAGCCCCGGTGTTCCTATTGATGAAAGTCCTTGTAGTCTTTGATCTGATTGTTGGGCAGCAGCGAATTTGGCCAATAATGCTTCCGACCAGAGACAAAAAAATAGTCCATGTTCAGCTACGAGATGAACATTAGCTGGTTGTCTTGCCCAGGTGAACGGTTTGTACTGTTCTGGCGGAAGGAGTAAGTTAGTGGTTAGTGGTCGGTGTAGATAATAAAGTCTCTAGCTTTCGGGAGAGGTCTGAAGTATTTGACGGACTCTGTCGTATGTGCTCCACAGCTTTTGTGAGGGCGATAGTTTTCGTGAGGAAAACATGTGCGGTTGCCATGCGTCCTTTCATCGTTGTTGCAACGCTCCGCCAGTGGATGTGTGGCTAGCGTCAACTACTAGTGCCAAAGATACAGTAGGCGCAAGGGGCGCCAGTGGTACACCGTCTGTAGTGCTGCTTTTGGCTGCGACAAACGCCACACACATGCTATCACTCCATGCTACAGGCGAGTTACCATTGTTTGTTTGGGCTAGTGAGCGCTACAATTAACGGCTCCCCCAGCTCGGCAGTGTGTGGCAGTTGGTGGTGATAAAATTTTAAGATGCCGAGAAGTCGACGCGATTCCTTGGCCGTATTTGGAAGTGAGATCCGTAAGTTGGCTTCCACCTTCTCTGATACGGTAGCGATCCTACTGCTGTTATCCTATGACTTGGGAAATCCATTTGGGTTGGTCAAAGACACTTGCAGCGGTATGTATGACAATGGCACGGTGTTTCAACCGCTTGGACAGTTCCATTAACACTCTGCTTACCAGAAAATCTGTGTAGCATTGCCTACCAGTAGGAGCTCCCAGGCCGGTGTTGTTTAAATTAACATAAATTAGGTAGCATTTTGACTACTTATGATGTGAACGGCTTTTGAGGTATAAATACTTTCAAAATAGTATTATTTATTTAAATTTTACGCTTTTTTAAAAAACACAGTTTTTATATTTTTACCTGACGCTTTTATTCTTGTTGTAAATTTGCACTGGATTACAGACAATGGCAGAATGTTCTGGGGATACAGGCTGGTGCACTTATAACATGTAATTTGATTTTTTTTTATCTTTCTTCGCTACACAATATGCACTACTTCTGCTTTCTTTAGCTGGTGGTTTCACTGCCCTTTCTGATTTCTTTACCCCCGCTAGTTGCTTTCCCAGACCTATGATATGTTGATGCCACATGTAGTAAGTGTTGCTTCACGCGGTGGAGAATGGTAAAACATTGGCGACCGAGGCGTTGCGAAGTAAGCGCGGCACAAATAGCCTTGCTGACAGCAGCAGTCTACCAACAAGCTGACACAAGGGCACACACAGACTGAAGCCTGGAGAGTGCTGAGTGAGGGGACTGGTGCCGCCGGGGACTGATGCCTGGACTTCACAGCATCCTGGCCCCACGGCGCGCGGTCCGTCCATGACGGGACCTCACGGACATCGCGACTGACGGCTTCCCAGCCGCCGGTGCAGCAGGCGTCGGCAGCTGACCTCACGGCGATGCGGCTCCGGGGGCATGCCCAGAGTTGGTTGAGTGATTATTGCAAAGGTTTAGGAAACAAAACAGTTCCAGATTTTTTAGAGAAAAATTGGGGAGAATGATGCAAAGAACGGGTGAAACGGTAGAAGAATTTTCAGACAGAATTAGGAGAACGAATGTGCACACGTATGAGTTAACGCAAGATGCGAGTGCAAATGAAGTTCTATTGAAAGACGCAGAGAATAGAGCTTTAGACGCATTTTTGCGAGGGGTCTCGCCGGATTTTTCACGCTGGATATGGGTGGAACATCCAAGTGACTTAGCAGCAGCGTTGTGGGTAGCTACACGTTTGCAGGAAGTGGATAGTGTCACTAGAAGTCGCAATGACAAGAAAATTTTTTCGTCTTCCCAAGAGTGTTACCGTTGCGGGAAGCAAGGTCATTTTAAGGGACAATGTCGGGAACCGCAGTGTTTCAATTGTCAGAAAATAGGGCGTAAGGCACGGCAGTGTAAGCCAAGAAACGGGTTAATGATACAGCAGGTAAAAAACTGTTAAACGAAAAAGGGAGTGTTCCTGCCGTCGGGAGGCATTCCCAGTAAAAAGAGGTACTCAGAGAGTGCACGAAGAGGCAGATTGTAGTCTGATGGTCTGGATAAAAGATAAGTGGCGAAGAGTTTTAGTGGATACTGGAGCGCATGTATCAGTTGTCAGTGTGGACCTCGTGGGCAAGAAAGGATTGGAAGCTCCGAGATACAGATTGCGCACAGTAGGTGATAAAAAATTAGTTGCACTAGGGACAGCACAGCTCAAGTTTAAGATAGGGAACGTGTGGTTCCGGGAGCAAATGGAGGTGTTGTCAACTGTGGGACAGGAATTTTCAGCGATACTTGGGTTGGACTTTCTGATTAAACATCACTCCAAAACTGACCTTTCGCAACATACGCTGGAACTCGATGGGAACTTGTTCTCAATGGGTACAGCCGTTGGAAATGTTTAAGAGTCGCAAGGTGCACTGATAGCTAAGGTGATACCAACTAAACTGCGTACAAGTGAATTAAAGGTAATTTCGTGTGACAAAATACGACCAGGTACAGGGAAGTTGACCTGGGTACCGGTGGATGTCGATGTGCCACAGCAGGGGTTATTCTTGGTAGAGCCACTACCGAGTAATGAGATTTTAGACGAAAAGCATTGCTTTATTTGTGGGAGTGTATCATGGGTAACGGACATAAACGGGCAGCTTATGGTTCTTGTGAGTTTAGATAACTTCGGGCGGGATGATGTCGATCTGCCGAAGGGATTAGTAATAGCCACAGTAGAGTTAATGGATGAAGAGGACATCGATAGTTCGAGGCTAGACTATGATGTAAAGGCTGCGCGGGATTAGCTGAGCGGTCTAAGGCACTGCAGTCTTGGACTGTGTGGCTGATTCCGGCGGAGGTTCGCCGGCTGGAGTGGCCGAGAGGTTCTAGGCGCTACAGTCTGGAACCACGCAGGTTCGAATCCTGCCTCGGGCATGGATGTGTGTGATGTCCTTAGGGAAGTTAGGTTTAAGTAGTTCTAAGTTCTAGGGGACTGATGACCTCAGAAGTTAAGTCCCATAGTGCTCGGAGCCATTTTTAAACCGGCGGAGGTTCGAGACCTCCATCGGGCATGGGTGTGTGTGTTTGTCCTTAGGAATATTTAGGTTAAGTAGTGTGTAAGCTTAGGGACTGATGACCTTAGCAGTTAAGTTCCATAAGATTTCACACACATTTTTTATGATGTAAAGCAAACCGTCAGCACGTCTGACAAGGTAAATCATTTGAGAGGAAATGATCGTTCGGGTATGGAAGCATTATTACTAAAGTATAAAGCATTGTTTGAAGCACAGGGTACGTTATCTGCTACACCGATAACACAGCATCGTATTCCGACAGGGAATCACACTCTGGTGTATCGTAAGCCATACAGACTACCGAAAAAATTACAACCAGAAGTATAGCAATTAATAGAGCAACAACTGGAAGATGGGATAATCCAGAACAATAATAGTCCTTGGTCTAGTAGCGTGGTCCTAGTTCCGAAGAAGACATCGGACGGCTCGAAAACATTTCGCTTTTGTTGCGATTACAGACATTTGAATGAACGTACAGTGGCGGACGTATATCCGATTCCGAATATCACAGAAACGTTAGACAACCTAGGGCAGTGTAAATTTTTCTCCACTATGGATTTGCGAAGCGGTTATCACCAGATTGAAGTATGTCCGGAGGACAGGCCAAAAACAGCATTTACGACGCATTGTGGTCACTTCGAGTATAAAAGAATGCCGTTTGGACCAAAGAACGCTACAGTAACATTTCAGAGGTTGTTGGATGGAGTCCTTCGCGGGTTGAAACCGAAAAAATTCATGGTGTATCTGGATGACATTATAGTTTTTTCAAGAGATATAGAGCAGCATGAGGAACGATTAGAGGAGGTCTTTGCAAGATTAAGGACAGCACGGCTAACATTAAGTTTGGACAGATGCCATTTTGCGCAAGCACAAGTAAATTATCTCGGTCATGTTATCAGTCAGGACGGGGTACGGACAGATCCTCGTCTCACTTCTGCAGTACGAGATTTTCCGGTTCCGCAAACGGTTAAACAACTACAATCGTATATTGGTCTTGCGAGCTATTATCGAAAATTCGTACAGGGATTCGCAGAAATAGCGAGGCCACTTACTACGTTGCTAAGAAAAGGTGTTACCTTCCAGTGGACGTCAGAGTGCGAGAAAGCATTTCATGAATTGAAACGGATACTGACATGAGATCCAGTTTTGAGGTTTCCAGACTTTTCGAAGGAGTTTATACTACAATGTGACGCGTCTAATCAAGCTCTTTGGGTTGTACTTGGGCAAGAAATTGTGGCAAAGAACATCCGATTGCGTTCGCGTCACGTCAACTTAACAAGGCGGAACAAAATTACTCCACGACGGAGTAGGAATTGTTAGCGGTAATTTACGGGATTTCATACTTTCGATGTTATCTGTACGGTAGAAGGTTTAAGGTTGTGACGGATCATTCAACTCTGAAATGGAAATGTTTATTAGGTCTGAAAGACCCAGCGAGTAGGCTAGTGAGATGGGCGCTGAAACTCAGTGAGTTCGATTATGAGGTAATACACAAGCCAGGTGTGAAACATGCCAATGCTGACGCATTGAGCAGGAAAGTGGCAGTATTACAAGTAACAGGGGTGACGGAAGATGAATGGAAAAGGGCACAAGCCGTGGATAGTGATTGCCAATCGTTCAGAAAGCAACCACAGTTCCTAGTACGGGACGGGTTACTTCTCAGGTCGACGAAATGCCGTCCGCGCGTCGTCTTACCAGCAGCGTTATGATCTGAAGTTTTGCAACAGGCGCATGACCATTTCCTTTCAGGACATGGAGGGAGAAGAGCTACGGATAGGCGGATAGCGGAGAAATTTTGGTGGAGGACACGACGTCAAGAAGTGGACGAGTACGTCAGGAATTGTGTGCCACGCGCACAGAGTGCGGACTTGAGCCATCAAAAGATTCAGCTTCAAAGATTACCAGAGGCAGACAGACCTTTCCAACAAATTGAAATTGATGTATTAGGCCCATGTAATAGGAGTGCAGCAGGGAATAAGTATGTGTTAACAGTGATTGACCACTTTTCTAGGTATTTAGTCATGGTCTCATTACCAGATCAGAAAGCAAGTACGGTGGCACAAGCTGTAGTTAATAATTGGTTACTCAGGTATGAGATACCTCAGTCATTAATATCGGATCAAGGTACAAATTTCACGTCTGATCTGATGAAGCAACTGTGTAAGTTACTGCGGGTAAAGAAACTACGGACTAATCCAATCCATCCGCAAGCAAACGGACGAACGGAGAGAGTGCATCGCACGATCGCTAAGATGTTGAGTCGCTATGTAAATAGTCAACACACCGACTGGGATGTGTACTTGCAATTTGTAACCAGTGCATATAATAGTAAGGTACATACGTCGACAGGATTGTCGCCGTACGAAGTGGCGTATGGGCGGAAGATGCCATCACGTTTTGACATGCTTCGTCCAAGGCTGGGAGCGGAGGGCGAGCATGTAAGGCAATTTGGGAAAACCATTAAGGAAGTATGGGAGAGAGTTAGACGAGCTAACACGAAAGCGTTGGAACGACAAGAACGGATGGGAGGTACAACGAGGAAGTTGCCACAGTACAGAGTAGGCCACTGGGTGCTACTAGCTAATCCGTATGTTCCAAAAGGGAGAACCAAGAAGTTCGCAAACAAGTTCCAGGGACCGTACCAGGTAGTGGAAATGACATAACCTGTCAATGTAAAGTTACAGTTGCCTACCAAGACAACGGTGGTTCACGTCAGTAGAGTAAAGCCGTTCCAAGGGGTAGTAGATCCGTGTACATGTACTTCTCCTTCTGGCAGAAGGCGAAAAGAAGCGCCAGAAGCAGGCAGTAAACTGGGTATTAAGTATAAGTTGCGTTCGAGGGATGTGTAGTTAGCAGTAATTATCATGTGTGTATTATTTTTGTGCATGGACTAGGGTTATTTTATTGGTATTAAGAGGCAGTACATCACGCATTGCACGGGCAGGTGAGTGTGACGTTGATGTCACCAGAAAAATTCAGACGGAGTCTGATGCAGGCAGAGGGAGAGTTTCCAGAGGGGATAGAGCACATAGTGCCGATAATTGAGGCGATAGTGCCGATAATTGAGGCGAGTATGTCACTTTTTTATCATATGTCTAGGATTAAGGTAACAACGGATCTAGTTAAGATGTGTATAGATTTCCAGTAACAAGAGTGGGGAGACAGTATCACTGTTACACACTGCATCCCTATCCGGTCAGATGGGAGCGCATGGGGAAGGGCGTACAGTTCAGGACACAGGAGGTTTTATTAATTTCTAAGGAGGGGGATACTCATGCTACTATGTCGAGTTTCGAGTTGAGTAGATGTCTAACGGAGTCAGTTTCCATTTGTCCATATGGGTTGCTTTCACGGGCAAGGGGTCATGTGAGATCCAGTTATTTAGGGCAGAAGCAGAAGCTTCGGAGTGTCGGAAAGTAATAGTGAAGCCTACGCCACATTTTCAGCAAGTTGGGAGGCATTGGTTGTATTCACTATTCTCTACGGAGAGGATATCAGCCAAGTGTTATTAAAATGGGAATTGGACAGCAATCACGGAGATGGAATTACGGGACAGTGGTTTTCTAATCAGCGGGACAAATTGTGACATAGTAGGGGATCGTTTCAGCTTACCAGCGACAGTTACAGGAGTGGCTCTGAGCACTATGGGACTTAACATCTGTGGTCATCAGTCCCCCAGAACCTAACTAACCTAAGGGCATCACACACATCCATGCCCGAGGCAGGATTCGAACCTGCGACCGTAGCAGTCGCGCGGTTCAGGACTGAGCGCCTAGAACCGCTAGACCACCGCGGCCGGCAGTTACAGGAGTCACCAAGGTTACAAATACTCATCTGACGTTGTACTGGCCAGATGCATTTTTCGGCATCGCTCCAGGAGAAAATTTGACGTATATTAACAACACCTTGGATGCTACACTATTGCAAACGATAGATAAACTAGTAGATTTGGAGGAATGCCAAATTTCAATACAGCAATTATTAAGGCACGTGGAGGAGTACGATACCAGGCGGAAACGTAGTATAGTGACCATTGATATTTCAACCAGTACTATTACCGTGTTGATTGTATTTATCGGTGTGGTATATGTCTTATTAAAGCGGAGGATTCAGCATGTTAATGCAAGACCGCTCCATGAGATTCCTGTAGAATGGATTACCAGTAGGGCATGAGTCAGGGCAACCTGGATGTATATAGGGAAGAAGTAGAATATACGATAGAACTAGAGTTAACGTATAGGGTAAATTCGGGGACGAATTTAATTTTTAGGAGGAGGCAGTGTTGCGGCCACATGTAGTAAGAGATGCTTCACGAAGTGGAGAATGGCAAAACAGCGGCGACCGAGGCGTTGCGAAGTAAGTGCGGCACAGATAGCCTTGCTGACAACAGCAGTCTACCAACAGACCGACGCAAGGACGCACACAGACCAAGCGCCGAGTGAAGTCATTCGTTCGCCGCCAGATGTCAACTTCAGCTCTGGGGGTCGGCCCGAGTTCGGGTCGGCACCATGGCTGACTAACTACAGCGAGAAGTTCCAGCAGGACCGCAGCGCGGCCTTGGTCATAGGCGCCGCCGGGGACTGATGCCTGGACTTCACAGCATCCTGGCCCCACGGCGCGCGGTCCGTCCATGACGGGACCTCACGGACATCGCGACTGACGGCTTCCCAGCCGCCGGTGCAGCTGGCGTCGGCATCTGACCTCACGGCGACGCGTCTCCGTAGGCGTGCCCGTACTGGGGCGCCGAGCGGCGACGAGTTCATCTCAACCACAGGGCATCCTGGTTTCAGCGGAGAACTGGTGGCCTGAGGCTCCCGAGTGCGGTCAGCGACGCGCGTGGCGCGCATTGTCGGAGAATCTACACAGCAGCAGCCAGGCGGAGGGATCCGCAGGGCTGGGCAGCGACGACGAGGGAGAAATTGTACAGAAAGTTCAATAAATAATTGTAAAACTCTACGCCGCCTCAGTCTTAGGCACAGCCACTGTGTCTGCTGCAAACAAGTACTGCAGAAGCTGTTACAGATAAGAAACCACCAATGGTTCACGCCTTGTTTTTCTCTTTACGCTATAGCATAGCGTCTTCTGGTCCATTGTGTCAGCACCACCCTTCGTGGCAATGTCTGTCTTTATAATTTCAGGCTTCTTTACTTGTCATGACGACACCGTTGGTTGTTCGTGAAAAGAGGTTCAAATGGTTCAAATGGCTCTGAGCACTATGGGACTTAACTGCTGTGGTCATCAGTCCCCTATAACTTAGAACTACATAAAACTAACTAACCTAAGGACATCACACACATCGATGCCCGAGGCAGGATTCGAAGCTGCGACCTTAGCGGTCGCGCGGCTCCAGACTGTAGCGCCTAGAACCGCTCGGCCACTCTGGCCTGCATGAAAAGAGGTACAGATGGTTACAACTTCATTTTTCATAGTGACATAGAGGTTATCATCACAACTGGTTGAAAACCAAATAATGTAGTTTAATAAAATCGGCAGGTAGTTCACCTTTGACTTTCTGGATAATACCGACTAGTGTAGGACCTTTTGACAAAAAATAATGAGCTAAATCGAGGGATGTAAAAAAATTATCATTGGTAACATAATGTCCAAACTTATCAAGTTCAGTCACCAGGGTTTTTAAAATATCCTCTCCCACGGCTCTTTGCCAGATAACCTTTCTTCTTCCAGCAGTAGCTTGTTGCACTGTAGCAAATTGCCTAGAACTTTATTACACACCTATCTGGGTTTGATTGGATGTATTGTTGATATGTGACCAACTGTTCATCCACAATCATGCACCATCATGGAATATAGGCATCCGTAAGGGTAATTTTTCACATCTCAAAAAGCTCTCTGATTGGTTCCAATTCGTCGCTTGACCTGTGCACGTGGGGCTGGTGCATTGTCAAAGAGCAATACCCTCACAATTACATGGAAGCGGTTCTTCTTCTTTTTCTTCAGCGTTTGTCCCACGCCTGCGGGGTTCGCTACATGGGTTCGTTGTCTCCATTTCGCTCTGTCACGGGCTGCATCAGTGTAGATGTTCACACATTTAAGGTTTTTATGAATCGTATCAGCCCAACGTTGCTTAGGTCGTCCTTTTGGTCTACTACCGATGACTTCAAGTGTGTAACCCGCCTTGGAAATAGAGTCATCACCGGTCCGTAAAACATGCCCAAACCATCGAAGACGACTCTCACTCATCTTGTTTTGGATCGGTGCAACACCATACTGTTTCCTAATGCTGTCATTAGAAACGTGATCTAACTTAGTGAGGCCTGCTGTCCACCTTCGTTTCCATTACACTTAGGTGGCGTTCTACACTCCTGGAAATTGAAGTAAGAACACCGTGAATTCATTGTCCCAGGAAGGGGAAACTTTATTGACACATTCCTGGGGTCAGATACATCACATGATCACACTGACAGAACCACAGGCACATAGACACAGGCAACAGAGCATGCACAATGTCGGCACTAGTACAGTGTATATCCACCTTTCGCAGCAATGCAGGCTGCTATTCTCCCATGGAGACGATCGTAGAGATGCTGGATGTAGTCCTGTGGAACGGCTTGCCATGCCATTTCCACCTGGCGCCTCAGTTGGACCAGCGTTCGTGCTGGACGTGCAGACCGCGTGAGACGACGCTTCATCCAGTCCCAAACATGCTCAATGGGGGACAGATCCGGAGATCTTGCTGGCCAGGGTAGTTGACTTACACCTTCTAGAGCACGTTGGGTGGCACGGGATACATGCGGACGTGCATTGTCCTGTTGGAACAGCAAGTTCCCTTGCCGGTCTAGGAATGGTAGAACGATGGGTTCGATGACGGTTTGGATGTACCGTGCACTATTCAGTGTCCCCTCGACGATCACCAGTGGTGTACGGCCAGTGTAGGAGATCGCTCCCCACACCATGATGCCGGGTGTTGGCCCTGTGTGCCTCGGTCGTATGCAGTCCTGATTGTGGCGCTCACCTGCACGGCGCCAAACACGCATACGACCGTCATTGGCACCAAGGCAGAAGCGACTCTCATCGCTGAAGACGACACGTCTCCATTCGTCCCTCCATTCACGCCTGTCGCGACACCACTGGAGGCGGGCTGCACGATGTTGGGGCGTGAGCGGAAGACGGCCTAACGGTGTGCGGGACCGTAGCCCAGCTTCATGGAGACGGTTGCGAATGGTCCTCGCCGATACCCCAGGAGCAACAGTGTCCCTAATTTGCTGGGAAGTGGCGGTGCAGTCCCCTACGGCACTGTGTAGGATCCTACGGTCTTGGCGTGCATCCGTGCGTCGCTGCGGTCCGGTCCCAGGTCGACGGCCACGTGCACCTTCCGCCGACCACTGGCGACAACATCGATGTACTGTGGAGACCTCACGCCCCACGTGTTGAGCAATTCGGCGGTACATCCACCCGGCCTCCCGCATGCCCACTATACGTCCTCGCTCAAAGTCCGTCAACTGCACATACGGTTCACGTCCACGCTGTCGCGGCATGCTACCAGTGTTAAAGACTGCGATGGAGCTCCGTATGCCACGGCAAACTGGCTGACACTGACGGCGGCGGTGCACAAATGCTGCGCAGCTAGCGCCATTCGACGGCCAACACCGCGGTTCCTGGTGTGTCCGCTGTGCCGTGCGTGTGATCATTGCTTGTACAGCCCTCTCGCAGTGTCCGGAGCAAGTATGGTGGGTCTGACACACCGGTGTCAATGTGTTCTTTTTTCCATTTCCAGGAGTGTATATCAACTGTAGTCGGCCAGCACTCACAACCATACATGGCAACTGGTCGTATGACAGTGCGATGGATTTTTGATTTTAAATTATCTTTCATCCTGCGGTCGCAAGTGAATCCGGTTTTAATTCGCCACTTCATCCAGGCTGCCTGAGTTCTGTCTGGTGTTGACCTCTTCGGGGAGTCGGCCGTCAACGGTGATCGTGAAACCAAAGTATTTAAACTTACACGAGTCACATCTTCACAATGAATCGTGATGGTTCCCATTTCATGTCTGTCTGGTTTCATGTACTCGATTTTCTTCAAATTAAGGCGCAAACCGTATTGCGCCAAGCGGTCATTCCATTCTTGAGTTAGGCTCTACAGATCAAGCTTGTCTTCTGCTGCCAGCATCACGTCATCAGCATAAAGTGGGGCCCATGGTAATGGCCGGTGCAGGTGAGCTGCCACGGTGTCCATTACGAGAATGAACGGAAGTGGTGATAATGCAGAACCTTGACGGACGCTGACTGTAATGGCGAAGTCCTTGGATAGTCCTGAGGCTGTACAGACATAACTTCTAGCTTGTGCATAAAGTAACTGCACCCAGTTAATAAGCTGTTCTGCCACATCATGCTGTCAAAGTGTTAGCCAGATGAGACTGTGTGGCAGCCGATCAAAGACCTTTTCGAGATCCAGGAATGCTAGATGCAGCAGCTTGGTTTTCTCAAGATGTTTCACGACTAAGAGTCTTGCAGCATGAATCGCATCACTTGTGCCGCAGTTCTTCACAAATCCAGCTTGGTTTCTGGAAAACTGTGTGATCTCACGGATCCTTTGGTCCAGAACACGCTCAAAAATTTACAGGGCATGGCAGAGAAGTCGAATTGGAGGGTAGTTTATGCGCTCAGCGGTATTTCCCTTCTTCTTAAAGATAGGCAAGGTGATCCTCTGCTGCTAATCAGTTGGTGTTTGTCCTTTGTCAATGATCTTGTTAAAGAGTTCCGTCAACCACTTGGCTGCCTTCCAGTGATGGGAACACCATAACTCTGTTGGAAGGTCATCTGGGCCGGTGGCTTTCCCAGCCTTCTTTTTCCTAAAGCAGTCTTGACCTCTTCGACTGCAGTTTCTCTTACGGGCCCTTCAGCAGCATGGCCGGTGGGTATTGGTGGCTGGAGGAACTCTTCTGTTGATATTTTCTTGAAGTAGTTGCATCATAGTTCTCAGGCCTTCTTCCAGTCAACTATCAGATTACCGTTCTCATCACTGTCTCCGTAGAACCGATGAACATCTTCTGAATTGCGATGTCTTGCTTTAGTGAGTCGATATGAGTTACGCTCTCCTTCACGCGTGTCAAGTTTTGCGTATCGATCAGCATAACGTGAGGATTTGGTTGCTGCTACAGCCTGTTTCGCATCTCTTCGAGCTGTTCTGTATGCATTCCATCGCTCCGGTGTTTTATCGGCAAGAAACTCATGATACAATCGTTTTTTTCTGTGTACCGCGTCTCTGATGGTGTCATTCCAAAGCCACGTATCTCTACCGATCCTCCGTCGTCCTGGTTTTGTTGTCCTAAGAGTTGCGTGTGCAGCTTCGTGAGCAGACTCTTTCAGTTTCTCCCAGCTTTCTTCAACTGTGGTAATTGGTGGCAAAGTAATACGGTCTATGATGTCTGCTTTCTTATCCTTGAATTTCCACCATTTGAGTCTCGCAGTTCCTGTGCGATCTAGTGCTTGTTTGTTGGCTGCTTTATTCGTAGCTTACAGATCAACGGACGGTGTTGTGTTGCAACTGTTTCATAGGGGATGACCTTTGCATCAAGCACCTTTGAGATCACGGCGTATCACGAGGATGAACTGCGTGGCGTTAGTGCCGCTGAGATACGCTTTTTGAACCATGTGTTCGCAATTGCCAAGTTATGAGCTCCTGAGAAATCGAGGATACGCTGACCGTCGTCATCCGTGCCCATTGTGAGCAGTATGTTCTTCCTTTCAGCACCCTACATACCCATTCAGATCACCAGCGATGATGATGATGTAATCTTCTGGGGGCACTTCAGCATCTTTGCATCAAGCATCCTCCATAAGGCGTCCTCGATGGAAGTTGCTTGGCCAGTTTGTGGAGCGTAGGCACTGAAAAAGTGGATTTTTCTGCCATCTGTGAGGTACACAGTCTTCATCAAGTGATCATCTTATATTTGCACTTCAGAGATTTTGTATCCCACCTGGAATGCGGCGCGTGGGTCTGCTCCTGTAAACTGAAGGGTAAGCCGAATGTGGGAAGTGAGTAGGAGCAGGTAAAGGTGAAATGGTGAAATACTCGGTACTGCAGTTGAAATTGGTTTTACTATATCACAACACAATAACTTGCATACATAATAACGTCAATACCTAACTTAACGTTGGCTGAGATGAGCACGTAGGTGCGAAGCTGTACATCAATCAAACATCGGCTAGAAGGTACAAAGGCAAAATCTGTAGTGGCTCGCCCACTGTGAAAATGAAACAATGTTGGTTGGTCGTCTCCTCGGAATCAAATGGGCTGAATCTGGAGCGGCGCTCGTAGAGCTGCACCGCTCCGGCTAGAGGGCGCTGTCGTCGGTGTCGGTGTCGTATTGCCAACCTAGCAGAGCGGACCTACGTTGTGGCATTGTAGCTATCGATACCACAAGAGATATTACCGTCAAACGTGGATGGTACTATAATGCCAACGCCACTAGCTGTTCTGTGTGTGCCCTTGTACATCAGCTTGTAACCGCATCCAATGTCGTGCGATTTGCCTCCGCTCCACCGTGTTTCTTGAACTGCACAGATGTCTATGCGTCGGGTTTCAAGGGCTTTAGATAGTTCGTTGTACCGTCCAGTCACGGTACCGATGTTTTTCTGTCGCAAGACGGGATGTGAGGGCTAGCTTGCTCTGCCGTCGCCGCCCGAGCGACGGCAACCCTAGCATATTTCTCACGCTGACCGGCCATGCCAACGCGTCGCCTACGGGGTACGCCCTAACCTTTGTACCGGATCAAGAAGACAGCATTTCCATAAACGTGTGACAGAATTTTTACTGTTGGCTCGTCGCATAGCCTAAGCATTTTAGAGCTACTGCCAGCAGGAGGAAAGGCCGCTCCTGACATGGAGAACAGACGCCTGATGCAGCCGCCCCTAACATGGAGTACAGGCGCTGCTGAAGTTGGTCCTTCCACCTTCTTCGCCGTTGGATTTTCAGACCTCGTCCGCCGTTGAAGATTTTGACTAACTTCAAGAGAAACGGAAAGAGAAAGAGCTTCAACAGTCGAAGAAAGAGCTATCGGAAGCACAAGGGCAAGGGCCATGAAAGGCAGAAAGAGGGAAATGAAAGACTCCCTAGGCCTCGGATGCCCCAATACTGTCGGAGTCGGAAATGAGCAAGAGTTGACCGAGGGTGGTCGATAAGAAAGAAAACCGGAGGGACCTGGCACGAGTAAGTGGAAGCAATGCCAGGCCCAGCTTGAGGCTTCGTGCTCGCCACTCACGTCACGCAAGATGCATGCCCCTGAAGAGAGTAACATAGAAGCGGTTGCGAGACATAATTTCATTGAACCGTGGTCAGCCGTTCTCAACACTCCAAAGCTGTTCATATCTTCATTTCCTGACTTGTAAATTCCAGTCAGGATCAGAACACCAACAAACTTTTTCATTTCACTCATTTCACTCGTAAGCGATTCGACCTTCCTTGTTGGTCAAGATAGGCAGTTTGTCAATGAGAGGTACACGAAAGAACAACATAAAACAAGATTCTTCATTGTCACAGTCCCTAATCGAATAACTTGTAAGTCCCAGGTCTTGCTTCAGTAGATCCTTTTTGCTCTGCCTACCAGAAATTCCAGCCTGAGGAGTTGTAGCCTACTTTTCATTCCCATTACGAAAAAACAAGGAGTCACCCTCAAAAGAATTTGCACTCTACATCTTCGTAAAGTGATTCTTCATTGTCATCATCTTCGTGTAGCTCTGATTTTTCAGCGGCATCTGCCTCATTATCATCATCACTGGATGATTCACATTCACTAGGTGGGGTTTTCATAATCAGAAGACAGCTTCAACAATTCCTTTATCTCGTCATCTGATAGTCCTCTTCTCCGTCACGCGTCTAGTTTCTAGAACAGACTACTGTTATGAAATAATGCACCAAAACAAACACGTGCATGTCACAAAGAGAACTATTGAACGAAGGAAAAATAACAGCACGAGTCAAGAATCGCAAAGGACGTAACAGACGCTACGCATTCAGACATATCGTAGTTGAAACATGCGCCAGCAATTTAACACAAAGCCATAGATGAATTTTTATAATTTTTTCCTAAATTGTGACTAATGTGACAAATTGGGAAAAGTCATAACATTGCATTAAAATAAAATGTGTGGTTACTATAGAGAAGATATTAAACATCGCGGACGATCCTCTGAGGCCGGATGATAGGTAAAGGGATAAATGCTGCCGATGTTGCTATGCGACGCCAAAAAACTAAAATATCGTCGAGGTAAGCGAAAGAAGAAGTTAGGTCCCTTAGCCCTGAGTCAATGACGTGTTGCCATGTTTGAGCGGCGTTCATGAGTCCAAAGGTCATAAATTTGCTCTCAAACAGGCCGCAATAAGTGGTGATCGCTGTCGTGAGAACGACTCGTTAGCTACAGGGATCTGTGTACGCTTTTGCACAGTCTAAGATGCTAAAAATAATTGCAACACTCAATGCATAGTTAATGTCGCGTAAAAGCATGAGGTGTTAAACCGAGTGTGCGAAATTGTCGCACTTTTTACCTCTTGAAGTCATGGGAATTGTGTGGATGATTCTTTTCCGAAAGTCTGACGGTTTATCGACAGTCTCATATATTCTTCATACCAATGTGAATAATCGCTTTGTTGCCACTTCCCTCAATGATTTCAGAAATTCCGATGGAACGTTATCTATCTCTTCTGCATTATTTGATTTTAAGTCTTCCAAAGCTCTTCCAAATTCTGATTCTGATACTGGATCTCCGATATGTTCTCTGTCCAATCCCGTTTCTTCTTCTATCACGTCATCAGATAAGTCAGCCCCCCACAGAAGCAACCAGTGTACTCTTTCCACCTATCCACTCTCTCCCCTGTTAAATTCAGCCTTTCTGCATGAAAATCAGAAAATGATCTTGTTGTACATGTAGCTCCGAGCTTAATATTGAGCAAAGCAAATTTATCGACATGGAATTTGAAAATTAATACAGTTCAATACACGATCTAAAGAAGCGCTCTGAAAGTGATGCAAATATTTTAACTAGTGATCTTTTGTGTGATGTTGATGATATCTTAGACAATCCTGCAGGTAATTGTAAATATTAAACATGGGTGAAACTTCAGCAACTGTGTGACAGTAAACTTGGAGAGCTTGAAAACATCTGCCAACCAGTTGTAAATAAAGGATTATTGGAACCCTTGACCTGGGTTTCGACAGTTTTAAAATTTCCTGCTTCAAAAGGTGTAATAGACTATAAAAGTTACATTGATGGTTACAAAACAATTTTGAACATATGAACATAACAGCTGTAGTCAAAAGATCGTATGATATGGGTACCCAATTGCTACATCAGACTTTAAATAAAGCCAAACGGCTCTTATCGTATTCGATATCCATCTTAAGAATGCAAATAATCGCAAGCCATGACTTAGGATTGCAGCGCTGTAAGTATTACAAGTATGCAGATGAAATGCTTAGTGTCCTGTTAACACAAAGCTCTTTTCGACAAAAGACTTAAATGGTGTACAACAAAGCGCAGCGATGCCATCTGGAACCAACAGTATGTATAAGACAAATAGCAGAAGTCAGCTACCCAAACGCACAGGCTCTAGCGTTAAGGCAAGCTAGCTGCAGAGGGCATTAGATGTATGTATGTGTGTAAGAAATTCCCATAGATTGCATTCAGTAGAATATGTAAATACAATAGAATAAGAAAAGAAAATAGTGTCTCGTGTAAGACCTCTGTTAATGTGAACTGATATGAACTTAAGCAAATTTAAAAGTGCAGATAAAATGGAATATGAAAACATCCTTGTAACAGCTTAAGACAGCAACGATATTTCGCCACGTGTGTAGTAGGATTGTTGTTAAAAGTAGTAAATACTGTAAAGAGGGGGGTATGTACTAACTTTATTAAACCTAATTGCTAAAATGGAGAAACTATCATTTATCGTTAAAGAAGTTTATAAACAGTAGCTTACACAAAGCAATACTGCAATGACGGTTCCCTATGTATATAGTTATAAGTGATATTAAAGCAATAAACACTGTAAAGAAAGGAGGAGGAGATATCATGAACTAAACAGAAAGTTATTGCTTAAATGGAGAATCTTCTTCTTAGCATCTGACAATTTTACAAACAGTAGCTTGCAATAGAGCGACTTTGCAACGTTTAGCCACGCTTACAGTAAACGGTGTTATTAAAAGTAATAAAGACTCTAAGAAAGGGGGAGGGTTACCATAAACTAAAGTGTGTTGACAGTTAAAGCCATACGATTAAATAAATAAACTGCCAAAATGGAGCCGCTTCTGCTTAGTATCAGAGGATTGACAAAGGTAAGATGAAGCAGAACGACTTGCGAAATACTGGTTGGAATTATTATTATACTGACTGTCCTCTGTCTCATGCGTTCATATGTGAAGTGCAACACTACTTCCATCAAGCTGAATTTTAGATGAACCCTTGCAGGAATCTGGAAACCGCTTATGAAGGAATAAAATTGACCCTGTGACATTAGTTTAAGGTCCAGCGTGTAGCACAAATTACTCCTGGTCCTAACTATCTGTAATAATGAATGTGACTAACATAAATTGAATTTGGTACTTCATAATAATGTATCTGTCTTACATGAATTTAAATTTAGTACTTCTTTGAATCTGTATTCATAACAAACAAAATTTTCAAAGATGAATAGTGCTGCTACTTGAAGCAAAGACGTTAAGTTCAATGAATACCTTTCTTTTTCCACATAAAAATGGACACTAAAGATGCTTTTTAACAACTGCTGATCACATTAAGCATGAACCATAAGGTAAATTTAAAAAAAAAGATTGAAGTTAACACAATAAATTGCTGTGTGTTTGGGTATGGAAAAAGGGGAAATGGAAACAAACAGCTTTCCTACTTCTCGTTCACGAGACAATTTGTCCTTCCAGAATAACAGCGAATGTGCATTACAGATGTTAACGAAAGTTGAGCATGTATTAAAGAGAAAAGAACTGTCTTGCCGCCTACCATGCCAGAGGAGAGCGGTTCTTTACCACAGTGGGCGATGTACTGCTTTTTTACGACCTTAATTACTGGTGCTGGCCGACGTGGATTCTGCGTATTGTGTCTGTGCTTAGAGAATCGTCTGGTGGTGACTGAATCATGGCTAAACCTCCATGCACTGAAATAATTCTCCGAAAAATCCTATCCAAATTTAAGTTAAAAAGAACGGCGGTATGCGTCCAACATAAGAGAAAAACCTGTGCAAAATTCTAAACAAAGTAAAGGAAAAAAATTTCTTATGGAAGGGTGAAACATATGATCCTGAGTGACGCTCCTGAATAAACCGGTACTTAGAGCAAAAGCCCTTTTAACTTGGATCAGGAAACGAAAATTTTTCTGTAATTTCCACTTTCCATGATGGTAACCAGAAGTCTGCCAACTCTTGCAGTTATACAGGATTTAGTCTGTCACGACTGCAGCATAAACAGTAAACTGTCTACTTGTCTGTATGCTAAGACAGATGGCTGGTCTACACTTGCTGTCAGCCAAGCAGAAGTACCTGGTGCCTGTTGCCAGAGAAACCTGTTAATCTCGTAAAGCAGTCAGCCAGAATTCAGAAAATCAGAAAATAGAGTGATGCCAGACTCTCGCATTGGGAATTATGAAGCTTCACAATCCCCCTCTGACTATAATTTCTTGCACGCCTCTGCCAATCACTGGACAAAGAACAGTGCAGAGAGTGGATATTGCAAAACGAGAAAACCTTACTGTCCAATTTCACGTATTGTTAAATTTTTATGCTTGCCGGGAAAGCATCTCCTACTGTCCCTCTGACATCATGGCGTTTAAGCCAATCGGTATTTCTCTTCCTACACATTGCTTAAGGCACGGCACTCTCACGTTCGGTTATGAGTTTCTCTGAAAGGAGCAAAGCCTCACAGCAGTGGTCGGGGGAGGAATTCCACTGTCCCTCAGCCAAAATTGTTAGATTTTAGCTTCTAAGAGAGTCACCTTCCCAGCGTGGGCAGTGGGACGCTCTTTCCACCCTGAAGTTCAGTAAAACTGCGATGAGAAAGCTTGTTGCGAGTTTTCGCCGGACCTGAAGCTTATTGTGTACTTCAGAGGCAAAAACGACTTTCTACATCTGGCCGCATCCTGACCGTGGCCCTCTACGAAACTGTGGTGTGTTTCCCAGCAGTTGGTGTCATCTCGCGTGGTGTCCTTGCCTGGCTAGCAGTTGTGAAGATATTTATCTGGAGGCCAGGGACTTGCCGCTGGTGACCGCCGTGTGTGAAACCTTCCTTCTGACTCAGTCCAGACAAAGACTGCTCTACTACGAGACAGCCCCAACGCAACTAAAAACTGAACTACGACTGTCATAAGAAGTAGAAAGATGGTTATTGAATTAAAAAATAAAGGGAAGACAAAGGAGAAAATGTATACACGCTCATTGAATATTCATACTAGTAACATAGCAAATTTATATAACCTCTCGATTTAATTCTCTGTAAGGTAGTTTTAAATGAATAAAAAACATGGAAAACGGCTGAAACATCTGTGACATTCTCATTAGACTCCAATAATAGTAAAATTTTGTCTAGAGAAATGACTCAATTCGAGATTTACCGTGACATATCTTAAAACAAAATTTTAATTTTTCACGTCGTACCGTGGCTGCTATCAGACATCGTTGGATAACTGTTAGCTAAGCCGGGATTGGGACAGTAGTGACGCAACGTCAACTGAGAATAACGAATATTTCTAACCTAATTCAATCACCCTGTGAACAGCCAGTCTGTCTTCTGGACACCTGGCAGTAGACCAAAAGCAGATGTGCCACGATTACTGAATTTTACAAAAGCAAAATAGTATCTGAATCTTTATGACTGGTAATGACACTATAATGTTTAAACAGTTTGGTGCCCAGTTAATGCAAACGTAACTCTACTTCAACTATATCTCGAGGCAAAAGAGCAAACAAGTTTACAAGCAAACTAGGATGGCTGTCTCCTCATTTAAACGCAGTTGCCAGACAACATTACAACATTCACTCAAAGAAACTTTACAAAGTGTTTTATATCCCAATCACACTACCACAGTTACGTGGAACTTTAATTTTCATCTGAGAAATAATGGTTATATATCCAGAATCGAACTCAAGACAAAAATATGACTAATGTCAAGACACATAGTACAGACGTCAGTATATTGTTCTCTAAAACTGAATTCCGATTTTTGACACAATTGTGCCCTACTATATTTTAACCAACACACTAACTTACCACGCCAAACAATTGACAGTTACATCTAAACAATATATACTGTACATTAAATGTGAAGACACACATAATCTATTCGAAAAGATAAATACATAGTAGAGACATTACTCTTGAACCTGCATGAATCACAAGAGTGTATACACATGTCATGATTACGCTGCTCTGGACACCCGTTTATTTTGTACGCTGAAAATAAGAAAAACACAAAAGATAGCTCCTGCTCAGTTGGTTTATTATAATAAGCACACGGGTTTACATTTTAGCATAGAACACTGCGAACTTTATTACTGGCACACAATTCTTTCGGCGGAGAGAACGGATTTAGACTAACTTGATTGAAGGTCGAAATGAATGTTTACAAGGCGCTGCCTCGTAGTTCTCTTCCTTCAAGGACGTGATAGTCTAAGTTCTGGTAGGCTTGGCTACCGACAGATGTCGTCGTTATTTAAGCATGAAGTGTGTTGACAGATCGGCCTCTCCATAAACAAGTCCAGATCTAATTTCTTATAGGTTCTCGCAGCAAGGTATCTTGTTATAGTTACTAGACAGAATAACACTTTTGGTTCAAATAGCTTTGAGAACTATGGGACTTAACTGCTAAGGTCATCAGTCCCCTAGAACTTAGAACTACTTAAACCTAACTAATCTAAGGACATCACACACATCCATGCCCGAGGCAAGATTCGAACCTGCGACCACAGCGGTCGCGCGGTTCTGGACTGTAGCGCCTAGAACCAATAGACCACGCCGGCCGCAATAACACCGTCCCATGGAAAGTACTATGGGGAGTGTACCTCTTAAGACAACTACTCACGTTATCCTACCTTTCGCCTCAGAAGAGCGTACAAGTGCCAAGAGGGAACAATAAGAGTGAAAGAAAAGGCAAGAAGGAAGTGCTCAGAACGAAAAGGATGTAAGACCGAGGTGTAGTCTTTCGCTCCTACTGTTCATTCTATACATCGAAGAAGCAATGACAGAAATAAAAGAAAGATTCAAGGCTGGAGTTAAAACTTCAGGATAAATGTATATCAATGATAATATTCATTAATGACATTGCTATCATCAGAGGAACTGAAGAAGAATTACAGAATCTATGGAATGGAATGGTCTAATGAATACAGAATATGGAATGAGAGTATGTAGAAAAAAGACAGAAGTGATGAGGAGTAGAACAAATGAGCACAGCGTGAAACTTAATATTACTATTGGTGATCAAGAAGCAGATGAAGTTAAGGAATTCTGCTACCCAGGCGACAAAATAACCCACGATGAGCAGAGAAAGGAGGACATAAAAAACAGACTAGCACTGGCAAAAAAGGCATTACTGGCCAAGAGAAGTCTACTATTATCGAACATAGGGCTTAATTTGAGGAGAAGTTTCCGAGAATGTACGTTTGGAGCACAGCATTGTATGGTATTGAAACATGGACTAAGGGAAAACTGGAACAGAGGTGAATAGGAGCGTTTGAGATACGGTGCTACAGAAGATGTTGAAAATTGTGTGGATTGATAAGGTAAGGAAGGAGGAAATTTTGCACATAATCGAAGAGGAAAGGAATGTATGGAAAACATTGTCAAGAAGAAGGGACAGGGTGATACGACGTTTGTTAAGATATCAGGGAATAACTTCCGTGAAACTAGAGGGAGGTGAAGACGGTGAAAACTGTAGAGGAAGACAGAGATCGGAATACATCCAGCAAATAACTGAGGACGTAGGTTGCAAGGGCTATCCTGAGATGAAGAGGTCAGCAACGGAGAGGAATTTGTGGCAGGCCATATCAAACCAGTCAAAAGACTGATGACTCAAGAAATAAATAAATAAGTGAATAAAAACTCCAACGTCCTTCTGACAGGAATTCTCACGGTGCTCTCAGTTACAATCTGCGTCCATATCCACTGACAGCTGCGGGTATTCGTTTGCTGAGTCGCCCCCTAGGGAGGCTGCCTCACCTTACGTGTTGCGACTAAGATTATACGTGCTGTGCTGTGAGGGGAAGATCCGCTGACAGCAAGAGTTTCACTAGCTGCGGCCTGTCCCTGGGCGTAACTCCTTCCACTGTCTGCTGGTCACGAGATGGAAGGACCGTCGGCTGTTTAGGTCATGTGTCAGCTCCTTCGTACTCAGCGTCTCTGTGCAGACCGACGAGATTACTCTTAGTTATCTACAGTACAACGTAACACATAAATAGAAATACCCTGTGATCATGACATAAATAACAGAAACATTCTGAAGTATCCTAACTTTACACTTAGCCCACGTTTTCATGAATAAAGAAATATGAAACAAATCATGATAAGAAAAATGTAAAAAATCTGAAATATCGGCTTATTATTCTCACTAGTCTGAGGGTGCTTGGCCAAGGTTATATCATTATGAACAAATAAATATTAAGAAAATCACATTACGTAGTATAAAAATAAAGGCTTTATTAACTTGTTTAAGTGCACAGGCTGTGCTTGTAACGTCATATTTTATTTAACATTTAAAAATGTCTGTGAGCACAATGGGACTTAACATCTGAGGTCATCAATCCCCTAGAACTTGGATCTACTTAAACCTAACTAACCTAAGGACATCACACACATCCATGCCCGAGGCAGGATTCGAACCTGCAACCGTAGCGGTCGCGCCGTTCCAAACGGAAGCGCCTAGAACCGCTAGGCTTTAACATTTAGGATATGTACAAAATTTGCATTAGATGTATCATTATATCACATATTTTATACTTTTGGGTTTTATGAGTCAGGTAGACAATGGTTCAGGATGTGTATATTGTTAGATTGTACTGTTGCTGAGGGACTAATAGATGCAATTATCTACTTCCGCCACCTGTGTTATGACAAATAGTTGAAATTTTTCCACCTGTATTGTTTCATACACATGCAGATACGTCCTGATTTTCGCCCTTCCCACTTCTTCACTCTCATAAATACGTTATCCAACCTGATTGCATTTTCTGATTGTGAGAGTACTGAAGGGCGATCTGTTATAATTTTTAAAAACCATTCAAACGCCAAGATAGCACAAAATATTTTTTGTTCAAGACAACCAGTTTTGGCCGTATTGGCTGTCATCTTCGCGGTTTAAACATTTTGCAGTATAACATGTTCATTTTTCTCTGAATCTCATGCACAAGATGTCAAGTGGATAAAACTCAGCACATTATAACCGTTTGTCATCGTTAAAATATTTTAAAACAATGTGCATCGTGTTTTTAAATATTTTAGCGATGACAAACGTTTATAATGTACTGAGTTTTATCCACCTGACTTTTGTGTTATCCACTTGACTTGTGCATGACGTTCAGCGTAAAATGAACACAATTTACCACAAAAAAATGTTTAAGATCTGAAGATGACAGCTAAAACTGTTAAAACTGGTTGTCTTCAATAAAAAGTATTTTGTGCTATTTTAGCTTTTAAATGGTTTTCTGACCTGTTGGTTCGAAACCATCCTCCTCCTTTATCATGGAGTTTACCTGAACTGAATACTTTCTTCCTTCTTACTATGCAAATAAATCAAGTACACACAGACACGCCATTAAATGTAAAAGACACACTTTCTTTTTCAAAATTAATGGTAACGCAGACAGGACAAAACTGAATATCTTCGGTATACTACTTGTTCTATTCCCTGGCTGGTGCTACTTACTACTTGGTGAGGTAAGTTATATTTCTCTTCATTTTACATACAGTTTTGTATGAAGCCTTTTTCTTTTTCTCTAGTTGTGATGTTCTTGTATATGACTTCTGATTGTTTCTGAGTTATCTTTTTGTGCAGTCTTTAGTTATCCTCCTTCCTTCATGTTTTATTCTTTGTCTTCAAGGTTACTTCTGAATTATAGCAACTATTCACAGGGAAGCTTAGAATTATAATTGTTCTACCCACATCCCCTAATTTATTCCCTGAATCATCATATGGCCAATTCATTGATTGTCGTCCTAGCCTGAGATGCACTTTGATTCTTTTCTCAAGTAATTCTCCAGCATTTCATAACGACGCACACATAACTATGTTCCTACACACAAAGGGTCTCACTATCGCACACCATACTACCTCCCAACAGGCCAACCTTCTCTATAACCCTAAATATGTCGCGCTGTGGGCGGCCAAAACCATAAATCCCCACAACAACAAAATATCACACTGCCGGTCACCAAAAATATTCATCCACGTAACAACAAAATATTACATTGTTGGGGGCCAAAAACACAAATCGTTATACATTACAGAGGTACAAGGCGCAGACCCACACTGATGTGAGACTACAATACAAATTCACATCCATCAGCACACGTCCAAGCGGAGTATCATCAATAATGTGCAATTTCGAATTAAAAACTGTGGCTCTTGGCTGACCTAAATTGAATGATTGTCTAAATCTTTGTGTGAACATTCTAGCAAGATGTTTCGGGTCTGTATTAGTGTTGATTTATCTCATCATACACTGAAGCGCCAAAGAAACTGGTATGGGCATGCGTGTTCAAGCACAGAGGTATATAAACAGACAGAATACTGCGCTGCGGTCGGCAGAGGCTATAGAAGTGTATGGCGCAGTTGTTAGATCGGTACTGCTGCCACAATGGCGGGTTATCAAGATTTAAGTGAGTTTGAACGTGGTGTTACAGGCGGCGCACGGGCGATGGGACACAGCGTCTCCGATATAGCGATGAAGTGGGGATTTTCCGGGTCGACCATTTCACGAGTATACCGTGAATATCAAGAATCCGGTAAAATATCAGATCTCCGTCATCGCTGCGGCCGGACAAAGATCCTGCAAGAACAGGACCAATGACAACTGACGAGAATGCTTCAGCGTGGCAGAAGTGCAACCCTTCCGCAAATTGCTGCAGATTTCAATGTTGGGCCATCAGCGTCAGTGTGTGAGCCATTCAACAAAACATCATCGATATGGGCTTTCGGAGCCAAAGGCCCACTTGTGTACCCTTGATGACAGCACAACACAGAGCTTTACGCCTCGCCTGGGCCTGTCAACACTGACAATGGACCGTTGATGACAGGAAACAAGTTGCCTGGTCGCTCGAGTCTCGTTTCAAATTGTATCGAGCAGATGGACGTGTGCCGGCCGAAGTGGCCGTGCGGTTAAAGGCGCTGCAGTCGGGAACCGCAAGACCGCTACGGTCGCAGGTTCGAATCCTGCCTCGGGCATGGATGTTTGTGATGTCTTTAGGTTAGTTAGGTTTAACTAGTTCTAAGTTCTAGGGGACTAATAACCTCAGCAGTTGAGTCCCATAGTGCTCAGAGCCATTTGAACCAGATGGACGTGTACGGTTATGGAGGCAACCTCACGAATCCATGATCCCTGCATGTCATTCATGGAGGCTCTGTAAAGGTGTGGGTGTTTGCAGTTGGAGTGATATGGTATCATTGATACGTCTCGATACGACTCTTACAGGTAACAGCTACGTAAGCATCCTGTCTGATCACCTGCATCCATCCATGTCCATTGTGCATTCCAGCAGGACAATGTGACACCCCACACGTGCAGAGAATCTGCAAAGTGCCTCCAGGAACATTCTTCTAAATTTAAACACTACCGGTGTCCACCAAACTCCCCAGGTATAAACATTATTGAGCATATCTGGGATGCTTTGCAACGTGCTGTTCAGAAGAAATCTCCACCCAAATCTCCACCCCCTCAAACTCTTACGGATTTATGGACAGCCCTCCAGGATTAAAGGTGTCATTTTCCTCCAGCACCACTGCAGACGTTAGTCGAGTCTATGCCACATGGTGTTGCTGCACTTCTGCGTACTAGCGGTGGCCTACAAGACATTAGACAGGTGTACCAGTTTCTTTGTCTCTTCAGTGTATAACTTAACTTCTTCATTATTGTGCTTGTAAGTGATAAAATTACACACTAATCTATAACAGCAGACCTCACTGCTAGCTTCTTACTCTCAATATAGAACTTCGTGTTTCTTCCTCTCATACACATCTATTTGTTACACATAAGGAAACACACAGAATATACATTTGTATACACTTAAATGGTGTTCTGTACCCCTATTATGAAATGCAGATACAAAATAATGTACACAGCCATACACAAAAATGGATATAAAATACCAGAAGAGAAAAAATAAATATTACATAGTAACCAGCTGCCTATCACTTCTTCGAGTTCTTTTACTGGTGATGCTTGGCCTTCACTAATTCTGGGTTTATTTCAAAAATGGTTTTATGTGGCCAATTTGATGGAGACCATTTCTTTCAGCCGGCCGGAGTGGCCGAGCGGTTCTAGGCGCTACAGTCTGGAACCGCGCGACCGCTATGGTCGCAGGTTCGAATCCTGCCTCGGGCATGGATGTGTGTGATGCCCTTAGGTTAGTTAGGTTTAAGTAGTTCTAAGTTCTAGGGGACTGATGACCTCAGAAGTTAAGTCCCATTGTGCTCAGAGCCATTTGAACCATTTTTGAACCATTTCTTTCCTTTCCAAGTCTCGAGCTCAAAAACGTCTTGCACCAATCTCTGAATCCTCAACAGGCCATTATAGATGAAAAAGAATTTGTGGCATAGTGATTTCTGCATGTTCCAGAGGTGATGTGATTCAGCAACAATCTTCTGCCTTAATTAATATTGTTTCATTTTTGCTTTCCAGTCACCCCACAATTTGCTCCTCTTAGCAGCTGCTTTCATGTTTTTCAAAGCTAAATTAACTATCACTTGTGGTTTGTGTCCGACTACTGGATGGATACTCCACTAATCCTACAAGTTTCTCATTTATCTGACAATTTCTTAGCACAGTGATCGATAGAAGGTTAGTTGTGCCATATGGCAACTCATTCAACAGATCCTGGAAATCTGAGGGGAGGATACCCCATGTGCTGTTTTGTACAATACACTTGATGTACATTTCCTATATCTTCGGTAACATGTGCAGCAGGATTCGATGCGTGGTGACATGAAGAAATGAGGATAGATTTGATACTGTGTCTTTTCAGGTTTTCAACCCATATTTGTGATCAAGGTTACGGATCGTGGTCCTTGGTTAATTATTCCCCACTTCCCTACTTGCTCCTAGAAGTTGTTGCAGAATATTCTCAAAACAGTTACTCCTGCCGCTTTCCGCAATGGAGTAAATGTAACAAATTTAGAAGTTAATTCATTGGTGATAAAGACATAGTAATACCTTCTCCACGTTCTAGGAACGAGCCTCAAGAGATCTGCTGCCTCTATCTGTTTTAATTTACTTGCAGTGATTGGGTCCAGATGTGCATGACGATTTTTATTACTATGTTTTGACTTTTGACAAATCCTGAAAATGGACAGGACCTTCCTGATGTGCCTTTTCATATTTTTTAAATGGTACAATGTTTTTAATTTCAGAAATCACTTTTATAGGCCAAAATGCAGGTAGCTCAGATAAGTGTGCCAAATTAGTTTCTTAATTTATTCCTCTGGGATACAGAGGAACCATATCTTCCTTTTTATGACTGATGAATCATAATTTGTTCTTCATGTCTCCATTTTGGTTTGGTGTTTTGTAATGGCAGGTCCCTGTCATGTTCTATTGAGATATCTCACATAGCGGCAGTGACATAATTTTCAAACAAAACTTTTCGTAAATAAAATGTACTGAACTTATTCCCTTCTTGATCCTCCTGCACACCAGAGGTCAGACCTATAGGGGATCAGGATAAGGCATTGGAAATGATGTTAGGCGAGGCTGGTATGTGTACAATGTTGAAGTCATACTATTTTCGGTACAATATCTATCTCCATAGATTTCCTTGGATTACCTTTAATGTAAAAAAATTTGAAGAGCTTTGTAAGCAATATAGACCTTCAAGGAAAAAATATCGGAATTTTTGTAGTACTTAAACGACTGCGAGGGCCTGCGGTTCTGTGATGGAGTAATTTCTCTTAAATCTGGATAGTGCCCTGCTCCCAAATCCTATTGTTTTCCGCACAGTGCCGTACTCAGTTTCCCATGCTTGAAAAAGCATAATGCCCTGTCCTGTTCTGGTTGGGTCAGTGACTATTTAATATTTTGTGCTCAAATCAAGATGTGAAAGAGGTAGATCAGACACCACTTCTGCCTTCAATGTCTGAAACTCGTTTTCTGCAAGCGCGTTCCTACACATGGCGTTTTCTTGTCAATTAGTGGTGTTGGTGGTTAGTGTTTAACGTTCCGTCGACAACGAGGTCATTAGAGACGGAGCGAAAGCTCGGGTTAGGGAAGGAAATCGGCCGTGCCCTTTCAAAAGAACCATCCCGGCATTTGCCTGAAACGATTTAGGGAAATCACGGAAAACCTAAATCAGGATGGCTGGAGACGGGACTGAACCGTCGTACTCCCGAATGCGAGTCCAGTGTGCTAACCACTGCGCCACCTCGCTCGGTGTGTCAATTAGTGCACAGAGGTGAGAGGCTGCAACGATACCTATGTAAGTTAAGCTTTTATAGAAATTAATTAAACACAAAAATCCTCTTAACTCTTTTCTCATCGTTAGGCCGGCAAAACGTTCGATATCTTGTAATTTTTTGGGATTGGGTGAGATTCATTCTCTTGTCATTACATGCCCCAAAAATTCCCCTTTTCTATGCCGAAATGTGACTACTCCATATTTACACTTAGACTGTATTCCTTGAAAGTACGCAACAAGCCATTCAACATACTACTATGTTATTCTCAAGTATCTTCAGCGATTAGAATTTCATCGATATATGTCGGAAGTTGTCATCTATAATTCTACCCAGACTGCGAATAAAGGCTGATAAACCAAAAGTTAATGTTTTGCATCGACCAAAGGGCAAGAATGCTGTATATTGTTGACAAAGAGGGATGGAGTGTCATCTGTCATAAACTTGACTGCAGATCGACTGCAGAGAGAATAGATACCCCTGAAATTTTTGCAGAAGCTCTTAAACTTTTTCTGATCTGTCTAATTCTGGGGAATTAACAGTATCGATTTAACGTGAATCCAGAACAGTTCTTTTTCCCTACCGGATATAGTGAACTGCCATGTGATGGTGTGACGTGTTTCAGTATGTCGTTTCCTAACATGCTCTGTATTTCCTCAAACGCCATTCAATTCATGGATAAAGGAATAGCATATGAGAATACCTTTCATTTTCGATGTAACTTCACATTAAACTAGTACTGTAGGTTTTTATTTGTGCCAGGTTTTGAAGAAAACACCTCCAAATTATTACGCAGAATACTGGCCTCATCTTTCCTCTCTTGTGCCTGTTTGTTTACACTTGGCTCTATTTTCTTTCTTGACCAACTTCCTTTCGTGCTAACTTTTGCCGGCCGCGGTGGCCGTGCGGTTCTGGCGCTGCAGTCCGGAACCGCGGGACTGCTACGGTCGCAGGTTCGAATCCTGCCTCGGGCATGGGTGTGTGTGATGTCCTTAGGTTAGTTAGGTTTAAGTAGTTCTAAGTTCTAGGGGACTTATGACCTAAGATGTTGAGTCACATAGTGCTTAGAGCCATTTGAACCATTTTTTTGCTAACTTTTCTTCCTCTGTCCGTCCATTAAACACAGACAGTTTCAAGACTTCTTGCCGCATCCACGTCTGTTTATAAAGGCTTTGAAAAGTGTCCTAATCCAATCCTGGATTGAACAACAAAAGATCCGCTTACATACAAGGAGATGGCGCCCTCTGAACCATGAGCATAGAAGAACTTTGCCCAACGTTCGAAAAATATGAGAGTATTTCTTTCTACGTACTGGTCAAAATGCCGCCAGGGAAGGCTTAGGAAACAAGTATTCAAGAGTGAGACCTTCCACACTAAACAGGGTAGACTCTGCATATTATGAAAAATAATTTAACAAAACTTATTATAGGGATGAGCCAGGTTCTCTTAAAGACATGTTAAGAATTCTGAAGGCAAAGTTGCCTTTATACATTCTCGAGAAATTAGTACAGATACTGGATAATGACTTAGAACGTTTCATGTCAATACTAGAATCCACAGGCCTGATACGAAAAGACTTACGGGTCAATAATAATAATAATAATAATAGCAACTACAATATTGTGCTGCCACCAAATCAGCTGCATTCGCAGGATTCCAGTTCGGCTTGGCCGAATGGCTATCATGCTGCACCTCCAAAGTCACTTAAGCATACTGTACAATGTAATATCTGCCGCTTGGCTGAATCTGAGTTATAACAGCAGGAGAAAATACAATAATGGGTATCATCCTGGTTATGTAGGTAACAAAGGCAGATAGTTTTATGGAGGTTATGGTAATGGTTACCGTAATTCGTGTAATCTGATTCAGAACCAAACAAATGGGAATAATACTCACTCACTAAGTAATCAAATGTGCATTAGCCCATCTGATACTAGCTGGCAGAAACAGGGACTGTCGGTAAATACAAATGAAGTGACAAATTAGCTAAAACCAGCTGCCAATAACGAAACTTCGTCAAACTTATTCCAATCTTCTTAAGACCTCTGATGATGGTTTCTTCGAGGGGTGGAGACAGTCAAGGCAATTACGTTAATTTGTTAAGGTATAATGAAGGTGTTGATATAAGAGATGATTTAACTATGGATCGTCATACGTGTTCCATAAACCCACAGGTATTATTTCAATCTACAAGCAAGGCCACACTTGAGAAAAGTTTTACATTAATTGTCCTACATACATGTGCCTCTTTTAACTTTATTTCACAGAACTTATTAAATAGATTAAACAAGTAAACAAAGTGGCAACTTTTCCTGTACAAAACTGTTATGTAACTAGAGTTTTAGGTGCAAAGTTGCAACCTGTCAAGTGGCAGGCACAAGCAGATGTCGTAATAGGAAACTGAGTTATGTTATGTCCATTTCTAATTCTGAAGGACCCCATTGTTCAAGGCTTGCAGGATGAAGTTTGTCCAAGAAAAGGGTGTAAAATTAGATTTTTATTTGGGTAAATGATATTTGTACACTGAAGGCAAGTATAAAGTAATTGACTTAATATGAAATGAGGTAACCAATGGCAAATATTACCAGTATATGGAGGTAGAATACCTAAAACCAAAGAATTCTGTTCTAAATAATTCTTCATGTCTCTATAGTAAGAATGAGGATAACAAAACTTACGTCTGTGACAAACTAATGGAACCTACCATTCTCAATACATAACAACAACAGAAATTAATATTCATACTTATGAGGTATTTGTATGTACACTCCTGGAAATGGAAAAAAGAACACATTGACACCGGTGTGTCAGACCCACCATACTTGCTCCGGACACTGCGAGAGGGCTGTACAAGCAACGATCACACGCACGGCACAGCGGACACACCAGGAACCGCGGTGTTGGCCGTCGAATGGCGCTAGCTGCGCAGCATTTGTGCACCGCCGCCGTCAGTGTCAGCCAGTTTGCCGTGGCATACGGAGCTCCATCGCAGTCTTTAACACTGGTAGCATGCCGCGACAGCGTGAACGTGAACCGTATGTGCAGTTGACGGAATTTGAGCGAGGGCGTATAGTGGGCATGCGGGAGGCCGGGGGGACTTACCGCCGAATTGCTCAACACGTGGGGCGTGAGGTCTCCACAGTACATGGATGTTGTCGCCAGTGGTCGGCGGAAGGTGCACGTGCCCGTCGACCTGGGACCGGACCGCAGCGACGCACAGATGCACGCCAAGACCGTAGGATCCTACGCAGTGCCGTAGGGGACCGCACCGCCACTTCCCAGCAAATTAGGGACACTGTTGCTCCTGGGGTATCGGCGAGGACCATTCGCAACCGTCTCCATGAAGCTGGGCTACGGTCCCGCACACCGTTAGGCCGTCTTCCGCTCACGCCCCAACATCGTGCAACCCGCCTCCAGTGGTGTCGCGACAGGCGTGAATGGATGGACGAATAGTGACGTGTCGTCTTCAGCGATGAGAGTCGCTTCTGCCTTGGTGCCAATGATGGTCGTATGCGTGTTTGGCGCCGTGCAGGTGAGCGCCACAATCAGGACTGCATACGACCGAGGCACACAGGGCCAACACCCGGCATCATGGTGTGGGGAGCGATCTCCTACACTACCTGTCAACTACCCTGGCCAGCAAGATCTCCGGATCTGTCCCCCATTGAGCATGTTTGGGACTGGATGAAGCGTCGTCTCACGCGGTATGCACGTCCAGCACGAACGCTGGTCCAACTGAGGCGCCAGGTGGAAATGGCATGGCAAGCCGTTCCACAGGACTACATCCAGCATCTCTACGATCGTCTCCATGGGAGAATAGCAGCCTGCATTGCTGCGAAAGGTGGATATACACTGTACTAGTGCCGACATTGTGCATGCTCTGTTGCCTGTGTCTATGTGCCTGTGGTTCTGTCAGTGTGATCATGTGATGTATCTGACCCCAGGAATGTGTCAATAAAGTTTCCCCTTCCTGGGACAATGAATTCACGGTGTTCTTATTTCAATTTCCAGGAGTGTATTTGATGATAAACCAAGTGTAACAAATAGTTATGTGTACATGGATGTGCAGCTAGTTGCGACATTTTGCTAAAAATCCTACTCCATCCTATGGGCAGAATGAGAACCTGCAGCATGAGAACCAAAAAGAATGTTTTGCTGGAATGCCATTGAACCATTTCACTCTCTGTACTGTAGTCCATTATTAGCAGTAGATAAACATAATGGCCAAATTACTTTAGTCATGAATACATGCACCATTAACAAAATAATTGTGCCAGTTTGTACACAGTCTGAAAGTTTGCACAAGTTCTTGCTGAAGTTCCACAGTGCACAATTTTTAGTTAGGAGAGATTTTATATTTTCTCACTGACAGGTCTTATTGTCCAAAGAATCTAGAAAGCATATGACTTTTGTTCATAGTGGTAGAAACTACCATTTTTGTGCGTTACCGTTTGGAATCAATGTAAGTTCCAGAGTGTTCATTGCTGATCTAGATACATTTCAAGGACCCAGCTTACTATTATAATGACATTGTATGTAGATGAAATCTTAATTGCTACAACAAAATAGTGGGGGAAATCTTGATTTACTTGATAGGACTTTGAGTGACAACCGAGTCCACAAAACACTGAGTAAACGAACCACAGTCCTTCATTTGAACTGTGTGCGTGCTACACACAGACGGGTAAAGAGAATCGGTCTGCCAGCCGGCCGCTTCAGTCTGGAACCGTGCGACCGCTACGGTCGCAGGTTCGAATCCTGCCTCGGGCTTGGATGTGTGTGATGTCCTTAGGTTAGTTAGGTTTAAGTAGTTCTAAGTTCTAGGGGACTGATGACCTCAGATGTTAAGTCCCATAGTGCTCAGAGCCATTTAGAATCGGTCTTCTACCGCCGCGGTTATTGTGCACTGCATTAAAAACATATATAACGTGGGGCGAGACTAGCCCCTGACTGGTTGGGTCAAACTTTTGTTGTATTAGGTAGACAAGAGACGAAATGACACACAAAATCCACTTATTCTCTATCGCTCACGGCCAGTAGACGCAGATTAGCTTAATGTGCGACCCCTATACATGGAATACGTTTGGGACTAATATTTCGCAACATGTATATATGTTTTGTTTCTGCTCCATCGGCGTTGGTTTTCCCGAGAGGAAATAATTTGTGTCCAAGAGGTATGGTTAAATGATGCATAAGTTTGAAATTTGGCTCAAAGGTGTCTACAAACGTCCTCTGTAATGGTGAAAAAACGTGGCGCCCTAAAATGTCACTCTAGTTCTCAGTGACGCTTCAAACAGCAAGTTGTCGATGTATGCAAAAAAAGATCAAACTTCAGTAATTAAAGTGGAATGTACGTTGGGTTAATGATGTCACATTGGCACCAAATATCAGCGCAGTTCTGCTCAGAGCCACAGTGGACGTGTCACACGATGGAAGGTTGTCACTCCCCCTTTTACCCTTATTTTCCCTTCTTTTGGTGCATCTGTGATGGAGGTCAGAACCTCGACTCGCAACTTTCAAATCACACGATTTTATTATGGGTCGCCGAGGAAAACACTTCAGACACACCGCCGCTAAGAAAAGGACTTAGTGAGTGGCATAAAGTGCATCAATGAAACAATCCCTTCCCCCGGGCCGTTGATTCCCGCACATTTCGTGATCGAAACGACAGTTAGAAGTGGGATGGGCAACAGGACGTTCTTCCCAATGTTTGACACCGCTGTCACATCCCAGACGCTTCAGCCCCACCAAGGATGTTAGAGGCTAGCAACCCCATTGCATGTGGATCACACCCCTTTGAAGTGCAACGTGAGTGCAATTTGTGCTCTGGTGTATGGGATGGAACCACTGGAGACCCTCATAACAATTCGATGAAATCTCTACGTTCGCTAGCGGGGGTGGCCAAGCGGTTAAAGGCGCTACAGTCTGGAACCGCGCGACCGCTACGGTCGCAGGTTCGAATCCTGCCTCGGGCATGGATGTGTGTGATGTCGTTAGGTTAGTTAGGTTTAAGTAGTTCTAAGTTCTATGGGACTGATGACCTTAGAAGTTAAGTCCCATAGTGCTCAGGGCCATTTGAACCATTTTTTCTGTACGTTCACTGAAGCAGCAAAGCCTGATTATGCTTCTTCAAATGGTTCAAATGGCTCTAAGCACTATGGGACTTAACATCTGAGGTCATAAGTCCCCTAGATTTAGAACTAAGTAAACCTAACTAACCTAAAGACATCACACACATCCATGCCAGAGGCAGTATTCGAACCTGCGCCCGTCCCAGCCGCGTGTTTCCGTTCTGAAGTGCCTAGAACCGGTCGGTCACAACGGCCGGCCATGCTTTTTCAGTCCACCTGTTTCGCACCTCATTTGGCATGGTCATGGAGTGGTGTGAAACAGCATCACGCTTGGATTAATCAGCAAATTGTCCGACCATGAGCACCCCGTTTGGAATCACCCTCAGTGGCATCCATTCACCTTTTCTGAGCACCTTGGAAATGTACCAGCACAGCCAGAACCCATGACGACAGTCCTAGCCGCCTGCAGATAGGCTACACTGCTGCGCCTGTGCCATTCCGAATCAAGTGTTGAAGGGGTTGTCAGTCTGAAATGGCTTGGGGCTTCGTTAAGGATGGTCTCTGTTCAGATACTGGGGAGTCATAGAAGAATCCCTTGCCGATTTATTAAGGAATGTGTCACAGTTGCTTTCCTCCGTCATCACATCAGACGAGGGCTCGAAACAAGTGGGTTGGAAAAGCATTAGCAGCCTTTTCTGTCGTTGAATGATTATGAGCGGTCCCTAATGTTTTCGCCCTGTACACCAGAGTAAAAATTGCGGTCACACTGCACTCCAAACAGTTCAGATCACGTTCATTTGGGCTGCTGGTCCTCGATGTCCGTAGAGAAGGGTTGAAGAGACCGGAAGGTGTCAACAGAGTCAAAGATTGTGAATAACGTCGTCCCGTTGCACATCATACCGCAAACTGTCGTTTTCGTCCGCCAAATGTCGTTATGACGATCTTCCCATCTTGTGACACGTTCACATTGTCATTGGTCAGTGTTGTGCTGACATTTGGTGCCTGTGTGAGATCATTAACCCACTGCCAACCGCACACCTGATATGACCTTGTGAGCTGTCGCTTTTATTCGCATGTGTCGACACCTTGCTGTTTGAAGCGTCACCGAGGTCGAGGGCGACCTCGTAAAGCGCCACTCTTTTTCACATTTGTATAGGAAGTTTGTAGGTACTTTTAAGCCAAGTTTCAAACTTTCGTGTCACAATGTGAGACAATTACGGAGAAAACTGTAGCGTTACGAAAAAGTGATCTTTTAATTGTGTTGCGCAATGTAGGTTAAGGTAGAAACAGTGCTTTAGCAAAGCAGACTGGGGAAATGTACTGTAGATTATTGTCACTATCGTTAATAAAATACGGATTTGTTTATTGTGGGCTATGAACCTAGTGGCAATTTTGGCGTTCTGGTGAGCCTTGCTGATGTTTGATATGCTGCAGGCAATGCTGGAGGTGCGTCTGTTATGTAACAGGACACAGAGGTGAAGGTATAGATGGATTTCAACTGTATTTGAGCAGATAAAAACAAATCATGGACTACTAGTTTCCTCAGGTCACGGTATGCAATTGTGCAAGAACAATCCGAGCAATACTGAACTTGTAACGTCGCAGCAGATCGTATAACTAATGAGGAGGTGCTGTTGATGTTGGGTTCAGTCCAAAGATTTGTATGACAACCTCATTATCTGTGCAACCTTATTATCTCTGCATAACAAACGCAACCTACAGCTTATATCACTTTTTTCCAACCCCCACCTCCCGCCTCACACACATGCGCTTCCCGCCATGATCAGCCATTGAGGTGGCGCAGTAGTTAGCACAATGGACACGAAATCAGCAGGACAACAGTTGAAACACGCTTTTGGCCATCCAGGTTTAGGATTTCTGTGGTTTCCCTAAACTGTTTCAGGGAAATGCCAGGGGGTTCCTTTGAAAGGGTACCGCCAACTTCCTTTCCCATCCTCCCCTAATCCGAACTTGAACTCTGTCCCTAATGAGCTTGTTGTTGACAGGACGTTAAATACTAATCTCCTCCTCCTCCTTCGCCATTATCGAACTGAAGATACGTTGATGCCTCATATGAACTGAACACTCCTTTTCGTCAAGATGTAAAACAAATTTTCTTTTGTCAATTAGATTCAGTATCTTCCCGTAATTTATTCGATCTACCCGTCTAATCTCCAGCATTCTTCTGTAGCGCCAGCTTTTATAAGCTTTTATTCTCGTCTGGTCTAAAGTGTTTTTTGCTCAAGTTTCACTTCCGAAGTTGCGTACACTCCATACAAATAGCTTCAGAAAAGTTATCCTAACACGTAAATTTATGTACAACGTTAAAAAATTTCCCTTTATTTAAAATCAATTTTCTTGCTGTTGAGAGTCTGCATTTTACCTTTAGGTGCCAAAAGTCATTGGAGAGTGATATTCAAATGTAGAGATCGCTGAAATATCGCGTACACAAAGTATAAAAGGGCAATGCATTGGTGGAGCTGTCACTCTTACCCAGGTGATTCATGTAGAAAGATTTCGGACGTTACTATGACCGCACGACATGAATTATCAGGCTTTGAACGTGGAATGGTAGTTGGAGCCAGAGGCAAGGGACAATCTATTTCGGAAATCGTTAGGAAATTCAATATTCCGAGATCCACACTGTCAATAGGGTGCCGAGAATATCAGATTTCAGGCATTACCTGTCACCACAGAAAACGCCTTCACTTACCGACCGACAGCACAGTCGTTTGCGTAGTAATAGCAATTCTAACAGACAAGCAGCACTGCGTGATACAATCGCAGAAACCAATGTGGGACGCCGACGAACGTAGCCGTTAGGAGAGTGCGACCAAATTTGGCGTTAATAGGCAGCAGGTAACCTATGCAGATGTCTCTGCTAAAAGCTCGACATAGCCTGCAGTGCCTGTCCCGGGGTCTTGGCAGTACTGCTTCGACCTTAGAAGACTGCAAAAACGTGGCCTGGTCAGATGAGTCCAAAATTCAGTTGGTAAGAACTGATGGGAGGGTCTGAGGGTGGCGCAGACCTCACGAAGCTATGGACCCAACAAGGCACCGTGAGAGCTGGTGGTGACTCCGTAATGGTGTGGGCTGTGCTTACATGGAATGGTCCAACTGAAACGAACGCTGATTGAAAATGGTTATCTTCGGTTACTCGGAGACTACTTTCAACCATTTATGAACTTCATCTTTTCAAACAACGGTCGAATTTTTAGGGATTACATTGCGCTTTTTCAACGGGCCACAATCGTTCGCAGTTGGTTTGAAGAACATTGTGGACAATTCGAGAGAATGATTTGGCCACCGCGATCGCCTAACTTGAATCTCAGTGTACATTTGTGAGAGATAATCGAGAGGTCAGTTCGTACGAAAAATTCTGCACTTGCAACACTTTCGAAGTAATGGGCGGCTATAGAGGCACTATGGCATAATGTTTCTGCTTGGGTCTGCATGCGATATCGTGCTGCTGGACTAGTCCAGGCAAAAGGATGTGCGACATGATACTAGGAGGCACCTCATGACTTTTGCTAGCTCAGTGTATATCCCTCTATCTTACCCATAGTCAGTTGTTTTGCCCCTCAAATTGGAAAACACACTAATTACTCTGAGTGCCTCATTTCATTATCCCAAGTCACCATTTCCTTATTCACCTGGACTGCATTCCATCACCCTTATTATACTTTTGTCGATATTCGTGTTATGATCTGTTTTCAAGATACTGTCCATTCTGTACAACTGCTCTTCTAAGCCTTGTGCCTTCCGTGACAGAATTACAGAGTCACTGGCAAATCTCAAAGGTTTATTTCTTGATTTTCTGAAATTACTTCTCTCTCCAAATTTCAGTGATGTCTCCTTTACTGCTCACCCAATTTACAGCCTTAATAACATTGGGGAAAGGCTACAACCTAGTCTCACTCCCTTCTCAACCACTAACTGCTGTCTGGTTAATGCACAAGTTACAGGTAACTAGGCCAATAACGGCCTGCCATGTTCTGACATTTCTTCAGAAACCAAATTGATCTGCCCTGAGATTGGTTTCTGCCAATTTATCCTACCTTCTATGAAAATGTATGTCAGTGTTTTACAATAACGACTTATGAGTAGGTACTGAGGATAAAGATAATTTATGTTCCAACTTCACTAAAAGAATGGATCGTCTATGACATCAGTGATTAGTCAAGTTTTTAACTGTGGGATATGTGTGTGTTCGGTGGTGGTGGTGGTGGGGTTAAATTTCAGAGGAGGATCAAGGCTTGATTACAGTAAGTAGGTTCATATGGTTGTAAGTTATCATAAAATGAAATGAAATCATCATATGTCATTGACAGCCAGGAGTCCCCAACCAGGGACGTTCATGTGTCCAGTTGCAAGTCTTTCCAATCGATGGGACACTGGACAACTTGTGTGTCGTTGATGATGATGTAAGGTTGATTAGAACAACAGGACACATAGTGGTCGAATAGAGAAAATCTACAGCCTAGTCGAGATATGAACTCAGGTCCACTGTATGGCCCTCAGACGTGTTGATCACTCAGCTAATGGGTTTTCGATCATTATGCAGAGATGGGGAGGTTTGTGCAGGATAGACTATCTTGGCATGCTGCATCAAACCAGTCTATGTACTGAAGGCCACAACGTCATTATCTGTCATGGCTCAGCATGCCCTGCTGTGAAGTGTGCTTCCCTGTCTTTTGGTATGCGGTTGTCTGACTCATTTGATCAGCGTTCACAGGCTAACTGCTGCAGCTGATGGGATGCTCGTTGCCTCACCAGGATGGAGCCCGCTGCTAACCTGGCTGAGGAGCTAGAGCTGCTGCGGTGTCTGCTGCACTGGTCCGGCACGATGCAGGACCCGCGGGCCGGCGTGTGGGCCAGGCGCGCCTACTACATGCTGGGAGCGGCGACGTCGGCGGCCATCGTGCTCTTCCTGTGCTCGCAGGGGTTCTCCATCTGGAGTGAAGGCACGCGCGACATGGAGCGCTTCCTGCTCAAGATCTGCACCTTCAACTCCATAGCCACCTGGCTCTTTCGTCGTGGCAACATAGCCATCCACGAGCACCAGTTTCACTACCTCTCGTTCCAGGTGCTTGTAGGTGCAAACATTCCATAGATGTTGTAAATATTCCAGAATGCGAATCAAGAATAGCTGCCAATATCAATAATTTCGAAGTAGGTAACCCCAGTCCAGCTGAGCTTCTTATGTCAGTTATTTAAAGAACGATATTTGTCTCCATTGTGTATAATTTTTGTCACACTATCGATTTCAGGCAATGTCCATTCTCAAGTGTGTTTCAAAACACAGCAACATACTGTAGCAAAAACAACTGTAACTAATTAGACGTACTATTACACAAGGATAATATTGTCCCTCAATAACATATGTGCATACATCGTCCTCATTATTTTAAAAATCTGATGCCATATATAATTCTCCAAATCATTGTCGTCGAACGTCCTCATCTAAACTACACTACTGGCCATTAAAATTGCCAGACCACGAAGATGACATGCTAGAGACGCGAAATTTAACCGACAGGAAGAAGATGCTGTGATATGCTAATGATTAGCTCTTCAGAGCATTCACACAAAGTTGGCGCCGGTGGCGACACCTGCAACGTGCTGACATGAGGAAAGTTTCCAACCGATTTCTCATTCACAAACAGCAGTTGACCTGCGTTGCCTGGTGAAACGTTGTTGTGATGCCTCGTGTAAAAGGGAGAAATGCGTACTATCACGTTTCCGACTATGATAAAGGTCTGATTGTAGCCTATCGCGATTGCGGTTTATCGTATCGCGACATTGCTGCTCGCGTTGGTCGAGATCCAATGACTGTTAGCAGAATATGGAATCGGTGGGTTCAGGAGGGTAATACGAAACGCCGTGCTCGATCCCAACGGCCTCGTATCACTAGCAGTCGAGATGACAGGGATCTTATCCGCATGGCTGTAACGGATCGTGCAGCCTCGTCTCGATCCCTGCGTCAACAGATGGGGACGTTTGCAAGACAACAACCATCTGCACGAACAGTTCGACGACGTTTGCAGCAGCATGGACGATCAGCTCGGAGACCATGGCTGCGGTTACCCTTGACGCTGCATCACAGACCGGAGCCGACTCAACGACGAACCTGGGTGCACGAATGGCAAAACTTCATTTTTTCGGATGAATCCAGGTTCTGTTTACAGCGTCATTATGGTCGCATCCGTGTTTGGCGACATCGCGGTGAACGCACATTGGAAGCGTGATTCGTCATCGCCATACTTGCGTTTCACCCGACGTGATGGAGTGGGATGCCATTGGTTACACGTCTCAGTCACCTCTTGTTCGCATTGACGGCACTTTGAACTTCAGATGTGTTACGACCCGTGGCTCTACCCTCCATTCGATCCCTGCGAAACTCTACATTTCAGCAGGATAATGCACGACCGCATTTTGCAGGTCCTGTACGGGCCTTTCTAGATACAGAAAATGTTCAGCTGGTGCCCTGGCCAGCACATTCTCCAGATCTCTCACCAATTGAAAATGTGTGGTCAATGTTGGCCGAGCAACTGGCTCGTCACAATTCGCCAGTCACTACTCTTGATGAACTGTAGTATCGCGTTGAAGCTGCATGGGCAGCTGTACCTCTACACGCCATCCAAGCTCTGTTTGACTCAATGCCAAAGCGTATCAAGGCCGTTATTACGGCCAGAGGTGGTTGTTCTGGGTACTGATTTGTCAGGATCTATGCACCCAAATTGAGTGAAAATATAATCACATGTCAGTTCTAGTATAATATATTTGTCCAATGAATACCTGTTTATCATCTGCATTTCTTCTTGGTGTAGCAGTTTTAATGGCCAGTAGTGTATAAAGATACATGGCATTAAAGTGCTTACGAGAACAAAAATATTACTACGTTATTTAAATGTTCCATCCAGGTGGAAGCAGTAAGGAAAAAAATTGCAGTATTTTCCATTAAACACACTGTTTACACCTACTCAGTGAACTGTCACACATGAAGTTTGCGTGGGAAATTTTGAACAGGTCGTCATAGAATAAGGAAGTACAACTATCGAAAGGCTTCCAAAAATATCTCTATCTCTTAGTAACAGTTATGTAGAAAACATATTACTTAAATAAATCAGTGTCGCACATAAGCACTGTTCCAGAATCTTTAGTACACATCTCGAAACATATTTCATGGACGGAACAAAAACTATTTACGTCGTATTTATTCAGTATAATGTCTAAAATGTAGTAATTTTGCACGGAAAGTGGACAAATGAGAGAAAATATATCTACATCCTTAGTGAAAAACAAAGTGTTCACATTACAAACATCGAAAGAAGAGGTGATCAAAAATTGTGAGCATAACTGACTTCTTACGTATCATAAATAACCTTGATCATACAGACAATAAAGATAAAATAGCAACAGTAGATGTAATGCAAAAACTAACAATATTGAGATGCCAGTCGATGAATTCGATGGTACATGAAATATATCTTTTACTGCATAACATGTGTCTACGGCCTTTTGTGTAACTATTCATGGTTGTTGGCACGACAAAATCGTCTCTTACTGTATAACCATTATTTAAAACATTAAAAATTGAGTAGTTTGAAGAAGACAATCCTTACCATAGCATAAACTTACAAATTTTGTAAGAAATCCTCCCACTTGGTGAATAGATTTAATATGAAACAAATGAATTTGCATTGTTCAGTATTATAAAACTGTACTAGTATAAAATGAAAGTATCTAATATCACACTGTGCCAAAATAATAACACAGTACTACCATAAAATGAAAGGAGTGTAAATACAAAATACATACTTGACCAATGCTGTACGTCGAGTTCAGAGAAATTGTTCGACATTTCCTAAAAATACCCTGTTCTTTAGTTCTGTTCGTTCATTGAGAATACTATCAGGATGTTTGCATAAATGTCTGTATATCTACATTTATTCAATTGCGTTCATTACTCTGTCCTTACTGATCTTGTATAGAATCTCCAGTGTGCTATCAGTGCCCCGAGAAGTATAAATTTCAGTTAGGAAATGAGAGTTAAAGACAGAGGTGTTGTTCTCACTAGACAAAGTGTGGTCCTTACATTGCACCTTGAGCATCCGTTCCATTTGTCGTTTGTACTGTGTAAGAGGCAAAAACAAAAACAAAAAAACAAAAAAAAGAACAAAAAATAAAATAAAAATTATACGCTGTATGGTGAAGAACTGTCGCTCTTTAAATTTATTGAGGCTGTTGGGCCCACTCAGAAGAAAATGATGATGTCACTTAATAAACAAAAGTCTTTCGGTACAGACTGTATCCCAATTCCTCTTACTGATCTCTATATCCACTTCCTCTACATCCCTACCCTCCTCCATCAGCTTTGTCCTCTTTCCCCTCTCTCTAATCTTGAACCTTATTTTTTGTTATTGACAACGAAACCTTGGTTGGGAACTGAAGCTGCCTAAAGTAGATGGGTAAATGGGTTTCGATCGTTGGTATACCGGGTATGTCTCCAGCTGCTGGATCTGAGAGAACAGCAATTTGAGTGACGGTTTTTCACATAGTTTTTATTGTGCTTGGTTAGTATTATAAAATTTCAGGCAATTCAATTTCTGTGGTAGTATTCTAATTACAGACTGATAAGCCATAAAATCAGCTTTCCTGTTTTCTGTAACACTGATGATGAGGAAGGAATCAAAACAGCACATTATTGAGTGTGGAGTATCGTGTAAGTATATTAAATATGTCGGTCAACGAGTTTTCAAGATTTTTAACAACGTTCCCCTTTTCTATATTAAATATATATTTATGTATTAGATATATTAAAAATGTCATAATGTTTATCAGAGTATTGTGTAAAAACTTGAAACAAATTGCTCAAGATCTTTTCAGGATGTTTGGTAACGATGTTTCCGCTTTGTACATCATATATATATATATATATATTTAATACCCCTATTAGAAACACACACACACATATATATATATATATATATATATATATATATATATATATATTAAATAAATATATATATGATGTACAAAGCGGAAACAATAATATATATATATGCTATATCTGTCCGAATGTTCATTAGATTAGCACAACACCTTACGAAACACATTACAACATACGCCTGGTTCTGCTCATGTGGAGTTGCCGGCTGCTGTTAAATATTTAACATTCGATTTTAAACAAAGGATCAAGTGAAAACATTGATTTTAACGAATCTTATAGTCTCACTTCTTCGCTCCGTAAAGGTATGAATCTATTTTTCTTACATGCCATTGTTGCTACGCTGCATCTAATTAAGTAAAACCGCGCGAAATTTTAAAGATTTTGCAGAAGTAAAAAGGCATTGAGTGAAAGTGCGTATGGTTGATTTTAGTTTATACATTGCAGTGCATTAAATGTAGGTAAGATATAGAAATTTTATTTTATATTGAGAGCAGAACGATATCTGACTTCGTTGTCAAGTTATTTGCTTTTACATCGGAACGATGGTCGTTCAGTACGCGTTCATTGACATCCTTGCACATTACGAATCATGTGGTCATAAGAATCGTCGTATCTCATAAACTACTGAAGATATCGAAATGAGGTTTTTTGCAAATGATATCATGTAATGAGCCACATTCGTTATATTATAAATGCTCGAATCTTTTTTTTATCACCGAGACGTGGAAATGACACTTCCGCCGTGGTGAGAGGTTGGCAGCTCAGGACACATAGCGCTATAGCAAAACACAAATGGCAGGCCTATTCAGCGCAGAGGAGCAGGATGTGTTTGCAAACGCACAGTAGAGAAAGGATTTTAAAGTGATACACAAATGTTTAAGAGTATGTATTTTGTATCTTTGAGAAAATTGATTCCTGATATAGCTATTGTAACCTCATATGTGTGTCTGTGGGAGAGGGAGAAGGGGGGAGGGGGTGGAAAGGTAGGGGGACAAGTGGTTTCCCTCCTCCCTCTAGCAACTGAAAGATCACAGTGCTTTCTACAAGTATTGTCAGAATAATTTACTTCTCATGGCTTACGGGTGTTTAAATAGGTATCCAAAACTAGAAGTTTATTTGTAATTATATACTGTATTAATTTTGTCGGAGTTACGGAAACGTAATGCGTCCTTAGTACAGATAACTTACTTGTATCTTCTGTGCACGTTCTCGTATCCCCGAAAATTCTTAAAAAAATTGTAATTATTGTTTTTAACAACGAATCGGACTAGGAGCTTAGGAGTTTCCAGTATGTAGGAAGAGGGCAAGAAAGTGTAAAGTGAATAGCGGATAACAACTTTCAGTCAAGGTGTTAAAAGAAATTTAGTTTTGAGAAATTGTTGTTACTTCGTAATCCGAATATAATTTGGTTGCAGGTTGTGACTTCTTCCAGCCAGTCGCCGATTCTTGCGATCATCTTAGAAGCCCACGTACGTTACACAGAGATTCTAATTACTTAAGAAAGATGTGGTAGGTGGACACATACTCTTCATAAATAAAATATTTGACAAACAATACATTGTTGGTCTCTCGTACTCTTGATGGAAGTTCAGCTTTAGAAATTCTCCACAGTAAGCCTCGAATACACATTTACATATTTCGTAACAATGTGGTGTAGAGAAAACAAAACTTTGAAACTTTGTGCATACTCCAATTCAATTGCGTCAAAACAGCACGGTAGTTTAGACGCTTGCAATCACTTTACAGCGCAAGTGAAATACTCTTTGCCGCATCTCTCCCCCGAATTTTGACAGTAATCAATTTTTATGTTCAGAACTGTCCTTAAAAACACACACACACACACGCACACACACACAGGGAAGGGACAGTCCAACTGCACATATGTTTACATGTTACACACATTAAAAATATGTAGCCTATGTCCATCCAAATTCGTTAGAGGATCGAGTAAAATTTTTAAGTAAATCGCCCAATAATTTTAGATACCTTTGGTAGCGACATTTAACCTCTATATACTATTCATATGTAATTGTATACCTATATAATATATAGTAAAAATATATCCTATATCTTTCCTAATCTTCATTAGAGTATTGCATAAAAATTTGAGGTAGATCAGTCAACAACTTTCCGATATTTTTGGTTACAACGATCCCCTTTCTATATTAAGTATATAATTATGTGTTATATACATTGCAACCCTATAGCCTATGTTCATCAGATTATTCATTAGTATACTGTGGTAAAATTTGATGCAAATCAGTCAAGAATATATTATGTACTTATTTCTATATTATATGTATTAACATGTATAGCTGGTATCCACACAGATGTTGACTTCCAGATTTTTGATAACAAAGTTCCCCTTTCTATATTACATATACACTCATACATTATAAACATTAAAAATACATAGCCTGTGTCTGTCCAAATGTTCATCAGAGTATAGCATAAAAAAATTAATTTGGTCAAGGATTTTCTCAGGTTTTTGTTAACAATCTTTCCCCACCCATCATCCATCATACACACACACACACACACACACACACACACACACACACACACACACACACAACCACACACATATACAGGGTGAGTCACCTAACATTACCGCTGGATATATTTCGTAAACCACATCAAATACTGACGAATCGATTCCACAGACCAAACGTGAGGAGAGCGGCTAGTGTAATTGGTTAATACAAACCATAAAAAAATGCACGGAAGTATGTTTTTCAACACAAACCTACGTTTTTTAAATGGAACCCCGTTAGTTTTGCTAGCACATCTGAACATATAAACAAATACGTAGTCAGAGCCGTTTGTTGCATTGTAAAATGTTAATTACATCCGGAGATATTGTAACCTAAAGTTGACACTTGAGTACCACTCCTCCGCTGTTCGATCGTGTGTATCGGAGAGCAGCGAATTACGTAGGTATCCAAAGGGAACGGTGATGGACCTTAGGTACAGAAGAGACTGAACAGCACATTACGTCCACATGCTAACACCTTTTTATTGGTCTTTTCCACTGACGCACATGTACATTACCATGAGAGGTTTTCAATTACGGAGTGGAATAGAGTGTGTCCCGACATGTCAGGCCAATAGATGTTCAATGTGGTGGCCATCATTTGCTGCACACAATTGCAATCTCTGGCGTAATGAATGTCGTACACACCGCAGTACATCTGGTGTAATGTCGCCGCAGGCTGCCACAATACGTTGTTTCATATCCTCTGGGGTTGTAGGCACATCACGGTACACATTCTCCTTTAACGTACCCCACAGAAAGAAGTCCAGAGGTGTAAGATCAGGCGAACGGGCTGGCCAATTTATGCGTCCTCCACGTCCTACGAAACGCCCGTCGAACATCCTGTCAAGGGTCAGCCTAGTGTTAATTGCGGAATGTGCAGGTGCACCATCATGCTGATACCACATACGTCGACGCGTTTCCAGTGGGACATTTTCGAACAACGTTGGCACATCATTCTGTAGAAACGCGATGTATGTTGCAGCTGTTTGGGCCCCTGGAATGAAGTGAGGACCAATGAGGTGGTCGCCAATGATTCCGCACCATACATTTACAGTCCACGGTCTCTGTCGCTCTACCTGTCTGAGCCAGCGAGGATTGTCCACGGACCAGTAATGCATGTTCCGTAGATTCACTGCCCCGTGGTTTGTGAAACCCGCTTCATCGGTAAACAGGTAGAATTGCAACGCCTTCTCTGTTAATCCCCATTGACAGAATTGCACTCGATGATTAAAGTCATCACCATGTAATTGCTGTTGTAGCGACACATGAAACTGGTGAAAGCGGTGACGATGCAGTATGCACATGACACTACTTTGACTCCGTCCACCGGCTCTCGCAATGTCGCGTGTACCCATGTGTGGGTTCATGGCAACAGCAGCTAACACACCAACTGCACCCGCTTCGCCTGTGACGGGCCTGTTACGGACCCGTTTGCGTGCTACGACCATACCTGTTGCATACAGCTGGCGGTACATGTTTTGCAATGTGCGGCACGTTGGATGCTCTCTGTCCGGGTACCGTTCTGCATACACCCTGCAGTCTTCAGCTGCATTTCGTCGACACTCGCCATAGATGAGTATCATCTCCGCCTTTTCAGAGTTCGAATACACCATGGTCACAGTTGTTACAACACTACACTATCACAGACGTCTGGTAACACGGTGTACTACAGTTGGTCTGCGTGCGGAGACGAATGCAGAATAACAATAGCAGCAAGCGCTACATGCGGACACTGCGACAGCTAGACCAAACCACTACAAACAGTGCACTACAGCCACACTCGTAAACATGGTCGTCCTCGTAAACATGTCCTTGCAGATGCTGCTCGCCGACCGTGGCCCATGTTTGTTACAACACGCAACTGAACGTCGAAGGTTTCAAGCGTCAACTTTAGGTTACAATATCTCCGGATGTAATTAACATTTTACAATGCAACAAACGGCACTGATTACGTATTTGTTTATATGTTCAGATGTGCTACCAAAACTAACGTGGTTCGATTTAAAAAGACGTAGGTTTGTGTTAAAAAACATACTTCCGTGCATTTTTGTATGGTTTGTATAAAACAATTACACTAGCCCCTCTCCTCACGTTCAGTCTGTGGAATCGGTTCGTCAGTATTTGATGTGGTTTACGAAATATATCCAGCGGTAACGTTAGGTGACAGAATGGTCCATTGATTGTGACCAGGCCAAATATCTCACGAAATAAGGGTCAAACTAAAAAACTACAAGGAACGAAACTTGTGTAGCTTGAAGGGGGAAACCAGATAGTGCTATGGCTGGCCCACTACATGGCGCTGCCGAAGGTCAAACAGATATCAACTGCGTTTTTTTAAAATGGGAACACCCATTTCTTATTACATATTCGTGTAGTACGTAAAGAAATATGAATGTTTTAGTTGGACCACTTTTTCGCTTTGTGATAGACGGCGCTGTAATTGCCACAAACATATGGCTCACAATTTTAGACGAACAGTTGGTAACAGGTACGTTTTTTAAATTAAAATACAGTACGTATGTACGTTTGAACATTTTATTTCGGTTGTTCCAATGTGATACATGTACCTTTGTGAACTTATCATTTCTGAGAACGCATGCTGTTACAGCGTGATTGCCTGTAAATACCACATTAATGCAATAAATGTTCAAAATTATGTCCGTTAATCACAGTGCATTTGGTAATACGTGTAACGACATTCAGCTCAACAGCGAGTAGTTTGCCTTCCGTAATGTTCGCACATACGTTGACAATGCGCTGACGCATGTTGTCAGGCCTTGTCGGTGGATCACGATAGCAAATATCCTTCAACTTTCCCCAGAGATAGAAATCCGAGGACGTCAGATCCGGTGAACGTGCGGGCTGTGGTGTGGTGCTTCGACGACCAATCCACCTGTCATAAAATATGCTATTCAATACCGCTCCAACCGCATGCGAGCTATGTGCCGGACGTCCATCATGTTGGAAGTACATCGCCATTCTGTCATGCAGGGAAACATCTTGTAGTAACATCGGTAGAACATTACGTAGGAAATCAGCATACATTGCACCATTTCGATTGCCATCGATAAAATGGGGGCCAATTATCCTTCCTCCCATAATGCGGCACCAGACATTAACCCGCCAAGGTCGCTGATGTTCCACTTATCGCAGCCATCGTGGATTTTCCGTTGCCCAATAGTGTGTATTATGCCGTTTTACGTTACCGCTTTTGGTGAATGACCCTTGGTCGCTAAATAGAACGCGTGCAAAAAATCTGTCATCGTCCCATAATTTCTCTTGTGCCCAGTGGCAGAACTGTACACGACGTTCAAAGTCGTCGCCATGCAATTCCTGGTGCATAGAAATATGGTACGGGTGCAATCGCGTTTTTGAGATTCCCGATTTGTCTGCTACTGATGTGCAGATTAGCCGAGACAGCAGCTAAAACACCTACTTGGGCATCATCATTTGTTGCAGTTCGTGGTCGACGTTTTATATGTAGCTGAACATTTCCTGTTTCCTGAAATAAGGTAACTATCCCGCGAACGATCCGGACACTTGGATGATGTTGGCATTTTGATCACAATAGCCAAACATCAACACGATATCGACCTTTTCCGCAACTGGTAAACGGTCCGTTTTAACATAGGTAATGTATCATGAAGCAAATACCATCCGCACTGGCGGAATGTTACGTGATACCACGTACTTATACGTCTGTGACTATTACAGTGCCATCCATCACAAAGCAAAAAAAGTGGTCGAACTAAAACATTCATATTTCTTTACATACTACTCGAATATGTAATAAGAAATGGGGGTACCTATTTTTAAAAAAACGCAGTTGATATCCGTTTGACCTATGGCAGTGTCATCTAGCGGGCCAACCATAGCGCCATCTGGTTTCCTCCTTCAAGCTAGACGAGTTTCGTTCTTTGTAGCTTTCTCGTTTGATGCTTATTGTTTGAGATATTTGGCCCGGTCACTATCAATGGACCACCCTGCCTAGAGAGAGAGAGAGAGAGAGAGAGAGAGAGAGAGAGGGAGAGAGAGAGAGGGGGGGGGGAGCGTTTGTCCTACCAAATGTTTATGAGAGTATTGCGTAAAAAATTCAAGTAAACTGGCCAAGAAGTTTGTGAGATTTTTGGTAATACCGTATCTCCTTAATATATTACATGTTTGAATAAAAATTCAAGTAAACTGGCCAAGAAGTTTGTGGGATTTTTGGTAATACCGAATCTCATTAATATATTACATGTACGAATAAAAATTATATACACTGCAAAAATATGTAGCCAATGTCTGTTCTAATATGCGTTAGAATGTCGTGCAAAAATCTGAAGTAATGAAGTAAATTGGTCAAGTACTTTTCGAAATTTTAGGTAACAACTTTAAACACCAACTTCTCTCTATATAGTGTGTAAATTTTGTGTCCTAAGAATATTACCACTTGTCTCAGGAATTTGCACTTATCTGGTTGTGTCCTTTTTCTGTCCAAGATCTCCTGCAGCTTCTCATTACTTTCATTTAATAAATTTCTGCAGCAAAGAATGTTTTCCAAACATTTCAAACACTTCATTTCTTGCAAGCCTGCGAAAGCAACATTCATTGTCTCTGAAATGTGCATTATTAATCCCATCTACACATTTAAAATACACTCCTGGAAATTGAAATAAGAACACCGTGAATTCATTGTCCCAGGAAGGGGAAACTTTATTGACACATTCCTGGGGTCAGATACATCACATGATCACACTGACAGAACCACAGGCACATAGACAAAGGCAACAGAGCATGCACAATGTCGGCACTAGTACAGTGTATATCCACGTTTCGCAGCAATGCAGGCTGCTATTCTCCCATGGAGACGATCGTAGAGATGCTGGATGTAGTCCTGTGGAACGGCTTGCCATGCCATTTCCACCTGGCGCCTCAGTTGGACCAGCGTTCGTGCTGGATGTGCAGACCGCGTGAGACGACGCTTCATCCAGTCCCAAACATGCTCAATGGGGGACAGATCCGGCGATCTTGCTGGCCAGTGTAGTTGACTTACACCTTCTAGAGCACGTTGGGTGGCACGGGATACATGCGGACGTGCATTGTCCTGTTGGAACAGCAAGTTCCCTTGCCGGTCTAGGAATGGTAGAACGATGGGTTCGATGACGGTTTGGATGTACCGTGCACTATTCAGTGTCCCCTCGACGATCACCAGTGGTGTACGGCCAGTGTAGGAGATCGCTCCCCACACCATGATGCCGGGTGTTGGCCCTGTGTGCCTCGGTCGTATGCAGTCCTGATTGTGGCGCTCACCTGCACGGCGCCAAACACGCATACGACCATCATTGGCACCAAGGCAGAAGCGACTCTCATCGCTGAAGACGACACGTCTCCATTCGTCCCTCCATTCACGCCTGTCGCGACACCACTGGAGGCGGGCTGCACGATGTTGGGGCGTGAGCGGAAGACGGCCTAACGGTGTGCGGGACCGTAGCCCAGCTTCATGGAGACGGTTGCGAATGGTCCTCGCCGATACCCCAGGAGCAACAGTGTCCCTAATTTGCTGGGAAGTGGCGGTGCGGTCCCCTACGGCACTGCGTAGGATCCTACGGTTTTGGCGTGCATCCGTGCGTCGCTGCGGTCCGGTCCCAGGTCGACGGGCACGTGCACCTTCCGCCGACCACTGGCGACAACATCGATGTACTGTGGAGACCTCACGCCCCACGTGTTGAGCAATTCGGCGGTACGTCCACCCGGCCTCCCGCATGCCCACTATACGCCCTCGCTCAAAGTCCGTCAACTGCACATACGGTTCACGTCCACGCTGTCGCGGCATGCTACCAGTGTTAAAGACTGCGATGGAGCTCCGTATGCCACGGCAAACTGGCTGACACTGACGGCGGCGGTGCACAAATGCTGCGCAGCTAGCGCCATTCGACGGCCAACACCGCGGTTCCTGGTGTGTCCGCTGTGCCGTGCGTGTGATCATTGCTTGTACAGCTCTCTCGCAGTGTCCGGAGCAAGTATGGTGGGTCTGACACACCGGTGTCAATGTGTTCTTTTTTCCATTTCGAGGAGTGTACTTAAATGGTGTTGTCATTTCAGTCTGAGATAGGTTATTGGAGGTACATAGAAGGAACTAACATTTCATAATGCATCATGGTTTTTGGAGGAACAAAGGTAATGTGTCATAATCTACATCAGAAAACATACCGATGATATTAATAATTTAATACTGTTTTTATTTACACTTGAACATGGCTTAGTGGAAATTATGTGCAAAACGAACTTGTGAGGAATGCTGCAATATTTACCATCTGGAACTATAATCGTGCTACGAACATATAGAAGTGCTGCTATATGTTGACACGTAACAAGAGCTTAAAGAAGCGGTTGATCTTGTTCCGCACTTTGAAGTTTTACTGAATAGTGGTTGTCATTAAACTCATCTTCGTCAGCTAATTATTCCTAATTCGTTAATTTCTCTACATCAGCAAAGACTGATTTTTAACTGTTTTTGTGGTGTTTGAAATAAGACACTCTCGGTTGCATATTGTTTTATCTGTTTATTGGTAATGGCGTGTTTCGCCCTTATGGGCGTCTTCAGATTAACGAAGGGGTGTAAAGTAACATTGTGAGAGATATATACCTAAAAAATGGGTGGGATGGGGGTTAGCATGAAGAAAAGTTCCAGGTTTTCTGTCTCTACAACTAACAATAATAGTGAACTTACTTAAGAAGTAATCTCGTGAACCAACATCCGTCCTTCCATCCAGTATATGGCATTAAGATAAAAAATAGAAGGAAACATGGTACTATTTTTATTGATCAAATAAGAGCGTAAGGGACCGAAAACGAGGAATAAAATGCCAAGTGTAACTACAGTATGTACTGGAAAGAGGAGCTATGGCAAACCAAGACAAATAAAAGAGCTTATATAATACGGGGCCAACGGCCTTGCCGCAGTGGTAACACCGTCGGATCATCGAACGTAAGCGGTGCCGGGCTTGGCTAGCACTTGGAAGGGTCACCATCTGGATCTACCGAGTGCTGTTCACAAGCAGAGGCCAATCCGTGAGCTACTTGACTGAGGAGTGGCTGCACCGGTCACGAACACTGACAATGGCCAGGAGAGGGGTGTGCTGACCACATGTGCCTCCACATCCGCATCCGATGAAGACTAATGGCTCCAAATGACATGGCGGCCGGTCGGTACCGTTGGGGCTTGAAGGCCTGTTCTGACAGTGTTTGCTTTTACATTACACGCAACCAACCGCTTTCCTTGCGTACACCGCATGGAGAGGTGAGGCCAGTGGACAAAATCCATACTTCCACACTAATATTACAAATGCGAAATTAACGATTAAACCACTGAACTTATTTTGAAGAAAAATTGAATGGAGATAGCTTGAACTCTGAGGAAGAACATAGGCTACTTAAGAAAGTGTGTAGCACAGTCTAACATAACAGTCGCGACACTCCGTCTCGTTTTTGCTACAGCATCGATAGCAGCGCCTAAAGAGGCCAGAAAACGACACTTCTGAACGCGATATCGGATGAGTGTGAATACTAACGTTTATAATCATTTGTAACGTGGTTTTTGTAATAGGTAGTGTATGTAGACACATAACAATCGACAGTAACTAAAATATGACACCAAATTTGTCGTTATTTAGATTCATAAGGATTCTAGGAGATACGAAACGGGACATTATAGGACAGTTCATATACGATTCTCTTGTAACGTGCAGGCATTGACTGACTAATATTATTTTCCTTTAACAACAAAAAATTTCTAATAAGCACTCGAAGACCAGAGCTTTTGTAGAAATATGTCGTGTATCTACCCAACAAAGCAATTGTTCGCTACACTTTCAGCGACAAACAAAGAGTCGTACATTTACATATGGAACGCGGGAGACTTTTGCTGAGGCTGCATTTCATTATGATCAATCAGTTAACTAACTTAATCATAAATTAGTCATCATGGGGATGGATAAAAATGTATGCTCTATAATGAATTAAAACTGAGGGGAGAAACGGTTGCTCTGGAGGGAAAAAGCTCACATCCAGTACTAGGTGAGCCAGAGACATTCCTAATAAACCTACACTTTGTCGAATTTTTAAAAAATATAAGTAGAAAATATAGTACATGCTTTCTGATACGAAGTATATATATAGAAAAAAACAGATTCGTTATGTACATAAAAGCCAAACTGCGTACATTTTTATACACACAATGTACGCAGGCAGCTCGTAAAATTACTAGCTACTGTACATTACCCACCATCACCCATCATAACAGAACTACTGAAACTTTGGAAATCTGTGGTAAGGTCTTAAGGGACCAAACTGCTGAGGTCATTGGGCCTATTCCTACTCACTACTTAATCTAACTTAAAGTAACTTATTCTAAGGACAACATACACATCCATGCCCGAGGGAGGACTCGAACCTCTGACAGGGGGAGTGGAACTACTGATATGCGAGCGAAATATAATGCTGTCGAGAACACAAGATACGCCAGACCTCGCAGCCGGCGACACAGACACAGAGCCGTAAACGGCAGGAATACACAGCCGTAGTAACAGATATTGAGGGTAGATGGCGTTGGTTAATCAATGTACTTAAAAAAATCGGTTGCATAGTTAAATTATATATGCGGAAAACCATAAATTAGATTAACAGGACATTTATTAAAATTAAATTAGAACAAGTATAGTGATAAAGTCAGTGCAAATACACAAGCTGTGTAGGGGTAAAATGACCTTTATAAAGTATTGAAGTATTAAAACCTGCCTAACAATAAAACTTAAAATGGAAGCAAAACATAACAAGACAGAATATTAAAAAAAATTTAGAAGATGAAGAAATGAATAAGGTAGCATCACATTTAAAATAAACAACTATCGATGGGTTATAGCAGTGGATATCACAATACGATAGTAATACTGCTTTCACTAATCATTTGACCATTCAGTAATCTACCTTTCTCTGCACCAGAGTGCTTAAGTGTTTCCATTTGCTCTAACAGGTTTAAATTTTTCCTCTTGTGAGCGGTATGGAGTACATGTAAAGTCTGCAGCGTCGAGGGCCGATGGCCACTAAATTTTAGGTGCTCGTCAAAGCCAAGTGTGGTTTGATGAGTCCTTTCTTGTTGATTAAATGTTTACTAAATCTTGTTAGAAACCAGCTGTTTACGTAAAATGCTGATATTGAGTGACGAGTGGGGAGTGAGAATGAGGGGGAGGATGTGTTGCTTGTCACCTGATAATCATTGTGTCACTGATATAGCGGCAACACTTGCTGCCATCTTGGATTTTATCAATGATATTAGAGTTACTCACTTTTCAAGGTCATTTAAGATTCAGATACGAAGTAGTGCACTGATATCCCTCCAACTCATTCTTTTTCATTTCTGGGATGATAATTTTGTAATTTGGTATCCAAACAAAACTTGTTTTTAGAAACTTTTTCATATAGGAGAAACTGAAATTAGACTATCCAGATCCAAGTTATGAATTGTCCACTATAGAGGACTGTATAAATTACAGGTATAAGTTTTCACAATTTTCAAATTTTCAGGTTACGTAGTTTTAACCTCTGAAATTATTGTGGCATCCATATTTAAAAGAGTGGAACATTTAAGTAATATAGTTGTAAAATATTTTTGAAAATTTATTAGGAAAAACATTACAAAAGTGAAATGATGATGGCGACACTGTAATCTCGTGGAAAGTTTAATTTTTATGAAACTTTAGCTTTCTGTGCAAAGATGGAGTTTGCATTTCGCACACTGGATATGCCTTTTAGCTTTGCACTCAGGTTTTTTGCATCTAGATGCCGATTTATACTGGTCAAAGGATGGATAATGGTCCATAGAATTATACATGATGTCCTCTGCCGATTTCAGTTCATTTCCACGCCTTTCAGGCGCATATACTGGAATAGCTTAATTTCAATGTGTGCCTTTCTTCCTTACAGTCCGCTCTCCTTCCATAATCCACGATTCTGCAATGTTTTCATGCAAACTGAGTAGATCCATAGTTATATTTTCTGGAAACGCAAGACTTTTGCTTCACATGAATTCTTTAGCCATGAATTGGTTCTAGCCATATATCGAATGAGTAAGAATGTGCGACATTCATTTTCGTAATGGAATAAAAATTCTATAAATTGAAATCTAAAATCAGACCACCCATGTCAATGTTGTCTAGTTTCACATACTCAGATTCTGCAGTCCCAAAGTACGATTTATTCTTCTTATCAAAATGTGTACTGATATCCTTGGTTCTAATGACATTGAAGTTTGATCCCAAGGTCACAGAGCTGTTGTCAGATCACTTCGTGAGGTTTACAGTACCATCACTGCTGCTGATCTCCTGCGGGAATCCCCGTGGTTTATTTTTCTTTACCTCTGCATCGGCCTGAAGAGGTGTCTTCTGAAAGAGACTTTTCCAAACGGTTTCAACACCTTAAATACCCTTATTCTGTAGCCATTGGGATAGCCGGTATATACTGAAATGATTATCAAAATATAACTACGCAATGGAACACGGTTTCGCCCAGACAATCGCATGACAATACTGGCACCTAGATCAAACTGTCTGCATATCTCACGCATAGTGGCAAAAGCTTCATGAAAGATCTGAAAGTCGTAAATGATGCCACTTTCCTCTCACAACACATGCACTTTCACTCCTTATGTTTTTCGTTTAATTTGTACGAGACTGTTTGACACTGATCTTCCATTTGAAATGGTACCTCCTCTAATTCTCACACATCAGAGTTTCTACTTGAGGAGCTTGACACCTGGATCTGTCTACATCAAATAAAGGTTGGGCTTTCTAGAAACGGTGTAATTTCTGAGGATTTCTATTTATTATCCACAAGATGCAGATTTACTCTCAATTTGAAAAACCTATTCACTATCATAGCTTCCGACATGACAGGTATACATAACTTTGTATCTCAGTAGAGTCGTACTAGTGGGTAGCTCAAGTTTCCAATTAGCAAAAGAATCCCAATGCACTTGGTAGTGTAAAATTAGCAGTATTATTCTGGACTACGTATACCTCTGTATTTTCTACGATTTTAAGGAGTAAACCTTTAGTAAAATACTTATAAAAGTAGTTAATGGACTTGACGACTGATACATGCTCTTTACTGTGGCTAAAGAAAAATAATTTGCGGTGAGGCATACCTTCTAAAATGTCATGAAATGTTATTCTGTATGAGCTCTTGTCCGTTAAAATATTTTCGTGAAAATTCATCAGCCATCTGGCAAGTTTGATCAACAGAGCGATTCGCTTCGACGCTTGAGGTTTAAATATGTACTTAAAAAATATGACTCTTAGAAACTGTGTAAAAATCAGGCTTACCGTTATTTTTATCTACATCTAAATCTTCGCCCTCGGAATGATCCATTGTTTGGGAAAGTTCGTCATTCCTGTCGGCCAGTGAAGAAAAATTATCATCATATTCAAGTTCTAAAATCTCTTCCATATTGTGTGTTTCTTGCTACTTCGTAGTCATTGTTCAAATAATTCCACCGAATTGCTAACAACAAACTATTGTCAAAAGCAGAGCGAACACTTAGAACTACACACAAGCAAAACATGGCCTGTCATAAGAAACCAAAGATGACATTGCCTGCACTTTGTCCACTGTTATTGACAATGTTTTGACATTTTGGCGTGGCAGCTGTAGCTTCGCAAATTTATGACCTAACAAGTTTCGAAATTGTGAAATCTCTATCAACAAGAGAAATATACCATAACTTCGTTGAAAACTAGGTTCAAGGAAAGGTATACAGTTATGCCCCATTATGGTCATTATTTTAATTATTATACAGCTCAGTCAGAATTCAGTAGTCCAAACAGCTCGTCTTGATAGTGTCAAGTTTTTCAGTTTTGTTTTTCATGAAACAGTTTGAAAAACAACATACTTCTCTAAAAAAACAGAAGAGAAAATGTAAGTTTACTGTAGCATAAAACTATAACTCCCTATGTATTATTTGGACTAATTTGCTGTGTTCTTATATTACTTATTTTTGGAATATACATTAATGAAGTTATTCGAGATTACACGCAAATTTTGGACATTATCGTTCATAGAGGGTTGATTCTGATGCTAGGTCTCTAAAGTTACTTGCTAAGAACCAAATATTTTGGTAGTCACCCATCATCTTCAAGTGGAAATGAATCATATTAATTGATTAAACTAGATTAATTTTATTTATAGAACAGTGAAAAGTGATCTTTCATGGGCAGACATTCTTGTTGATGTAAAGAATCATCTTAAATCAATTATAACATGTCTTCCCTCGCATTTTTTCCGAATATCTATAAAATGACTGTGCATTCTTTAATGTGACATGTGTATGTGACTTTGTTTACATAGCAGCCTTAAATACAACAGCACATACTTATGAAAAACAAGGGTATCTTCCATGAATGTTTCGTTTTCCTAAGAATTTACTTTTCTCCCATGTAGACGTGAAAATTTTCTGCCACAACTGCGTCTCGTTATTTGCATTTTCATGTGGCATGCAGGTATATTATCTTCATATCACGATATAACAAAGGAAATCTCGTTTTACATTCACATTAATATTTTATCACGTTAATTAAATCTGTTGTTTCATTGTATAAATATAGTTGATATTTTTACAGTTGCCTTGATTAATCACATTAGTCACAGTTTTATTTATAGTTCAGACTTCAGAATAAAATTACGCCCTGGCTTTCTTTCGATTCTAAATTGGAAACTTGAGTAATGAGATACTTTTTTAGAGGAAGGGTAATATTATCGAAAGGAGCAACATAGAGAGCATAATATTTTTTGCCCTCTTCACAGGAAAAAATTGTGGGTGCATCCTTGGTTATTAGTATTAAACTCTGTGCATTCATGTAGGCCAGCCCCATCTAGTGGAGTGAGTGTTAATTTATGCAATAGACGCTTGTGTGTACTGTCTGCACGTATCCATGTAGGTCGATATGGCGAACGGATTGAACATATAACATTTACGATTTTAGTCCTATGTATGCTTTTCAGGTTCCAGACTAGATGAACATGTTTGAAGATTCAGAGCCTTCAATGAGCGACACATTCCACTTTCAAGGTAGTCAGATCAGGTGCTCCTCATCTCTATTACCTACAGTCTGTACGTCAGCTTCTCATCTTCATTACCTACATCCTGTATATCAGCTTCAACCATCAATTTGAAAACTTCATTGGTCTGCATATTGGGACTAAGGTTTCAGATTGAGTACTTACCACCATGCTTCAAAACACTGGGAACCTACAACTGAAAAAGAAGTTTCACATTCTAATTGCAACAAGAGAAGGAAGGTTGATGAACGACATTCGGAAAAAGACCACTTCGATTAATACAGATCATGGGTAGCTTTGTCACCATCTAAACATTACCTATACTGCGAAGTATGTCTTTTTTTTTGCACCTGCTCTTAACACTAGAACACCCAGCTGAGATCTGTCCTCTACAATGCCCAGTGTACGGCAATTGACCACTACGGTTTTTATCACATTTTCAAAAGTTTTATTTTAGAAAATGTAACGATATTTAGTATTTATAATCATTAACAATGATTTCACTACTTTTTCATATATAGTAATAGTATAGGCACATTCTTATTTGAACATGATATATTTTATTTTTATCTTACACCCCACAAAAATAAGTGAAACCATATTAAAGATTGCATACATCTTTAGTGTTGGTGTTTTATGTGATATAACAACAGGTGACACATGTTATTATGATAGCATTGGTAAGCTGTTCACTATTTATACTAAGTAACTACGGTTTTACTAGACTACTGAAGTGCAGTTTTGGCATTTCCATCTACTTAGGCATGAACAATACACAATTTTTTTTTTACATACAAAGCAACTAACTCTAACTTTCTTTTGTTGCACAATCCAACATGAGACGTTTTTGATTTAATTGCCTTAGATGTTCTTTCTTCTCTGTCAACAGTGAAAATAGATGGACTCTGGAATTGCAGGGGATGGGAATTTCTGACTAATTCTTCTGTAACCTTCATTATGAAAGACTGTATAGAGATAGTAGAACCAATTATTAACTAGAACAGGGTGTGAATGTTGATCATAACCATATCCAGAATGTTACAGAAGTCATGTACTGGCCAGCACCTCGTCATGGAACTTACAATATATTAGCGTGGTATTTTATCTATTGCACCTATGCCAAATTTGGTGTTACTGCAAAAATCGACTGTTTCTCAAGTGTACGTTTCTCCATCTTCAATGATAGTTACACTGGAGTGCATAGAACTAACTGTTTCCTTGGAAAGACGTTAGAGTAATGTCATAAGCCTTACAAACAACACTTGAATGAAGTACATCTTGTCCTTTCCTCACAGCGGGTGGCATTTTCCCTTCTACACCCGTTCAAAGTGCCAACAACACATGTATCCCTCTTTTTAATGTTTTTCGTCAGCTTGAGAGAAATGAAGACGCTGTCTGTTGTATCGTTTTCCCCTTTAGTAAGTAAGGTTCCATAAGACGTAGCGTTATGGGTTCTCCCAGTCTAGTACCCGCAGATCTCGTTTCGTCTCATCCCAAATAAGGAAAACCATTTACAACATATCTAACTTTAGCGTCTGTGAGCAACCAATACCTTAGGCCGTACTTATGAAGTTTGCCACTCATGTATTGAGTGATTGGATATCGGCATTTCGTTGGATGTAACTGCTCATCGACAGTTAGGAATTCTGCTAGTTTGTAAAATGCAATGCAGTCATCTATAAAACTGTGACAGATTTCAGAAGCGAAACAAAATTTGACTGTTTCTTTACGTTTCTGACGTGTAACTTGGAAGTCAAGGTGAAGAGATCGCACGATATCTAAAAATCTATTTCTTGCCATTGGTTGAGAAGAAAAGGCAGGACATCACTCACGACTCCACAAATATCTCCCACAAGGACTGCATGCATCAGTGTAGCTATAAGTGCTTCCAGCTCTTCCAAATCCAAGTTCCACAATTTATCGTTGAGTACAATGATTGCTTCTGTTTCAATGATACTTTTCACCAAGTGCCACATATTTCCACTAATGAATAGACGAAGTGCACTAGCTGGGGATTTTTCCCCAACATTGCGCTTTGCATACGCTGTAGGTCTAGCAGTCTCTCTAATAACTTTCTGCTGACACTTCCTTACTGAAGAGTCTGTAGGAGAAATGCGTGGCCACAATCTTGTTGACCAATATCAAACTCTTCTACTTTGGAGTGAGTTGGAGAGGTCGGAGGATCTTCATTTCAGCTTTACAAAGGCCACAGCCGTGATAGTAATCCATTATAGCTGCCAGGCGAACTGCTGCTGACAACAAACAAAAGTGCAATACCCATTACAAGTAACAATGTTTGAAACTTATCATTCTTGTCTGACAAAAGCACCTAATGTACCAGATAATTGTCATGGTCATAAGAAGCGGTATTGACCGCTGTCGGGAACCAATGGTAAACGTGTAACTATCTTGAATTTTTGTAGTTACAAATTAAAACTATTAAGAGAAATTAAACATTGTTTTAAACAATTGAAGTCAGAAAATCACAGGTGCACCATTTTAATCACTGAAGATATTCGCATTTTAAAATAAAAAAAGGTCAATTGATTCCTGCCTGGTTTTCTAATAGTGAGAGTGGTCATTATGGAGGAGTGAAGCTAAAGACGTTAGTGATCATACCCCTAGCAAAATTCTCTAAGTTGGTAAGAAGAGAGAGTGACTTCAAACGTGACAGCAAAATTCATTATCAACAGAAAGCTTTGAAACACGCTAAGGACCTTCTGATTTCTTACAAAATCGGGAGAAATCCGTTGAAAACCTAGCGGGCACACACAGAGTGAAAGGAAAAAAAAGAAATCGAAAAAGTTGTCGTTTTCACTGCAGAACACTGAATTTACTGGGACGCACAACACACCTGTTGGTGTGCACCTTGAAGATGGCTCTGATTTCTCAAAAGCATTCAGACTATCAAACAAAGGTAACCTTATAAAACTAACGAAATTTAGTGTCGAAGTATTGTGGAGAAACTGAATTAGCTGCACAACTTAGATCTGATAGTAAAATAGATTGTTTGAATATTGTGGCGAACGAATTATTTAGAATATGTTCCACAGAATCCTAGGAAACGGATTTTACAGTACTGGGTTTGATGAGACAAGTGATTATCACTCAACTCGTATAACCGTTTTTCCAAGACATCCTTACCGAGATATGATCGGACAACACGTCATAGGTTTTCTCTATTAGCTGGAGCAAAGAAAGAAACTTTCAAAGTTCACCATCATAATGAAGTAAATGAATATTTCTCCTCAACTTCTGAAAGTGACGGTGGTCAACAGAAGTTAACAGTATTTGTGACAAAGATAAAGCAGATGAAGAAAATGAGGACCCCAGAATAACTAGAGTAAAGTTAGATAAAACTGTGTGAAACATTATGAATGGTCTGAAGCTCAATCTTAGTAAATGCAGTGCTGTTGCAAGACGATTTGTATTGCAAAAGTTCTGAGGTTGTTGGAGCAGTTACTACAATGAAGAAAGAATGTAATGGTAAACAGGCCCCTTGTTTTAATCATTATTTAAACTTGTCTAAGTGCTCTGACGTGCAATTAGTGCGAAACTGATATCGTTGAAGAGGATGTCTCTTTTTTTGCAGGTTTGTCGAAAAGAGCGGCTTTAGTCACAAAGTAGGTAGGGAATCAGCTGCTCTCCATAAGTACCATTTTACTGTCGTGTGTCTTGCTGATGTGCTCAGCCAAACGTTACCCAGCAGTAGGTATTTCCAAAAAGAGAATACTGATGTTAGCAAAGCGACTGAGATCTTGACCGATACCTCACAGTTTTAAACATATTCAGAGAAAATGTACTTGCAGAACTCTGCTTCCTGTACAGTCGAGCCAAGAAGCTGACATACGGCACAGGAACCACCACTAAAACACCCAGGTTCACATCTACACGAGTTAACAGGCCTAACGCTGCTCTGTCTAGTATGGAAACTAATATTAGAGTGAATGTTTTCATTCCTATTCTTAGCACTATAAATGATGAAGTAGAAAACACACTCCCTAAAGATGTACCCAGTCTCAACAACCTCAGAACACTTATACGAAAACTCTCCTCATCTTCAACAATCAGTGACTGCACGGAATCAGTGACTTGGTATGCAGAAACTCTGGCTAGAAAGTATTACAAAGTAATTGGGGAAGGATGAAAATGAGTGCATTTCTAATGTGAAGGCAGCAACCAAGCCATGGGTGAAAAAAATGGATAAGAGAAGATGCAAACAAGTCACTTCTACAAGGCTTTGCAGGTTTACATTTTTGCACTCCAGAAATCATTCTTTCAGTTCGATCTTTATTTATGATCCTATTTTTTCTCTTCCAGCATGAACTGCAATAGCAGAAAGACCTTCACTACTCTTAAACTCAATATGTCTTGTTTGAGCAGTAAGTCTATAAAGTTGTCATTATTAACAAAGCAAAAGATACAGCTAGACATATTGAGAAGGAAAGAAAGTCCACAAAAGATATAAAGTAAAAAGGTCAGCTGTTCCTCTGTGATATAAGCAGATCGATTAATTAGCATTCACACACTTTGACTACTCTCCACAATTATAAATAAAATTTAAATGCTTCTTTGTTCAAAATCAGTTATCTCCAAAAGTTCTTGACCAATTGCTTTGAAGTAATATATAGATACAAAAGATACATATATATAGAAAAATGTGCCTTCCCAGTGTAATATATATATATATATATATATATATATATATATATATATATATATACCTGAGAGAAATGGGCCTTTCCAGTGTAGTTCACATTATGTGTTACTGTAATATACGTTTAAATCTACATAGATTATCTACTTTTTAGTATATATATATATATATATATATATATATATATATATATATATATATATATAGAGAAAAGTATATAGTCTATATGGGTATAAATGTTATTAGCAAACATTAAGGTTGTATTTATAGCCTAGTGGTTTTCAATTAGAATACTAGTACACATCCTCAATTTGCAATAATGATGGAGATTCAGAAAAAAATATCTGAATGGTGCGAAAAGTGGCAATTGACCATAAATAACGAAAAGTGTGAGGTCATCCACATGAATGTTAAAAGAAACTCGTTAAACTTTGGTTACACGGTAAATCAGTCTAATCTAAAAGCTGTAAATTCAGCTAAATACCTAGGTATTACAATTACGAACAACTTAAATTGGAAAGAACACTTAGAAAATGTTGTGGGGAAGGCTAACCAAAGGCTGCGTTTTATTGGCAGGACACTTAGAAAATGTAACAGACCTACTAAGGAGACTGCCTACACTATGCTTGTCCGTCGTCTTTTAGAATACTGCTGTGCGGTGTGGGATCCTACCAGATAGGACTAACGGAGTACATCGAAAACGTTCAAAGAAAGGCAGCACGTTTTTTTATCGCGAAATATGGGAGAGAGTGTCACAGAAAAGATACAGGATTTGGGCTGGACATCATTAGAAGAAAGGCGGTTTTCGTTCCGACAGAATCTTCTCATGAAATTCCAATCACCAACTTCCTCCTCCAAATGCGGAAATATATTGTTGACACCGACCTACACAGGGAGGAACGATCACAGCGATAAAACAAGAGAAATAAGAGCTCGTATGGAAAGATACAGGTGTTCATTCTTTCCGAGCGCTATACGAGACTGAAATAATAGACAATTGTGAAGGGGGTTCGATAAACCTTCTGCCAGGCACTTAAATGTGATTTGCAGAGTATCCATGTAGATGAAGGTGTAAAATTGGAAGGAAGAGATGAGCTTGGAAACGTAGTAGGAGGAGATGGAGAGAGATATGAGGGAAAAGAAGATGGACAAAGAAAGAGGTTTGGAGGGAATGGACTGAGCAAGGGGGAGAGAGGGGCAGGAGGAGATAGAGAAAGGTGGAGAGAGAGGGGGGGTACGAGGTGATGGACAGAGAGAAGTGAAGGAAGAAGGAATGGACAAAGAAATGGGGAGGGACAAATGGCCAAAGATGGGGGGGGAGAAGGAAATGTGAGCTTTGTCTTTTCTTCCTTTTCCATTTAAGTGAACAGCCACAGCAAAGCACTGCAATGTACAGCTAGTTTTATATGAAAACCAGGAAAAGACAATCAGCTGCTAATATGCATGATGAAAGCCAAGTGTGTAGTGCATGAATATAAAACTAACATTAAAAACAAAATCTTGATAATTTTTGCCCTAAAAACGTCTTCTGTCTCAAATTTTAGCCACTTGGTGTATTAAAAAGTACAAAATTACAACCAACATTACACTTTTATGCATCTTATATAAACTTGCCTTGTAATATCATTCTCATTGTTTGTGATTCACTTCATTGAATGTATTAGTCCCATATATAATATAACTTTAAATAATTAATATGAGTATTATGTTTATTCATGCTACACTTGTTTTACAATAAGTATCATTGTGACTTACATTGAAAATAAAAATAAGTAAAAGATATTAAAGTACTTATTCAAGGCTTCATAAATATTATTTTGAAAATATAAATATACAGTAAATATTTAGTAGTAAAATGGCCAAATGTAACTGCCAACAAATTAAAAAAACAATGTTTACAAAGTATTTGACTCTACTTTCAGTTGATTAACTTTTAATTTGTTTAGCAATTCTGTGCTGACAAAAGGTTTATAGGGCTTGTGGTTTTCACATCAGCAATTATGTAAATGAAGCTCTCAGAAAAAGGCTGTGAATGCTGCATTTAAAAAAAATTAACACTTTTCTTCTAAAATAAAGTGCGCCTTGCATTTTTTTAAGTATCAGAACAGCTAAAAACAGTACTTTTTGAAGTTTTTTTTCCCCCATCTACAAAATATCATTAATCTACTACTAATGGAAGGTGAGGTAAGGGATTTTTGTGTTTGAGGAACGTTGGTATCTTTCATTTCTTTTATGCCAACCAATCGTGATTTCCTTTCCAGTCAGTATTTTAAAGGTATCGCTGAAGTGGCAGAATTGTTAGAAATATTTCCTGAGATTTTAATTGTTGCTTCAGCACTGTCATAGAAGCTCTATCTACAGTATCGTAAATCACTTCAATACCTGCAACAAGAGTCAGTCTTTCTAATATTTGGCACTGTTGGGTCTCGTATATTATTAGTAGTCTAATACTCTAGAATGCGTGGTGTTGAAAAGAAGCTTTCGTTGATTCTCTGAGAATACGCCACAAGAAGAAACTTGGATGTTGGTATATACAGGCGCATGTTATACTATAAGCTCAGCATTGATTTACGTTCTCCTAGGCCCACAGGGTGACATAAGTGTAGTAATCATATTATAAATTTGAATACGAGTCTGGCATTTGAACTGAATTTCTTTATTGCAATAGGCCTACTTCGGATATAATTGTATTGTCAAGCTAACAATGAGTAACACATAAAATTTTGTCTTTATCTGATTCAGTTCCTTTTATGTTTACATGTTATAGCTATACGATGTGTGTACGCAATGAACTTGCGTATAGTTATTTTTGCTTTCACGTCACATCAGTGACTACTGTCACTTATTAAATTGTTGTCTATGATTTGTATTTAATATCTAGTTATTCTTGACTTTCTGTTTTATGTTTCTATTTTAGGGAACTTTGTTGCAACTTAAATTATGATAACATAAAATAGATAAAACACAAAGAGATCGTAGTCGAAGATAAAACTATGAGCTAAGATCAAACGATCAATCAGTTAACTTCATAGACAATATAAAGCACCTATGTAATTGTACAGCATCGTTTACGCAACTCTCTGTTGTCAGAAACTCATTACCATATAAGTATAAACTAAACGCATTGAATAGCATTCACTGACTGGAAAAGAACCAGGTAACTGTCACAAATGCGCTAAAATACTAACACAGATAATAAAATGACAGGCAAAAATTTAATTAGTGGCAGTGCCTACCGATATGAAATGGAAGTCAAGAATAACTAGATATTAAATACGAAAAGAAATTAAGCAAATAAATAAAATTTAAGTACTGTTCGTAGATAGCCTGGCAAGTCGAGACACAAGTTGGAGACTTACTACCTACATATAACACAAGAATGTAATGTGAAACACAGATGCAATGTCTTTAAATTTCTCATAGAGTTGGAAATTGTATGTAAATTTGTTTATAGTAGAATAGAAAAATTCTGGAATCTTCGCTTTTGGATGTTGTTTACAGATGGACCGTGACTTCAGAGAGTTCTTGAGCCTGCGTGACGTCCCTCTGCTACAGAAGCGCTGTCGAGTCCACCGCCGTTTTGTCCTCTGCTGCTTGGTGTTCGGTGTGATGACATGCGTGATATGGATACTTCTTACTGTTGCCATCTATGGTTTTGGACCTGCCGGTGTGCCGTTAATCATGGCACTGCCTTATGACATATCGCGCCTCCGTACCTTTATTCCCACTTGGTTTTTTGCCTCTTTCATTGCAACGTACGTCTCAATGATGACTGCTATCTCAGACATTTTCAACGTCAGTATTATAGCACAGCTTCGTTTCCAGCTCTCTGTGCTCAGCAGAAATCTCATAATCCTCACCATAGATGCTGACACCACTAAGTCTCCAGTGCCCAAGGAAGACTACATAACAACAATGAGACCATATAAGTCTCTAGAAGACAGGAAAATCCGCCATCGCCTGAGACAAAGCATTGTTCACCATCAGGTTATTATTAGGTAAGAACGAAATAAAATGTAGCACACAACATATATTTGTATTTACTGTGTTCATACGTTATATAACTTTACTTACATGACTGAAAAATAACGCTGTGATCCTTAATGATGAATCGGCAACTGAAGTCAAACTTCATGAATGATTTGAAATGCAGCTATGAGAAGAAATTCACAAATGTTCATCGTTTCCTGAAATCAATGACTTACTTATTTTCTTTGACATTTTTCCATGGACAACATTCAGTTGATAGCACATATTTCTTAGAAAAGTTATTATATAAAGATATATAGATAGACTTAAATATATTTTTCTCATGTGTGTAATAACTATTTGAAACCAGAGCTGGATTTGTATAAAATAATAACACACATAAAACAATCCACTGTATAATTTTATCCAGCAATAGTTACCTGAAGATATTGGTAGGGATTCATTAGACTTTAGCTGCTGCCATAACAGCAGCAGTATTTTCATATTACGTTAAAGATGGGTACTAAATTGTATTAAGTGGTGTGAATCAGATATTTTTTAGGTTGTTTATTTTATATCTGAGTGGTAAATTGGCAGTTGACACTATTTAGAACGTTTGTTATTTTAGTAACTTAAATAATTGATATAACAAAATTAAATGGCAAAATGTCATGTATATGCCGCTCTGTCCTCATTGTCATTTCATCATCACTGACATGCCAAGGTGATGTCAAAAGAAAAGACTAGCACCAGGTAGCCGAATCGTCCACATGGTGTCTCCCAGCCAATAAAGCCACATACACATTTCATTTCTGTCCTTCCATTGTTCTGAAAATTAAAAAATCACACCATTTTAGAGTAAGCTTTTCTATGTGAGTGCATCATAAATTTCGAAAAACTTCAGGTTTTCCTTTGTATGATTACTTTTACATCTCATGTTTCAGGGAATAAGCTATGTTACTTGAATGAGGAATGTATACTGCCATTTGAATGTAGTACACACTCCTAACTGGTAACAGTAAAATACATATAATACCTGCCAAAAAAGTGTGCTGCCTAGAGGGGAAAGAGAAAACGAAATGAAACTTCATGGGTTGAGAGGTTATGTGACATTAGCCAGGGCAAGGTTCCTGAATTAGTATCTCTTATTGAAGGAAATAGTGCGCATATAGTATTAGGAACGGAAAGTTGGTTAAAACCGGAAGTGAACAGTAACGAAATCCTAGACACAGAATGGAATATATACCGCAAGGATAGGATAAACGCCAATGGTGGAGGAGTATTTATAGCAGTAAAGAATTCAATAATATCCAGAGAAGTTATTAGCGAATGCGAATGTGAAATAATCTGGGTTAAGTTAAGTATCAAAGGTGGGTCAGATATGATAGTCGGATGCTTCTATAGACCACCTGCATCAGCAACCGTAGTAGTTGAGCGCCTCAGAGAGAACCTGCAGAACGTCGTGAAGAAGTTTCGTGATCATACTATTGTAATAGGGGGAGACTTCAATCTACCAGGTATAGAATGGGATAGTCACACAATCAGAACTGGAGCCAGGGACAGAGACTCTTGTGACATTATCCTGACTGCCTTGTCCGAGAATTACTTCGAGCAGATAGTTAGAGAACCAACTCGTGAAGCTAACGTTTTAGACCTCATAGCAACAAATAGACCGGAACTTTTCGACTCCGTGAATGTAGAAGAGGGTATCAGTGATCATAAGTCAGTGGTTGCATCAATGACTACAAGTGTAATAAGAAATGCCAAGAAAGGAAGGAAAATATATTTGCTTAACAAGAGTGATAGGGCACAAATCGCAGAATATCTGAGTGACCACCATCAAACGTTCATTTCTGAGGAAGAGGATGTGGAACAAAAATGGAAAAAATTCAGAAACATCGTCCAGTACGCCTTAGATAAGTTCGTACCGACTAAGGTCCAAAGCGAGGGGAAAGATCCACCGTGGTATAACAATCATGTACGAAAGGTACTACGGAAACAAAGAAAGCTTCATCATAGGTTTAAGAGTAGTCGAATCATAGCTGATAAGGAAAAGCTGAACGAAGCGAAAAAGAGCGTAAAGAGAGCAATGAGAGAAGCATTCAACGAATTCGAACATAAAACATTGGCAAACAATCTAAACAAGAACCCTAAAAAGTTTTGGTCATATGTAAAATCGGTAAGCGGATCTAAATCCCCTATTCAGTCACTCGTTGACCACGATGGAACCGAAACAGAGGACGACCGAAGAAAGGCAGAAATACTGAATTCAGTGTTCCGAAACTGTTTCACTGCGGAAAATCGTAACACGGTCCCTGACTTCAGCCGTCGCACGGACGCCAAAATGGAAAATATTGAAATAAACGATATCGGAATTGAAAAACAACTGCTATCACTTAGTAGCGGAAAAGCATCCGGACCAGACGAGATACCCTTAAGATTCTACAGTGATTATGCTAAAGAACTTGCCCCCTTTCTATCAGCAATTTATCGTAGATCGCTGGAAGAACGTAAAGTACCTAGCGACTGGAAGAAAGCGCAGGTCGTTCCCATTTTCAAGAAGGGTCATAAATCAGATGCGAATAATTATAGGCCTATTTCGCTTACGTCAATCTGTTGTAGAATAATGGAACATGTTTTGTGTTCTCGTATTATGACGTTCTTAGATAATACAAATCTCCTTCATCATAACCAACATGGATTCCGCAAACAGAGATCATGTGAAACTCAGCTCGCCCTATTTGCCCAAGAAATTCACAGTGCCGTAGACACTGGCGAGCAGATTGATGCCGTATTCCTTGACTTCAGAAAGGCATTTGATACGGTTCCGCACTTACGTTTAGTGAAAAAAATACGAGCTTACGGAATATCGGAGCAGGTTTGTGATTGGATTCAGGATTTCCTAGAAGAAAGAACACAACATGTCATTCTTAACGGTTCAAAATCTGCAGATGTAGAGGTAATTTCGGGAGTACCGCAGGGAAGCGTGATAGGACCTTTATTGTTTACAATATACATAAATGACTTAGTTGACAACATCGGTAGCTCCGTGAGGCTATTTGCAGATGACACGGTTGTCTACAAGAAAGTAGCAACATCAGAAGACTCGTACGTACTCCAGGAGGACCTGCAGAGGATTAATGCATGGTGCGACAGCTGGCAGCTTTCCCTAAACGTAGATAAATGTAATATAATGCGCATACATAGGGGCAGAAATCCATTCCAGTACGATTATGCCATAGGTGGTAAATCATTGGAAGCGGTAACGACCGTAAAATACTTAGGAGTTACTATCCGGAGCGATCTGAAGTGGAATGATCACATAAAACAAATAGTGGGAAAAGCAGGCGCCAGGTTGAGATTCATAGGAAGAATTCTAAGAAAATGTGACTCATCGACGAAAGAAGTAGCTTACAAAACGCTTGTTCGTCCGATTCTTGAGTATTGCTCATCAGTATGGGACCCTTACCAGGTTGGATTAATAGAAGAGATAGACATGATCCAGCGAAAAGCAGCGCGATTCGTCATGGGGACATTTAGTCAGCGCGAGAGCGTTACGGAGATGCTGAACAAGCTCCAGTGGCGGACACTTCAAGAAAGGCGTTACGCAATACGGAGAGGTTTATTATCGAAATTACGAGAGAGCACATTCCGGGAAGAGATGGGCAACATATTACTACCGCCCACATATATCTCGCGTAATGATCACAACGAAAAGATCCGAGAAATTAGAGCAAATACGGAGACTTACAAGCAGTCGTTCTTTCCACGCACAATTCGTGAATGGAACAGGGAAGGGGGGATCAGATAGTGGTACAATAAGTACCCTCCGCCACACACCGTAAGGTGGCTCGCGGAGTATAGATGTAGATGTAGATGTAGATTTATTATGAAATGGAGCCAAATTTACAGAGAAATTGGCAGTATGGGGGCACCTACCAGTATGGTTTTCCACCCTCTCTGACCTGAGAACCTGCACTGACTCGGTTTGGAAGGGTGGCATAAAGCTGTTGTATCATTTGCTGCGGGAAGCCAGACCACAACTTTTATAACTTGTCCTTGACATCCAGGCTAGTTGTTCTGGGGTGAAGTTGCGATCCGAACTGGTTCTGTAGAAATTTCTATCTGAAATAGATCTCAGTATCTTGCTGATCACAGGTGTTCCTCAAAGTCACATAAACAGTTCATAGAGACTCATGTCGTATGCCAACATCCATTGTCTTATCGCAAAATGGTACCACATTACTTTCAAACAAAAATAACTCATGAGGATGAAGGGTGTCATTGAGGGACCGCTGGGCTGGCAGAGTTTCCTCAGTCACTACCATCCCTGACCTTAAATCACACACAGTGAATTTCCACATCGTCATACCAAGAGTAACATTGTGTATCCAACATATGAGAAAAATGGAACCTCTCTCCATGTCTACATATTACTCGGTAGCGACAGTCATCCAGAACAAAACCATGCATCATGGTCGTGGAACTATCCCACATACAGCCATTTGTGCTATGGTATTAACAGCAACCTATACATGGGACAGCAATTCACTAGTCTGTCTGCTGCGAGTCACTGACCAGTGATGTGGAAGCAGAATGTAGCAGGGAGTTCATTACCTGTTCTTGGATAGCATGTGCAAATTTGAAGGGGTTACAATGTTTCTTGTGATGCTCAGATGTGACTGTCTGCAACCTTGACAACAAGTATGCTTGCCCTCATGTTTGTATGTAGTCCAGCATCTAGCAGCTGTTTCACTCAAAAGCTCCACAAACTTGCATATTGCACAATTCGATCAGTTAGCCAAATGAAGAGCTTTTCAGATGAGGCTCTTTCAAAATCTGTGCTGATGATGCTGTCTCACACGAATTCTGCATCTACATGCCTTCACAGTGACCACTCAACATCTGACACTGTTCACATCTGCAGGTCTAGTAACAACTCGGAGTACAAACAACACAACTGCACTCTGGTGACCATTCTACCTATCACTGATAACTGTTGCTCTAATCATTTACTCACATGCCAAGAGTGTGTAAATATACATCTGACCATGTACTGTTCCGTGTGCTTTTCCTTCACCTAGCATAATTATTAGGATGGAACTATGCGTGGTCAATGAGTTATAACTCTTATCATTACACTCTGATTGTATTATGACATCACAATGGACTGCTTTAGTGCACCTACTATCTTGACGTCTTGTACTTTCCAATTTTTTATGAAGTAGATGTCACTGAGGTGTTATGTTCGATTCACGTAAGTGGACTTCAACGGAAGGGAACGGAATGAAATGGAAATTCAACTTAAAATCGTGATCTGTTCGCAATGGATGTAATGTAAACATGTCTTTTCTCTTATCTTAAGACTAAATGGTGAAAATGAGAACATGAGGTATCATTAGTGACAAAAATTCTGGATATATGTAGTATCAGAATTTAGGATCCAGCGATGATAATAGAAATTATTAGTGGGCAAAGCGAAGTTAATAAACATGTTCTACTCAAAAGTCGTTTTGTATATTTTCTACGTAGCTGAGAATGGAACGAATAGGTAAATAACTGTCGAAACATTTCAAAATATCGATTTTTTCTTCGATCTGGAGAATATGCACATGCAAACATGCAAACGTCGTTGTATGCAATACATAGCGTCTTTTTCCTTTATACTCTGTCCTTATCTTCTTTCAAAGTGCTACGTGACTTCAGAAATATATGTTTCCCTCTTCCATGGAACTGACTTTTTAATGTATACAAATCTGAGTAGGTCGCGGAGATATGAAATGATTAAGATAGCAGGGCATCCCCTACAGAATCAGGTCCATTTCAGTTCTCAGATTTAACTTAATAAGAGTGTTCTAATGCTGATTTAATTCCTTCTTAACTGAGGTCAATGACTAACTGTACAAAATATCTTTTCTTTAACAATTACAACAAAATTTTCTTTTAGGAACACTGAACTGTTTGAGAAGTGCATAGGGGACATATTGCTGGGACAGTGTTTCTCCATCGGTGCCTCAGTCTCCTTAATGCTATTCCAGGTTGCCATGGTAAGTGTCTAGCACCCAGTAACAAAAAGCGATATAGTAATTAATACAACAGCCACTGCACTTTCCTATAAAATTATGTTTTACTATATATATCATATGTGTAATGGATTAGCTGTATTGTTTTACAAGAATATTTTAGTACTGATGTTAAAGAATTTATTAAAATTCTGAAACTGAATTTCATTGACAGCGCTAGTTTCAGGTACAGAACACTAGAATTGGGACTTATTATGCCTGTGTCAGAAAGGATCGGAGGGGTTTATTGCTTTGTAGTGTAGGAAAAAGCCTCTTCCCAGACTATTTTCTATATTGACTGGTTGTGTGTTAAATTAACTGGGATAAAATGAGGTACATAAAATATCTGTCGACCTTAATTAGGTAGTATTGTTACATGGCAGTTTATGCCCAAACTGCCATGAAACCTATTTTATAATATAATATGCACATCCCACTAGTCGGTATATTCAGTTCTTTTGCTCTGAAGATGATATTCGCCACTGCGAATGACTGCACTGCTAATTCATCTCCACCTTTATTTTATTATGGTGAAGGAGATCTGTAAACGTCTGCAGCCTTGCTGCTTTTCGTTGCTGGCTCATGACAGGAAAGTTAACTTAGAAGGACTGGAGGGTCATAAATCTGTTCAAAACTGAAAGTCATCCTTCGGATGGTGTAGTTTACAGATGTTTCAATCTCCTGTGTCCATATATCTGTTGCATTGGTGGGCAGACTGCATTCCTTAAAAATGGCACTACGCGAAACACTAGAAGGAATCATTTTTGGCAGGATAAGATCTGAAAACCAGGGTAAAATCTCAGGCTTGATACCACAGGCCCAACGTTTGATTGTTGTTGGGCTGCACAATAATGTTCCTTTAAATCAGAGTAAGACGATTGAGACGATTGGTTGCTATTTCACAGTAATTATTTCGATGGAAGGTGCATTTTCACATGTTTGTCTAAATGCCTGGATTTTGATTGGCTGGAGTTGAAAATCTGTCATGTAGCATAAGAGATTCTCTGCCTTCCTTCCTCAATCACACCACTGTTGTTTACCTATGGCAAAATCCCTGAGAGTAGGAACTTGTTAAACTTGTTTATAAGCTTATCATCGGTCAGAATTCACAAAGTCTACCTCAGTTGGTCAGTAAGATACCTACATCGACTGAACCGGGGATATTTCAGAGAGTAAAAGTTTCAACACACTTTGGTGCAGAGGTCAATGGGACACACCTGCTACTGGGGCTTCAAAGAGTACACCTGCTTCAAGGGTGACATCGAGAATGCATTTCACATTAGGCAGCTGCAAGGAGTTTTGTCTGCGACTTAGAGCAAAGTACACAACCAAAGCTGGACTCATTTTCAGAATACTAGCCATAATTGCAGCCATCTTCAAAACTCACACTTTTTAGGAGTGGTAAGCATGAACCATTGATGTAATTTATGAGGGATGCACCATGTGAAGCTAGTTAAAGTCAATCAGGGTTTAATTCATCAGTTTTAACATTTGTAGCCATCTAATTGCGCCCTTCAAGTGCTTTGGCGAATACTGCTTTTCCTGAGTTTTTTCTTACATCGCTAACCATGTATGCAGTCATTGGCTGTATCCACACTATAGGTTCAGAGTATCCTCTCATGTGTCTGCCTAGCCATGCCAAGGCCATAGTTCACAATATTTGAACATTTTGTCCATTTATTAAATGTTTATTTGCTTCATTCAGTGGGTAAATCATTTTATTTGATGACTTATGGCAATAAACCAAATTGTCATAAAGAAGGCTAGTGTCCTTTTATAGTTAGATGAGTTACTTTATTAACAAACCCGTGTGAGGTGCGGTACCTGTACTTTTGTGCTTAAATGGGCCACTAGTAAATTTCATTCAGCAGGATGTTGTCCTTGGGTAACATTGTTTCTCTAAAATTTACATGATTTTACAGGGAGCTTGCCTTCCCTTTAGGTCACCAGGAATTACACTTCTTTCATGCTAAAAAGCTCAACCATCATCTCACAATATGTTACTTGGAATTGAACAATGCAGCACAAAGTACGTATGTTTTGGTTGCAAGTGAGAGAGTTGTGACCAAAAATTCTATTATATGGAAAAAAAGACAGGATGGAGATGGAAAGTGGAACCTGAAAAACTGGTAGTTTTAATACTTCTTCCATCATTTCGCTTGGCCTAATAAAACACTTTGTAGCGGAAAAGTGCACAACCAGGAGACGCTGTGTCCATTACAAGTTGTCTATCTAACAACTTCCACGAGCAACAAAAAATTGACTTTCAGTATTTGATATAACTATTGATCGAATTTAAAAATTTGAAGTTGTTTTACACATGGGCGTTCGATTATTTAAAGAAATGAAGCTCAGTGGGGGCTATAGATTACTGGTTCACATCTAACTAAGAACGATAAAGGCCGTGTGTTTGTCGTCCTTCAAATCAAGAACATTCCAAAAGATGACAAGCACGCTTACCCTGAAAGGAATAAAGAGCACACATATTTTCAAGAAGGTAACACATATCTGTGTCAGAAGAAGAAGAACGACGAACTAGCAGAAGGAGCTACTGATGTGGAATCGCTGGAGGCGTCCAAGAGCGTCATACATGAAGCAGACTGTGACTGATATGAGGTGTACTATACATGCAGGAATGAAAAGGAAGGCTCTGACATTACTTCATACGATATATATATATATATATATATATATATATATATATATATATATATATATATATATATATAAAAAGAAGAAACCAAAGTCATTTAACCACTTCTGACAAAAGATTTTCAAAACAAATTTGAATTTACTACAAAACGAACAGCCAGGATAACACTGTGTTATCCGTTAATCGAAAAAACATATTTCTGCAGATCATTGCTATTAGCAATTCATGTAAGAGATTTTACAATAATGTACAAGTGTCTGCCTACCTCATGTTCGATTCTAAATATCTTCTATTCTACTGTAAAAACTATCTTGCTTATATGATGAGATAATCCAAAAACAGTGCCATAAGATAACAATTAACAAGCACAAGAAACAGATCCTTAGACATTAAGTTTATTCAACCTATGTTGCCAAATGTTGATATGGAAAATTATCCGAATAATTGCTTTAGAAGAATCCAAATACAATTTTTACAGTGACTACTTCGTCCAGCTTTTACTAAAATAATGATCCACAGTATATAATAATCACTCCTTAATTGTGTCGTCCACAAAAAAATAAGTGTATATTTATAGTGAACACTCACAATGGTACATTAGACTTAATCATGTTTCATCTAATAAAAGTATATGTAGAAATTATGTTGAAATATGCAAAAGAATTATAACTTAAATGAACTACCATGTCAAAATTAATAGAAATGAGCACAGGAAATGTAGAACTATCCTGTCCGTAGCTGTGGATATAAAATACATATAATTTCTATGAAAAAGTTAAAATTAGACTTGCATGCTTCATTTTTATGACGATGTTAAACTCTATAAGTCTTTGCAGATATTCGCTATTTTGTCGAAAGTCGACATGTTGAGAAACATTATTCGTGTGTGCTGCATGTGTAATTCAGATGATGAGGTTGAAAGTGACGTCCATTGATTGGAATAGCACTCACATAGTGCATATTGAAAAGTGTATTAAGCTTGCGTTCGAAAACATAAACGCACGAATATTTTGTCAGGCAGAACTACACAGCTCTGTAGCAAACGAATAACACAAACAAAACTAGATCCAACTAAGAATGCTTGTAATCTACCATCTGAAGATGGATTTGTAAAGAAAAATCCGAAACCGGTCATGGTCTGAAGATAATAAACGTTTTTAAACCATACATGTGGCTGATAGCTGTTCTTTATATAAATTATAAACCTTTGCAGATATTGTTTTTCGTTCCCAGTGTTATATTCATACTCTGCATTATTCCATGAGAAAACTGGAATTTTCATAGCAACATATGTATTGTGAAGTAAGTTTCAAAACGTGAAGTTCTTCTAAGAGGTATCGGCAGGGAGTTTTTGAACTGACATCAAATGCTTAGGATGTGGTTATTAATTGCGATTGTGAGCTGCCTGTAGTCCCATATACTTAACAATGTCTGTTTGCTGCATTCTGTTGTTTGAAAAGTTTGAAGAAAGTCTAAATACACTGGCAGCTCGAACTTTATACAAAATCCCTTGTCTAATTTTTATCCTGAAACACAGCTTCCGTAAAGATTGCATAGTGTTCGACATCACGGGTACCAATATTCACCCAGTGAATTTCCAGTAAAGACACTAGATCCATTCCATCTCCTTCATTAGACTGACTGAGGCATCTATTTTGAACACACTAAGAATATTTCCCGTTCCACATAGTATAACTTGTTCTCGCAATTTACTTCTATTTTTTGTTACGAAATTCCGAACCTTTCATGTAGTCTGTTTATTGTTATCAAGTTTTTCTTGTTGGGCTGTTAACCCATGGTGGACCAGCTATATTTTGAGGTAACCTTCCATAGACCAAATGAATCAGAGAAATATAAACAAAAATATAGTGGTTAAGTTCTTAGTGTGTTTGTCCCAACCGTAGCAGTTAATACAAGAAATGTCACTCTTTCTCTTGCATCGTATCACTTTCGATCATCAGGTACAAGATGATGCGTATTACTGATATTTGGCGGCACTCTGTACGCACAGTTAATCTTACAGTGTCAGTTGTGCAAGTTGCATGAACGGACATGAATGTCAACACTCCTAAACCTGCTTTTCAAGCACTAATTTACACGAAATTCCTCCGACAGTGAGTGCATGGCACTGTTAGTGCAGCCTCATAAGCAGCAACATGAAGTTTACAAGTTAATTCGGTATTGGTGACACTCATCACGCTAACGTCATCCAACTCTACACTTCACATAACATCACATAACACACATCATGTTAAACTTAGGATAAACAAAATAACTAACATAGAGTAAATGGCAGTGGATCAGCATGGTCTGCATTGCAATCCCACGCAACGAGGAGCTTTGGGCTCAGTGATGCGGACAGTTCCTCTCATCCTCGCATTACGAGGCATGCCACTACATGGACCATATAAACACACACAGACACGCTATGCATGTCGTCTCTTTGCATCCTTGCCAATACGCTACATTCCTCACACGTACAAGTTACTATCCAAGCACAATAAATACATACTAATCATTATTACATACAATATCTACAAAATAATGATTATTTACAACATCTACAATTATTTATACTTCTACTGCTGTACATATCTATTGAGAGACATACGCTCTCAGGCTGTGGGTGTTAAATAGTGCAACTTCGTGCTTATCGTCACAGATAACATAGACATTCGGCAACACCAACTGTCATACCGATAGGGGGCCCTCGTACAAGTAGGAGAATTTCTCGATCCTTTTCCTTTGGGCATGCAACGGTCTATACATCCTTATGAGGTCTATGTTTCTGACCATGAAAGTCTTCACCATTTTTCATCCCTCCTTTTCGGTCCCTTTCGCTGTCTTTTACATCATGAACTCCCAGGCCTGAGTTACTCATTTCTGACATGTCTCTTCTTCTCCTTCCATTGGAGGTTTTGCGCACCTGTCTGCCACAGACTTCCACTGTTCCTGAAATTTTAAATCAACTGATAACCTCTACTGCAATCCAAAGCCTTATTAAAATACTTGTCTGTCTCCTGGATAACTGGACCTGGGCATTGTGCTAGTCAGAAACCAAAAGCCAAAAGAGCACTTACATCTGGCTCACGTAACGTTCCATTGAGTAGGACTGAGAGTTTCTAACTGAAGAGGAAGTCACTTTGATTCACTTCCCCTCTAACTTTACCTTCCACCATGAGGACGTGGAAATCGTAGCTTGATCTGAGAGGACCTTTCCACACATGCACACATAGTCATCAAAAGGAATGCAACAGACTTTTTGGACACAAACTGACATGTGGCCTTTGAGTATGTCAAGGACAAATGCACGGCAGGAAGGCGACATTTGACCATTATCTCATGGCATCATTGATGATGTTGAATATAAGATATGTCACATCCCTCTGTTCCTTCTCCCCTCTCCCTTTTATTTCCTTCCCCTTCCTTTGCCCTCTCTTCCAATAGCTTAGCCAGCCACATCGAAGTATTTTAGTGTCCATTAATATGCAACAGCCAGTCACTATGTTCGAAACTATCTGAATTTTTTTGCACCCTTTTCAAAAGTATTTGAAAATAAAATATTTGCTCATCTGTGTGGTTTAACAAAATTGTTTCAAATACTTTGTCTATCACCCCACATGTAGCCACAAGAGCATGTAAGCTGCAACGAAACTGCATAAAATGGCACAATGTTCAAAGAAGATATTGGCAATACTACCATATTTCCAAAAAAAAAAAAAAATATGAGGACAGTTTTTTTTCAACCTCCAATAGGCTATAAAAAAAAGACAAGGTCATGTAAAACAATTATTTTGTTACCAAAAGTTTTGTACAGTATGGTTTCTTTTCAATATAATCACTGAAAAGACTGAGACATCTATCGCACCTGTGGACCAGCTTTCCAATACCATCTTCAAAAAATGTTGCTGCCAATGATTTCAAATGAGTATTGGCGTTGTTTTGAAGATCTTCGTTGGTTTGAAAGTGGTCTCGGGCTGCATAAACTCTACAAGCAATGCACCTTTTTTGTCCTAAAACATGGTAGCCATAACCTTTCTGTTGTTGAATGTTTGTTTGAAATTTTTTGGTTTGTTTGGTGAATTTGGATGCATCTATTGTTGTGACTGTCATTTTGTTTCCTGTGTGTCGTATTGGATCCAAGTTTCATCTCCAGTAAAAATTGATTTCAAAATGTTCTCTACTTCATCGTGGTAATGGTCAAGGAAATTCAAAGCTGAAGCCATTTGGTGACTTTTGTGGGCGTCTGTCAACTTTTTGGAACCCAACGGGCACAAAATTTTTTGTAGCCTAAATGTTCAGTAACGATAGTGTGTACGACAGATCTCAAAAATTCCGGAGATTCCATAGACAAAGTAGCTATGGTGAACCTACTATTTTCTCTAACTATTCTGTCAACTCGATCAACAAAGTCGGCTGTAACGACAACTTGCCTCCTTCACCCTCTTCATCATGCACGTCATTTCGGCCATCTTTAAACTTTCGGGACCATTCACACACAACACCATCAGTGAAGAAGTTATCACCGTCCTCTCGACTCATTCTCCGATGAATTTCTGCTGCACTATTCGCTTCTGCTTGCAGAAACCGAATTACACTTCGTTATTCACACTTGGTGGGAGCAACAACGACGACAGCCATGTTTACGTAGCTGAAGTGCCTTGTGTAAACTGGTGATATATATAAAGCAACTAAAACTCTGCCACATAAGTAAATTTTTCATTGCCACTTCCCTCTTCAGTAAATTTCAACTTTCTCTCCTTTAAATTCCACAAAAATGTTTGTGTCAAATATTTTCGTACTTCATCAGTAAATTCAGTAAATTTAATCTCTCTCTATTAATGTTCAAATTCTATACCTCTCTTTCTTTTTCCCTCTCTCTGTAATGCTTGTTTGCCTGAGGCATATATAGTATATTATATATACATTGACACATATACACAAAAGTCAGTTGTAGATTACATTCAGCGTTTTTACATTTTCTGTGCATAACTCTCAAATCAGTTACAAATCACATTTAACATTTTTCATTTTTTACATTTAATGTTTTACGTCATTAAGGTGGTAATGATGTCAATAGAAGCTATTCACATCAGATACAAATCGCATTTACTGTTTTCACGCATACACAGTAACATTACTATTGATTATGCTTCAGCCAGTAGAGACACTGTAGCTAAGTTATTCACAGTAGTGAAATTTTCACACATACACAGTGAAATCTGTCACCCAAATAACTGAATGGTTTTGTTAACGCTATCGTTCAGTCCACCTACCTCGATCGGATTCTTACCGATGGGCCTTCACTCTGTGGCAGCAGATACGTGCTGGGCAGTGTAGAACAGTGTTGATGAAACCACCTCCTAATACCTACTGCACAAAGGCCGCGTAACTCTAGTTGAAAGCTAGTTCCTGGAAGTTGATGATTAAAAAATCGGGCGTTCGGGATCTTCAATCCACTTGCAGAATAACGTTTAAAATTAGATTGGGTCTGCGTTTTATTCGTATTGAAACACATGAAATGGCTATGAAGTCCGTATTTAATATGTTAAAACATTATCATTCAAAGTTCACTGTCTGTATAACAAATATTCACTCGAAAAGCAGCCAGAATTTTAGTAAGTCCGACCCGACTAATTTTATCGTTCTACCAGTCACACACCCACAAATATTTGCGAGTTAAACGTTCGATCGTTTCAGTGGTCTTCTTTGTAAGAGGCGCTCGTCAAAATTTTCTGTACAGAGCACGAAACACGCCATGCGGAGTTGTTACTACGCCCGGAAAGTTCACACGCTCATATCTCTCAAAATATATAATTTAGCAACACCAAACTTCCAGTAAAATGTTCGTAACTCCAGTCGCTTCAGTCACATGTTCGAACCGAAATTAGATCACTATTTTCTCATCCTAAAGAGTATTTTTAAGGAGCGATCTGACATCGTGTTATCCTTAGACCGGCTAGCAAGCGATTCTCTAGAGGCACTCTCCTATATGCGCACTCCTATTTTTGTGCGGGAACAGCTTAATTCTGATTGGCTGTTGATCTAAACGACCAATCAGAACATTCCTTCCATATCATTCTCGCCGCATAACTTGCCTTATCCAATCACTAATTTGAAAGAAATTAATGTCAGCAGAAATTCAAATTCTTGTATTTTGTTTAATCAAAATAAACGAAGTGCCCAATATTCTTCAAATTTATAAATAAACTTATTCCGCCTCTAACTTCCATTCTGGCTGCTTTTATACAAATGCAAGCACACACCGACATGTGTCACCTGAATCGTGGTTGCAACATAACTTTCCCACTGTTCGTTTGTATAAGGTTTTACGTAAAATGAAATATTAAATTTTAACCTAAGTCCCACATACTCTCTCTCAATCATTCTCACGCACTCACACTATAAAATATAATAAAAAAATAATTTTGACCGATTTTTGTATTACGTAATGCACAGTGACTAAACTTTTAAAAAGAAAATTGTAATCACACTCATGCTCATAAATTAAGGATAATGCTGACACATGGTGAAACAACGATCTGGTGCGCAGTTTGCATGTTTAAATCACTTCGGGGTATGACGATGCGGTGCATTTGACCTGCGGTCATCGCACGGTGGCGCTGGCAGCAGTCCACATACGCAGAAACGTATTGGTTCATGTCAGAGTACGGTGCAGCGAGTAAATGTGCAGACGTTTTCAGACGTGCTAATGGTGACTGTGTGTTGAAAATGCCTCTAAGAACACATATTGATGACGTTATGAGGGGTAGAATACTGGGGTTACTGGATGCTGGTCAAACACAGCAGGTCGTAACACGGGCCCTCCATGTGCCACAAAGTGTGATTATGGCAACGATTCTAGCAGACAGGGAACGTGTCCAGGCGCTACAGTACAGGGCGTCCGCAGTGTACAACACCACAAGAAGACCGATATCTCACTATCAGTGCCCGCAGACGGCCACGGAGTACTGCAGGTAGCCTTACTTGGGACCTTACCACAGCCACTGGAACAGTTGTCTCCAGACACACAGTCTACAGACGACTGAGCCTGCCGGTGTGGCCGAGCGGTTCTAGGCGCTTCAGTCTGGAACCACGCGACCGCTATGGTCGCACTTTCGAATCCTGCCTCTGGCATGGATGTGTGTGATGTCCTTAGGTTAGTTAGGTTTAAGTAGTTCTAGGGGACTGTTGACTTCAGATGTTAAGTCCCATAGTGCTCAGTGCCATTGGAACCATACAGACGACTGAACAGACATGGTTTATTCGCCCGGAGACATGAAAGGTTCATTCCACTGACCCTTGGTCACAAAAAATGGTTCAAATGGCTCTGAGCACTACGGGACTTAACTTCTGAGGTCATCAGTCCCCTAGAACTCAGAACTACTTAAACCTAACTAAGCTAAGGACATCACACACATCCATGCCCGAGGCCGGATTTGAACCTGCGACCGTAGCGGTCACGCGGATCCAGACTGTAGGTCCTAGAACCGCACGGCCACCCCGGCCGGCCCCCCTGGTCACATGAGAGCCCGTAAGGCCTGGTGTCAAGAACACAGTATATGGTCATTGAAACAGTGGTCCCAGGTCATGTTCACGGACGAGTCCAGGTATAGTCTGAACAGTGATTTTCGCCTGGAATTTTATGGATAGTCAAGACAGGAACTGTAAATCTGAATTACCTGTTGGGCTCATTACGTCAATACTGTACACAGCCATCATTGGAAAATCAATTAGAGGTAGGCATTGCAGCATGGCCCACCCATAAAGACAGTTAACGAAAAGTGTATAGTATGAGAGTCGTCCTTATTTTCCTCAGAATCAGCTGTGAACCTGTTGTTTGTAACTGCATATCTATGTGAGCAGTGAATAAAACCACCTCTGACTGCCCACTAGCAAATTGTACTAGTTCTCTGTATGCAATACGTTGCAGTTGTATGCTTGTAGTTCTCAGCAATGCATCCCATGCTAAGCCAGCACAGGTAAGGTCATATAATAAGCTGGATCTATTTAGTGTCTTTTAAGACAGAGTAGGTGATAATTTTCGACCACATTGCCCAAAAGTTAGGCATCATCATTCAAATGTATAGTTATTTCCTAACGTCTTCCCCAAATAAACTCCACATTCTGCACACACACTCTTTGGTAATACAATTGTTTCACCAGTCAGCAAGCTTTTGAACCAATCAGTCGGTGGCAACAATTTTTCCAGCAAAACATTCACCAGTTAGTGTTCGTAAGGAGACGCACCTTTCTTATTGATCAAATTAAACTGCTTACTGTCAGGGTAATTGTTATTTTCAACTCTTTGGACTTCAAAGATGACATAAATTTTTCTAGAGAGCAAGCCACATGTTAAAGGAATCTATAAACCCATTGGTTATGTCGCTATGTAGCACCTCACGATAGATTAAGTGAGTGCATTATATTTTTTCATGTTCACTGCAGTAAGAGAAACATGGTCTGGATTTATTTTAGTCATTTCTGTTACTCAAGCAATACATGTAACACAATGTTGCACTCCAAGCATTACCTATACAAGGCAATATGCCCATACAAACCCAGAAAATATACCTCATTTTCACCGACCACACATAGCCCACATTGTGATGGGCCCACCAAACATGCCACAGGCACCTGAGAATCTGTCACAAATAAAAACTTACGCTTCCTTCCATCCACTAAGCTACCTAAGTAAATTTCAGCCACTTCATGCAGTTGAGTTGTGCTTATATTCACTGCGAGCGCCGCGTGGCGTCTCTGCAGGTCCTTTACCACTTTCCCCTGTAAGGCTTTTGCCTGGAACCACTTTCAGGAGGCCTTATTCACCCACATTTTTTACAATGTGGATCACAAGATTCCCACCAAATGTGGCCTGTTAGCCCACACCTGTAGTATTTATCATCTGCAGCGAAAATTCTTTATTATTCCGAACATTGCATCACAGCTGCTCCAGCTTCAACTAAGTTCTTAGTAAACTCTGTCTGTACCTATCTTGACACACTGTGTGGAAACACTTCCAAAAATGGATCGAAATACCCTGTGTGCTGCTTCCAGTGGAAGGATCGTGTTGGTATCATCGCTTTCCATTAACTTGAGTATATTGACATTCAGTTCCCTGATCCTGCGCAGGAAGTTTTCATTGAAATACCCCTATTTTTTTCAATGAATTAATCAATTGTTCCCTACAGTATCTTTAGATATTTTTATTTCTGCATCGGTGTACGGAGCCTGCCCCAGAATTTCATTCCTCATTTCCTCTCGATATTTTACGTATATTTTGGTATCTCCCAATAAACGAAAATTTGCCAAATGCGTAAGCTATTTCTCGAAGCAATGTCCTAGTGTAGTGGCTGGTAACAAGCTGTCTGCGAATGCTTACATGCCCTCTCGCACCTTACCATAAAAACAAGAAACTAGGATAGCAATATTAGCGTTTTGATGGGTGCCCACGTACTCTATGAAGACCAATCACCTCTTAAAGCATTTCTAACAATTGATTTAAGAAAGTAAGACTTCTTACTTTGAAGTAGTAATCATTTCCACCTCTGGTTCGTCCACAACAAAGCCAGTGTTTATAATAAAACGGAAGTTAGAAAAATAGGGGACCAACATCTACCATAATCAGTTCCTTTCCCTTAATTTCTTGTTCAGCATGTGGATGATCTTGGATTTTGATGACGATTCCACAACTGTGATAATGGTTTTGAAGAAGATGTCAGCACCAATTGAACTTTTCCTTATATTTTAAACCATGACCGGTTTCGGCTCCCAAGACCATTGTCCTACGATATCTAAAGGGTTTCAGACGATATAAAGTTCAGTAGAATTTCTCAAATGGTGAAGGACACAGCAATGAGCTTTATCAACAACAAACCAAATACATGAATGTTCAAAACAAAACAACACACTACATAAACGCAATAAATTAAAAAAAAAGCCGTGTGCGCAGCTCTGCTATTGAAATGAGTGTGTGTTAAGTAAACTAAATAATGGAAAACAGCTTGTCAACGAACATCATAAAAACGATAGTAACATATTGTATGAAGTAGGTTACAGTCTGGGAAATCGACATACGTCTCCTTAAAGTACGTGTCAAGCCTCCTGAAGGGGCACATACCATGCCTTTAAATTGGATGAACCTGATACAATGGATACAGCTGATACAGTTACTACCCCATCAGTAAATGAAACACAGCAGAGAATAAAGAAATTAAAGAATATCAAGGCTTGTGGCGAGGACAAGATATCCGCTGAGTTATTAAAGAACAGAGGCCCACAACAGGAAGTAGAAATACAGGCGTTAATAGAAACAATTTTCGAGACAGAAACCATTCCTGCAGATTGGAAAACTGCAGTTGTGTACCCGATGATTAAGAAAAATGATCCGCCATGAGTGGTACTTAAATACGCGAGAGACAAATTACAGGTAGGGCCTTTGGAGGGAGGGGGCAGGTAGGTAAGCAGGCAGACGAAAATAATGACACAGAAGGTGATAAAATGCTTTAAAATTACGGAAAATGTAAAAGAAATTGGAATTTGAAAGATTGAAAAGGATACGTAACAAAAATCTGTCCAAAAAGTATTTTTACGAAAAGAGGAAGTACAACAGACGATGCTCAGAGACATTATGGTGAACAAAATGTCGATATGGAAACCAATTAAACAAGCGAGAGCAGCATTGGACATGTCTCTATGCGAGCATGATGTTAATACGACTTGTAGCCATAAGGAAATGAGCATGGATTGCTGTTCACATTGAATGGAGGTGTTATACTATGTAATGAGGCGCAATAACCATAAAATTGATTACATTGTAATACGGCAAATACATTTTGAAAAGCATCCAGGGGAACAATACTTTTCAGGTTTCTTTGTTCCATATGAGCATTGTTCAAAAATGTCCATATGGACACTTTTCTAAATCCTGCACAAAACTGGGTTTATTGGCAATAGTAGTGACGCTTTGTCGTTTTGAAATTAAATGAGAAGCAATCTTTTGCTTTCTTCCTCTTTACTTCCGTATCTTCTTTGTCTATTTTTAAATTTTATCCCTGTCTTGCCAATATGAAAGGATTTATAATCAGCACAGCAGATTTATAGTTGTAAACTTCCCCTATTTTCCTGTTTAATGTTGGGTGCAGTTAGCTTGTCTTGTGTGTTACTGGTTTTGAATCCATTAAACGAAGCACTCAGTTTATAAGAAACGTTCCCATATAAGGGAAACGTGATGAATTTTGTCGTTTCTGCCGTATCGTCACCAAATATGTTGCTTCTGTTTGGAAGAACCTTGTGCTTAGATTCATATATCTTATCAACTATGGAAAATGATAGCCGTTTCTGGAAGCAGTCTAGCTCAATATATTCGGCACTGTGTTAGCTTCTGTATTATAAATGCGCAATCTAAGCACTCTGCTTATCATTGGGTTCGCTGTTGCTGTCACAGCAGCAGGCTGACGTGCGTGTGACGCAAGACGGCTGTCTACTTTGCAGCAGTTATGGTGAGATTGCTGAGTGGTGAGCACTGCACACAGCCCAAGGCGCCGAGTTGAACCCAGGAACCCAGCTGGAGCTAGTCAGCCGATGGCACCCCATCAGTGGCCTCGCCTAGGTGAAACCAGTTCGATGAACCTAGTCGTCAGCTCATTGTCCAGCGGCATCTCTGATACTACTCGATGAGGTTTTCACTGCTGGGCCACACACTGGACTGATGACTGTCAAGTAGGTGGTCACGATGTTGATGGATGTTGTAAGTCGGTCGTCCAAGTGCTGCAAAGGGATGAGTGTGGAGCATTTATACATGCTCTGGCCAGGTGTGTGGAGACAGGAGTCTACTTCCAATCTTTTACCTGTCCATGCAAGCGCAGTGTGTGCTACAACATGTGCCAGTCCAATCCACCACTAAGGTCAACTGATGCGTTGTCGAACACTACATCAGCAGTATTTTGGTTCATAGTGGACGAACTATGTAGGCGACTGTCTGATCAACCCTCCGCTCACTGCAATAGCTTACGTTAGGCTGAGGCTGCAATATAACGAACGTGACTGCAAGTAAGCTGATTAAATTATGTAGCTCACTGACATTATGACTTGCTCTCTTTCAGAGCGCGCAGAGCTTCATGCAGGTGGGAAAGTTCAGCTGCTACCTGAGCATGATGCTTATGCAGCTGTTTATGTACTGCTGGTTTGGAGACGACCTCATCACAGAGGTAAGAGCCATAAAACATCTAAGCAACTCACGGTTGTAAGAAATACTATCCAACTTGTAAAATAACAGGGTCGTATTCGAAGAGATTTTTAGTTGCAAGACAGTAATGAGAAGAGCGTGTAATAATCATAGAAAAACGCACAGAATAAAACGTAAATAAAATAATGAGAAAAAGACTGATGACCGAAAACTATGTGAACAGTGTCCACTGCGAGATAGAATGACAATTGCTGACATTGCTGGGAAGCGACTCAGTAAAGGGTGTATGTAAATGGAATAGAGATGTATGGGGAGTCACTCTAGCGACGACACGGGCCGCAAATTGGATAATTCACCGACATAAACCATTTTGTCAAAGGTCTGATTATTATAGCCTAGCACAAGGGAATGAATATGTTGGAAAAGCTGGAGCTAGTCAGCTGGTGTGCGTGTAGCCGTCTTTAGAGTCTGTGGAAACTGTTTGAAGGTTGGTGAGACCACGAGTAGACGACAGGGTGTAGGCCATTCACTGTTCATCCCAGAAGGTGGCGGTCGGAAACTTGCCCACCCTGTAAAAAAAGGGCAGACAACAATATTGGTGCAGGTGCAAGTGTTTCAGGCACACCGTTACGCACTCGTTGTTGGACATGGGGCCTTGCAGCGGACGACCCCTATGTGATCCCATGTTGACCCAACGGCATCATCAATTCGAGTGCATTGGCTTCGGATAATTGAGACTGTGATCAGTGGAAACAAGTCACCTCGTCCGACGAATCATATTTATTGATAGATAAGGTCGACTATCGTTACTAGATTTGCAGTCATGCAGGCGAATGGCTGCTCGAAGCATGCACCCAACCACAGGCAAATGCAGATGGTGACTGTCTCATGCAATGGGAGTCATTCACCTGGGCTTCCGTGGGATCAATGGTAGTAAACGAAGGCACCGTGGTAGTTGCGACCTATGGGAACATTATTTTGTAGGACTTGCGATGGGATCTGGCGATTCGTAGACCACTCTTGTTTCTGTCACTGTGCCTATGAGTGGCAAGTTGTATGCTCTAGGGGTACAGGTTCTCCTCCTTCGATGACTACTTAGACACACAAGCAGAGTAGGATGACAGTGCCGGTTCCAGGACAATTTTCATCTGATGTACGACTTGTCCCCTGACTCTAGGTAAGATAACAACTTAGTTAATTGGTTATCAATTGGTCTCTTACGCAAGAGTGCCTTATGATCAGATAGCATGGCCACCTCGCTACACTCCAGATACAACTGGAGCTTCTTGGAGCAATATGCAACAGCAAGTAACCTCTTTTTCAGAAATACCAAAGCCGCACTCGTGTTTATGTAACATATGACAGGCAAAAATTAGGCTTTTGTGTTCTGTCCCTTCTCATACCAATTTTTCGAGAATATTTCACATCCAGTGGCGTGATCATTCTAGTACTGCATAAGTTGTTCTTGAAGGCAGTGATATTCCTCTCACATTTGTCGCACTATATCCATGTAGCGTTCTTTTTTAATAACCTACACAAGTTGGAAGTATTAATGCGCTCATTACCGAGAAATTTTCAGTAGAAACCACATAACACAAGGTACGAGTTTAATTTTTTCTCTAACAAATGCACATATGAAAAGTTTTAAGATCACTACTCCCTTTCTTAAGGCCAAGAAGAGCTCCGCCAAAAACTCACTATGCTCAGGCCAAGATTCTGTAGCAACTAAAATATAGTCCATATAGACAACAAGTTTGCTGATTAACTGATATCCTAACATGTTTCCTAGTGCACTCAGAAAAACCGCATCAGATGTGGTTAATCCGAGTGACAACACTTTGAAACGATAACTTCATCCGTCGAATAGGAAAGCAGTGTATCGTCTATTCCCTTCAGCCAACGGAATTTGCCAAAAGCCAGAGGTGAAATCGACATTCGACATTTGTTGTACTTTGTTAAAATTCTGTTAAGACCTCTTTCCTGTAGCTTGGCTGATCTAGTTCTCTTACTACTATCCTTCTCAATTTGTGAGCGTCTAGTAACACTGTAACTCAGTTAAGATTCTTCTTTAACTATTACAATCGATCTGTAGTAATCACTTCTGCATTTTTTCCACAATACCCCATTATGACATCTGTTTTAATGTAATCAGCACAGCCTCCCGATCTGTTATAGAAATGACATATGGTTTTGATCTGATTGACTCGTCTGGCCTCACCTTAACTGAATATTCCAAATCTACCACCTTATCAGGACTGTCTGAGAAAATATATTCATTCTGACTCAACAAATTACACAACTCATCCTTTTCTGTATTAGAAATATGTGCAACCAATTCAGTTATTCCGTTTATTCTGTCATGCATAAATTACAAGTAATTCTCCCAAACTTCTGTAACTATTACATTTGCAATTAAAATAGCTCTGAATTTAACTTGTCTTCTCTTACTTCCTAGCTCAGATTAAAGATAATTCTTAAGAAAATGAAGAGGAGTTGCGTATTCACACAGAAAATCTGCACCAATTACATCTTCAACCAAAACATTCACTGTAAAACATCTCCTGTTATACAATAACCACTACACATAGAATCTAATCGCATTTCATGTTTTATTCGCTTATTAAGTTCCCCAACTGCAGTCCTCATTTAACTCTATTGTCTCGAAAAATATCACAAATTCTGTATTTTTATTTATATTTACAAATTACTCCAAAATGCCTGAGACATTACCTCCAGAATCTAAAACAGCACTTATTTTCTCTTTATTCATCTCGATTTCCAGTACAGGACGCACATTTATTATTTCACCCCTCTCTAAAGACTGCTTCCTTAAAAGATCATTTTCAATCTCCCTTTTCTACTCCTAGCTAACTAAGGTACACATTACAACACTAAACCAACCCTCAATTTCATTATCATCGTCAGACAATTCATTAGAAGCATTCTTCAGCCTGATTTCATTTTTCCTTCATTCAATATCTCTTGTTACTTCTAATTTTTTCCATGCCCTTTAGTGAAATAGTAATGGCTTCCATATTTTTCCATACCATCTCTAGTTATTAATGGTGTAGTCACTTTCTTATTGTCCGTACGATTCAGTACTAAACCCATCTCCTAAACCAATATTTTGCCCATTACCCATTTTTGTATTCTTCTGATCTGCCTTTGAAATATCTGTAGAATTTAATTCACCCTCTAAACATATCGTTTTTTCGACATTATTAGCACAAAATATACCGTTCCATTCCTCTCAAGTAACAATTTCAGTAACTGCAACCTGCTCACAATTAATCACAAAACGTATTTCAACTCCCTGAAGTTAAACTTCATTTATCTCCACCAAAACATTGCAAACTTCATCACAATTAACTCTATTAGAATCTGCAGATAACCCATAAGCCCTGTTACTTAAAACTTCCTTTATATCTATCGTTACGTTATAAAAATCATCATAAATTATTTCATTGATCTCTCCCGATACACTACACAGGTTGCCACCACTACACTGCACCACATCAGAACACATGCTTGTGCCGTGCCTCCGGGCCATCACAACCTGCTCTTTGTCAAACTCAGATAGACCGTGCGCCACCCCGATTCTACACATGGATGGTACACTCACTGATACTACACGCACTGTGCGTGTATCTGACTAGCAGTCATTCCTTGCCAGGTGACGCTGCTGTAGCCTGGACGGGTTTATGTCGATGGTAGGTCGGTGGTCATAATGTTCTTGTCGCTTGAAAGCGATCTTCCAAAATACCCAGATTTGCCATACTTGCTGCTTGTACAAGAATTTTTGCCAAAAACTATTTTGAAATGATTCTTACACCTCCACGTTCACTAGACTTGGTGGTCCATTACTTTTTGTCTGTTTCGAACGATAAAGATAACCATACAGGCCGATTGTTTTAGAAGCAGATGTGATATTAAAACGATATCGAAACCAAAGCTAAGCTCCTAGCCATTGTTAGAGTTCCGTAAGTATTTTGCTCAGAGAAAAAGCACTAGTATAAGTGTGTAACACCTAATGGAGACTATTTTGAAGTGGATAACGTTGATATGACGGCTAAATAAAATTATTTACAAAAACAAAATTTAAAGTCATTTTTCTCAGTCCATGTCTTAAGTTTCGTCAGATACTTCTACTTCTAACTTTTCATATTTCAAAGAAATTCTCTTCTTGTTGACCCATGATTTACCGGAACTTCTTCTCACGGACAATAGCGTCCCTATTTCCTTCCTGAAAAGTGTAATTTACGCAGTAATAACGGCGAAATGTAATTCTTAAATCGGCCGGCCGCTGCGGCCGAGCGGTTCTAGGCGCTTCAGTCCGGAACCACGCGGCTGCTACGGTCGCAGGTTCGAATCCTGCCTCGGGCATGGATGTGCGTGATGTCCTTAGGTCAGTTACGTTTACGTAATTCTAACTCTAGGGATTGATGACCTCAGATGTTAAGTCGCGTAGTGCTTAGAGCCATTTACACCATTTATGTACATCTTTGTCGCTTTATTTCGTTATAACGTAGTTATTTGCACGCATGTGGTACTGCTTTCATTGCTGATAAACGGTCCATCACCTGAAACAGCCATGTAAAATAGAAATTACAAAAGAGATTTGTTCTGTGCTGAAGACTGCTCATTTGCATTTGCATCATGCCAGTTTTATAAGCAAAATTATTTAGGCTGACAAATTCAAGAGGGCCATTCTTTTTGCAGGACGCTTATTTTGCTGTTGTTTATGCTCAATCGCTTCTTTTACTGATGATTGGGTACCAGTCGCTGCTCAGTGCCTGTGCCTTCTTTCAGAGTGAGAACGTCACCCAGGCCGCCTACACGGCACTGACGTCGGTGTATGGATTTCCTGCAGATGTCAGAAAGTCGCTGCTGATCGTCATGACTCGCACACAGCGCCCACTGCGAGTCACTGCGGGTGGGCTGTTTCCCTTTTGCAGGGAGCTCTTTGTCTCGGTGAGAAATTTTCTTAATGCACAGACTTCAGTTCATTTGATCACAATCGTTTCGCAGCACATTCTTTATAAAGTAAGACTAAGGTGTTCATTTCACGTTGTGGGTTCAGTAAAAGGACCTTCAACACTGAGGTGATAAAAGCAATGGGATACCTCCTAATAATAGCACTGAAAGACCTAAGTCGAAACAAATCCCCGGGAGTAGACAACATTCCATTAGAACTACTGATAGCCTTGGGAGAGCCAGCCCTGACAGAACTCTACCATCTGGTGAGCAAGATGTATGAGGCAGGCGACCCACCCTCAGACTTCAAGAAGAATATAATAATGGCAATCCCAAAGAAAGCAAGTGTTGACAGATGTGAAAATTACCGTACTATCAGTTTAATAAGTCACGGCTGCAAAATACTAACGCGAATTCTTTACAGACGAATGGAAAAACTGGTAGAAGCCGACCTCGGGGAAGATCAGTTTGGATTCCGTAGAAATAATGGAACACGTGAGGCAATACTGACAGTACGACTTATCTTAGAAGATAGATTAAGGAAAGGCAAACCTACGTTTCTAGCACTTGTAAGAGAAAGCTTTTGAGAATGTTGACTGGAATATTCACTTTCAAATTCTGACGGTGGTATGGGTCAAATACAGGGAGGGAAAGGCTATTTACAATTTGTACAGAAACCAGATGGCAGTTATAAGAGTCGAGGGATATGAAAGGGAAGCAGTGGTTCGGAAAGGAGTGAGACAGGGTTGTAGCCTATCCCCGATGTTGTTCATGGAATGTAGTCGAATTAAGTCGGGTGATGCTGAGGAAATTAGATTAGGAAATCAGACACTTAAAGCAGTAAAGGAATTTTGCTATTTGGGGAGCAAAATAACTGATGATGGTCGAAGTAGAGAGGATATAAAATGTAGACTGGCAATGGCATGGAAAGCGTTTGTGAAGAAGAGAAATTTGTTAACATTGTGTATAGATTTAAGTGTCAGGAAGTCGTTTCTGAAAGTATTTGTATGGAGTGTAGCCATGTATGAAAGTGAAACATGGACGCTAAATAGTTTGGATAAGAAGAGAATAGAAGCTTTCGAAATGTGGTGCTACAGAAGAATGGGTAGATCACATTACTAATGAGGAGGTGTTGAACAGAATTGGGGAGAAGAGGAGTTTGTGGCACAACTTGACTAGAAGAAGTGATCGGTTGGTAGGACATGTTCTGAGGCATCAAGGTGAGTGGCGGCGGGTGGATTTAATTCTTAATTGTTTTAAAATGTAGAATGTAATGTAGAAAAGATGCATTTCCCGGCAGATTAACCATATGTGGGGAGGCGGGTGGATTTATTGTTATTTAAAATGTTCCTATTATTTATGCTGTCTTTTGCCATTCTCAACACTGGCTCTATAACTACAATATTGGCAACCAGAAAGTGATTAGCAAAACGTGAAGCCTGTAGTTAGAATTCCTAGTGCCCACTTCATCTGAGAAATACACTTATAGCTACAGCTTATAGCTCTGAGGAATTAGGAGATTGTCTGGGATTCATAATCAAAAACGATTGTCTAAAAATGTTCACTATATTCTGAAAGTCACAGACCAAAAAGAATCCACACAATCCAACTAACAGAGCAGTTCAGAGTCTAATGCGCTGATGCAACTATAACGGTACAAATTAAATGTTTAAGTGAATGCTCGCCATAATTTGATGATAATGTTCATCAAACGCCACACTAAATAATGGTAGAATGTCTGTCCCGCGACGGCACGTGAAAATACGACATACGCAAACTGAAGATAGATCATTAAAGTTATCCCAGAATTAACACTTCACTCGAAAATGATTTCATGGTTACGCGTATCCCGAGTAACTTATTACGGCATCCGAGGCTGTTTATAGCAATGATACCGACGCGACGCGACTTCCGGCACAGATGGTGTGCTAATCAGCGTCTGGAGAGAACTGGCGCCTTACTTCCTCGCGCAGCGTTCTTATATATAAAGCCGCGGTGCGGACGGCTAAGGGAACGCCTGATCAAATCCGCTCTCCCGACTAGCCGCTGGGCTAGTAATGCACCACTTTAAGTTATTGAATAAATCATTACTTCCTTTGCTGATGGCCGATGAAGCTCTCAATTTAAATGTGCATTCAGCACACAGGTAAGTAATCATAATAAAAGTCTGACGTGGCTAAGTCAAATATTTTGAGCGAGAGAATTAATGTAATTACACTACATGCGGTAGACGAGCTCTGAACTTGCCCTTTGGAGATATGCTATCGCTATAGTTTTATAGTTATTCAATTGAAACTTCTCACATCTTTATGATCATAGCGGATCTCCCTTCTACTTAAATTTAAACATCCTAGCCTTATTTAATCGCCTACTTAATCTATCTTGCTTCCTTAATTTCTAAGACAAAAACCAAAAAATCATGAATTTCAACAAAATTTTTAATTTGTGAGATCCAGAATACTGTTTCTACTAATTTATTATGCAAAAGGAATCTAAATATAAATTTTTAGTTTTCTAGCTCTTTTCTGTTGCGCCAATAATTTTTACAGAAGAACAACCAAATTTCGAAAATGGTTAAAGTTATTGAACTGATATTCAACACATATTGATTTAGTATTACTCCTGACATGCTAGAAACGTTTCAGGTTATTTACTTGATTTTTAAAGTATTGCGCAACATTTATGACGTCAGAGCTAGTTACAGCGGACTGGCTAGCTCACAATGGAAAGACTGATGTGAATTTTATACGGCGTGAGTAGGCTCACCAGTTTGGTATTGGAGGGCAGCGTGGAGGGTAAAAATCGTAGAGGGAGACCAAGAGATGAATACAATAAGCAGATTCAGAAGGATGTAGGTTGCAGTAGGTACTTGGAGATGAAGAAGCTTGCACAGGATAGAGTAGCATGGAGAGCTGCATCAAACCAGTCTCAGGACTGAAGACCACAACTACAAAAATCTCCTATTATCGATTCGTATCTCTTTTTGCTTGGCGTAGTGCAACAAGTCGACGTGGTATGGAATCAAAAGTTTATTGGAATTCCCCTTCAGAAAGACCGAACGATGCAGCCTCTATATCCACTCATAACCGCAAAAGTGTTGCCGGTGCAAGATTTTGTGGACGAACTGACCTCTTGAATGTGTCCTATAAATGTCCAATGGGATTCTTATCAGACGATCTGGATGACCAAGTCAGTCAGCTGAATTGCCCAGAATGTTCTTCAAAGCAATTGCAAACAGTTGTGACCGAGTAATTCAATCGAGTTGTCCAGAAGTTTCTTCAAATCATTTGCGAACAATTGTGGCCGAATGACATGGCGCTTCGTCACCCATAAAAATTCAGTCGTTATTTGGGACCATGAAGTCCATGACTGACTGCAAATGGTTTCCAAGTAGCCGAACAGAACTAAGACCCAGTCAGAGCCATGTAAGCACACTCAACACTATTATGGAGTCACCACTGGCTTGCACAGTACCTCGTTGAGAACTTGTGCCCATGGTTTCGTGGGATCTGCAGCACGCTCGAACCCTATCATAAGCTCTTACCAACTTATCTGAACAGGCCACGGGTTTTCAGTTGCCCAAGATCCAGGGGATATGGTCACGAGCCTGGGAGAGGCGTTGCAGAGGATGTCGTGCTGTTAGCAAAAGCACTCGCGTCTGCCATCTGCTACTATAGAGAAATAACACCACATTTCGCCGCATTGCTCTAACGAATACGTACGTCGTACGTCCCTCATTCATTTCTGCAGTTATTTCACGCAGTGATGCTTGTCTGTTAGCACTGACAACTCTGCTCTCGGTCGTTAAGCAAAGGCCGCCGGACGCTGCGTTGTCTGTCTTGAGAGGACATACCTGCATTTGGTATTCTCGGCACACTCTTGACGCTGAAGATATCGAAATATTGAATTCCCTAACAATTTCCGAAATGGAATGTCCCATGCGTCTATCTGCAACTACCATACGGCGTTCAAAGTGTATTAATCCTCGTCGTGCAGTCATAATCGCGTCGGCAACCTTTTGTCATGAGTCACCTGAGTACAAATGAGGGCTCCACTAGTGCACTGCCCTTTTCTACCCTGCATAAACAGTACTGGTGGCATCTGTATATGTGCATATCTCGATCCCAAGACCTTTATCACCTCAGTATACATGTCAAGTGTTTCCTTTTTGATTGCACATCAACTGTTGCCTCTCCACGTTTTCATAAAATGTTCAACTATTTGCTAGTTGTTACAGGTACTGGATCGTAAAATAAATGCAACGTGCTGCATATAAATAGAGGATGAGCTTCGTTACTATTGAATTACCCTAATGGTGGTAATTTATTACAAACAGTAATACATGTAACTTCTCTTTGAGTCCGCAGTGCCCTGAAGTTCACAGATCACATAGATGTAGATGAAGATGGGTGCTGTGAAACAGCTTCAAATGAGACTTCTCGTTCAACAATATACTATATGTTTATTTGGTGAATATTGTCAACCAGAAATGCTCATCAGTTCATTTAAGCTGGCCGAGTTCTGAGTACCTACGGAAGCTTAACTGACAATAGACACTTTTTGTAGTAGAATTTCCTTTCAGCCACGTACTTTATAGTAAGCACTAAGGAATTAATGACATTTAGCTGTTAGTGGGCATTGATTTATATCAATGGGGAAAGCTGGAAACCTATGCCAAACTGGAATTCGAAGCCAAGTCTCCTGTTCGCTAGGCATGTGTTCTGACCACTGAACCATCTAGACAGATTTGTCATCGCAACTGCGTGGACTACCTTAGGACGTCTCCGTCAGACCAAAACTCTAAGTTTATTCACATACTACTGACATTGTGACACTATCCATTATCCTCATTACTCACAGCGCTTTTCCGAGTCCCGCAAGAGTTAGAGCATTGTGTGCATCTGCATTGAAGGTATCATTGGCTAGTCTCGCGTTAATTATGTATGTGGTGTGCGTGCTTTCGGACATGTCCATAAAACAGACTATATATATATATATATATATATATATATATATATATATAACATAAGTTTGTGTTAAAAACACACATGCTTTCGTTTTAGAATGTTTCCAAATATGTACATTCATGGGCGCCAGCCCTAAATTGATACCAGTGAAAGTCGTTTTCCAATAGCTGTTATTGTTCCAGAGATATTTTCGGTGGACAAGATAGCTGGGACACCCTGTATATATGTATATGTACATATTTGGAAACATTCTAAAACGAAAGCATATGTGTTTTTTAACACAAACTTATGTTTTTTTGAATTGACCTCCTATATTTTTTTTTCAGCAATCCATAGCATGACAAAGCACATACACAATGGCGTTGATTGCATCGCAATATTCCCATTACATCTCAAGATATTGAGACGCGAAGTTGACGCTTGAAACACCCGACATGTGCTGCTAGCCCTCGTCCTGAGGCTCAGGCGTGAACCCCATGCTGCCCGTAATCACGATGTGATTGACATGCGTAATCAAACCTCCATACTTATCAAGAGGTCCGAATCGAATAATACGGTCTGCTGCCATCAATTCTCATAAGCACATAACGGTTTCCCTCTTGCACGTTTTACGTATCTACGTACACAATATGAACCAGTACCGATCGGTGTACACCCGTCAGTTTGTCTTATTTATCCTGCACACCCAAAATAAGGTTTATCTAATGCGTTATATGACCCATTGTGCCTGTCGCGCAGGGCCTGGCTCTACCTAGTCAAGTGTCCAACGTAGTTCCTACTACTGCCACAGTTACCACTTCGCCTTTTTATTATTTGCGACCCATGCAAACTCCTGCACTCCACCACCCTCCGAGCATCCCATTTGTTGTTGCTTTGACGTGCAGTACACCGCTTGCCAGTGTAGTCGTGCATCAGAGTAATCTAGTGACGGCACGGAGGTAGTACACATTGTGAATAAACGTTGTGTTGTGGAACTTATACTGTACAGTATAATGTACACATATGAAGATATGGTAGAAATGCTGCTGATCTATGGAGAATGTACGTTGACGGGAAATACGTTATGAGATTGCTTGTTTGTTGATAGTACTGCTGGCGAACATTATGATTATTAAGTTAATAAGTTTGTTTTCTACCCTACTCTACATACCTGTACTGTACCCTGTTGTAGGTGGACGAAATGCTGTTCAGGCAGAACGACCGTACAGAAGACGATTCCCTGACAAGCCACGCCTTCGCGCCGGATGTTTGGTCTTCTCACATCTCGTCTACGTGAAACGGGAAGCTTAAATCCAAGACCTCGACATCGTCCTAGAACACGCACAGATGAACGTGCTGAAGTTGCTGTGCTCGCTACCATAGCTGTGAATCCTCAAATCAGCACACGTCAAATTGAACGTGAAGTTGGTGTGTCGGAATTCTTAAACGTCATAAATTTCATCCTCACCATGTTCATTTACATCAGGATCTTCATGGAAATGACTTCCGCAATAGGGTAACGTTTTGTCGGTGGGCTCAGAAAAAACTTCTAACTGATCCAAATTTTTTTGCAGATGTTCTCTTTACCGACGAGGCATCATTCTCCAACAAAGGAATTGTCAATATGAGGAATATCCATTATTGGTGCGCAGACAATCCAAAACGGCTCCGTCAGGTAGAGCATCAACGTCAGTGGAAAGTTAATGTTTGGTGTGGGATTATTGGAGATACCATTATCGGACCTTTCTTTATAAGTGGCATCCAAAATGGCAGACAATACTCCAGATTTATACGACACAATCTTCCTGTTCTATTGGACACCGTACCTCTGAACCGGAGAATGGTCATGTGGTATCAGCATGACGGATGCCCTGCACATAACGCCTTACGAGCACGACGACTTCTGAACCGTAAGTTCCCTGGTAGGTGGATTAGACGAGGTGGCCCAGTTAGATGGCCTGCCCGATCTCCGGACCTTACACCGCTGGATTATTTTCTTTGGGGAGCAGTTAAGGATGCTGTTTACCAACATGAACCAACAACACCAGAGCACATGAAGCAACGCATTATTGATGCTTGTACAGCCATCAAAGAGGAAACAGTAGCACGAAGTAGGGCATCCTTCATCCGCAGAGTGACCCTAAGTATGCAAGCCAATGGGCATCACTTTGAGCATGAGATGTGAACGCTATGTTTAGTCTGTAGTGCCGGTATCACAGTGGAAGTTTCTACAAAGTCCATTTTACCCAGTGATATTAAGAAACATTTGTTTGCAACAATTTGTCATTTAACGCATTAGATAAACATAACATTGATAATTATGTGATAATAAAACTAATTGGTTAAACATGTTTACATTCATCTTCTATGTCCTACTTGAACTTGCCAAATCAAAACATTTTTACCTAAACAACGGTAAAACTTTTAGTCCACTTGCTCGTTTCACTAAAACCATCAACATGAATTTTACTATTACGAGTGAATGATTAACTGTCACTTGCGCTAGATCTACAGTAAAGTAAAGTTTTAACGTTGAACGGCATTACCTTTTTAGTAACGGATTAACGATAAGCGAAGTTAACTTTGTGACTAACGTTGCGGTACACAGATATGTTACAGAACCGCATCACCCCTAGCCTATGGGATAAATACCTGCTAGAATGTACGACGTTAATGCCGGATGGCAGCAGACCGTATTATTCGTTTCAGACCTCTTGATAAGTATGGAAGTGTGATTACGCATGTCAACCACATCGCGATAAGGGCAGCATGGGGTTCATGCCTGAGCCTCAGGACGTGGGCTAGCAGCGCATGTCGGGTGTTTCAAGCGTCAACTTCGCGCCTCAATATCTCGGGATGTAATGGGAATATTGCGACGCAATCAACGCCATTGTGTATGTGCTTTGTCATGCTATGGATTGCTGAAGAAAAAATATAGGAGGTCCATAAAAAAAACATAAGTTTGTGTTAAAAAACACATATTCTTTTGTTTTATAATGTTTCCAAATATGTACATTCATGGGTCCCAGCCCTACATTGACACCGGTGAAAGTCGTTTTTCAATAGCTGTTATTATTCCAAAGATATTTTGGGTGGACAAGATAGCTGGGACACCCTGTATATTGTGTGGATATGTTGAGAATTCGGGTCTGACAGGAGGCGTGGAGGAGGGCGCAAGAGGATAGTCCGTGCAGTTACTAAGACGTAAATAAATGCCCACCAGTAGCTAAATCTCGTCAGTTCGTTTAAGTCTTGATTCATAATGGCTGCAGGATGAATAATGACTTCTCTTTTTTTAGACATGTCCGGAGGAACACACAGCACATTTGTACATAACTTATAGCTTTTCTCACGGTCTCAGCAACAAAATATAATGAGGTATTTGTCTGTTTGTCAAACAGACAAATATTTGAAGGCTCATGTAGTATATCACAGAAATCTGTCTGTAAGTTAATTCAAAACACCACTACATCCTTTTGCTAGGACAACAGATCGATGAAATTAGGTCAGCAATTGCCTGTAATAGTTGCATTGTGAATGTCTTTAATTTCTGAGAGATTTTTGACATGAAATCTATTATGGCTACACGACAAAAAAGTTAAAGTATTTTGACCCCCCCAGAGGTATCATTCATACCAAAAAGGCTGCAACGCATCAGTGACTGTGACGAAGGGTATGTCTTTATCCTCACAGATATTGAATCTTGGCATATGGGCGATATGTGGTGAAAGAGCGCTGCCTAAATATATATAAGGTTTTGAGGTGTTGTCAAACAATACACATTCCACTGTTCGTATCATAGACATCAATGAGGCAAGTGAAGCGACTATCAGGCGTATCTCACCGAGGATGTGCAATGGATGGGAAATTTTTGTATCTTGTAGCGTATTTATTCCCTCCTTCCCCCCCCCTCCCCCCCCCCCCCCCCACGCCCCCCTCCTAGTTTAAGCTAAAGTTTAAAATTTGAATACAAAGTCCGAAGAAAAATGTTATTTCCATTATAAACAACACAACTTGATAATGAAAGGATTTTGTGAAATTGGAAGTAGTGGGGTTTTATATGTTGTAAGAGAGCAGTCTGCACTGTTGCCAAATTTATGACGACATACTTTTTGCATTGATATCATGCAATGTTGACAAATTGTCCTCCACACCACTCCAATTATTCTTGCATCACAACGGATGCACTCGTATGCCACTTGGACTAAGTATAAAGACTGAAGTGGCAGCCCTAAGCTACTTCCCCTATGTTTAAAAAAGTGTAAAATTAAAAATTCCCCCTTTAAAATCGCGGAAAATTCAAACTATCTCACTTATATCAGATCTGTCACAATTTTCATGATTACCAGGCCATTTGTGGTAAGTCTGGAACCCAAGAGTTCATTTGTCCTAGCTTTAAAATGGCGAGTAACCCAAAAAATCTAAGAAGGGCTGTTTATCTAGGTTTAAAAATGTGCTAAATTGGAAATAGCCCCCAGTCCCAGTTGCATTCAGTTTAAAATGGTGGGAAATTCGAAAATCCACTTGTGAAAGCGGGTAATTCAAACAAAATAGTGACTTGGTGTATAGAATGTTTAAGCAACTGTCACTGTGTGTATTAGGATCCGATAGGAACGTTTATTTATTTGAACAATGGCATCAGCATTTTATTTCTTTAAATAACCAAAAATTGATGTGAGGTCATGGTAATCAGCTCTTACCAGAGTCACCAGCAACTGCCGACTGAGCAGAGGCACTTAAACACCCAAGGAGGCCCACCGCACTACACCACACTATGGCACATACTGTTACTTGTTAGTTTGGATCCAAGGTACCAGTTGCAATTAGAACAGCGATTGGTTTCTAAAGCTACACGATTTTACAGTCGAACCTATTCAGATTTTAGAACTGGACAGGGGCATGCCCAGACAGGTTGCAGACTGCTGCATTAGAGGATTCTATTTCCTCAACATAAAATTAATGCAAAGTTTATGAATACTTGTGTTTGTTATTTCTCCGTCAGTAAGGCAACTGACTCTAAATAATTAAATCTAAGCCAGTGTAATCATACGTTTTGCGGAATTTATGTCTTTGTTGGAGTCTGGTCAACAACACTTGCAGGTAAAGCCTCAGTCACACTCCAGTCCGGCAACTTACATGGTTCCACTTACTGTTTTGATGTAATAGAAATTAGAACCACAACTGCCTCCATTTTAGAAAAGATGCAAACATTGTCTGCTAGACAAAATATACGAGTATGGTTTTACTTTAGATAATACTGATTTTGCAGTAAGTAGGCATTGGTATAAGCAAAATAAAGCGTATTTGTTCGTTCTGACAATGCGCAGTAAATTTGAAGAGGTAGAAGAGAGAGAGAAAAGTCGTCAACGAAATTAAAAGTCTACTTCTATATTCGAAAAATTCTCGGAAAAAGCATGAAAGTGGTAGAATCTCATGGTACAGATGGCAGTTTATTGTACACACATGATGGAAACCTCACTGTCTCATCAGACTTGGCCAACAAATGATACTTTTGAAATGGTTCTGTCTTAACTGGCGAGGTAATGACATTGAAAATCTGACAGACACGGCATTTGCGGAATCTGAAAGTGTAGTTGATTAATATGTTGTCACGATAAACGTTTACACTTCAAAAGCATCAACTCCGATGAGCCAAAACATTATAACCACCAACTTAATGCGGTGCTGCTCCACTTGTTATACTCAATACGGCGGCGATTATGCGTCGTACGCATTGAAAAACCTCTTGGATGAGTTCTGGAAGTACATGGCACCAAATTTTTACGACATACCCATAAATTGCAGGCGCAGAGCAGACGTCCCATCAAGTTCACATCGCGATATACATAACTGATTTAGTTAGTAGGACCAGCACCACCATGATATTGTTCGGTGGCAATTCGGTTGGTGAGAGAAACATATAATCATTGGATAATCACAAGAAATTACAGAATACCGCGGGAAAGAATGTATGGGCCAGCCCGTGTGGCCGAGCGGTTCTAGGCGCTTTAGTCTGGAACCGCGCGACCGCTACGGTCGCAGGTTCGAATCTTGCCTCGGGCATGGATGTGTGTGATGCCCTTAGGTTAGTTATGATTAAGTAGTTCTAAGTTCTAGGGGACTGCACAGAGCCATTGAAAGAATGTATGGTATGGCTATAACATAGAGAAATGACATCATTGTAGCTAAAAACAGGATATTGGTGTTAGACACAGATTTAGTCCTGTGACCACCCACAGCTTTCAGTGCGTCTGCTGCGGTTACGATGATTTTAATGAGCTAGAGCATCGGACATAACAGACTTTGAACGAGGGCAAATCACCAGCTACATGCAGCATCAGCTATTCCAAGTAACGATGAAAATAGCCGGAGCACTGGCAATGTCAGAAGGAAGCCTGTTATAGGGGGATTGTACAAATGGGGTGCTAGTGACTGGAATGATACGTGATGCCTCGTTCAGAAGGAGCTGAATGTAAGCACCCTGCAAATGAACCTTGGTGAAAATCTTGCTTTCTCTGAGTCACTTCTTAATGTCTGCTTCTTTTGGGAGTGGGTAGGTGCCAATGTCTCACTGTTGATTGATTGTGGCCTTGAAGTCACCTCAAATTCGAAGCAATCCATTCGGCTTTTCCACAATAAGGATGACTACTGGTGACTTTGGTGAGAATCCTTCCTCTTGGAGGCACTGTAATTCCACCTGTAGCTTATCCCGGGAGTGAATGGAATGTTCTGTAATTTGAATAAGCGAGGAATGCCTGTTAGAACAAGGTTGACATGACACAGGTGGTAGGACCTGGAAAAACTGACTGGAGAATACGTCACTTATGTAGGAGCTAGTCTCTGATGGCTGAATGTTGCTCACAGAGTCATGTAGTTCCAAGCCGAAAGGGATAAAAAGGTCCCAAACCAAGGCTGTTCGTTGCCCCTTCAGTGCTTACCATCAACATGAGTGACATGAAGCAAGTAGAGTGATAATGAATGTATTTGTGGTGTGCGTACTGTAAGACCTTCGGTACACGCCCCATCAGATTATTTGACTTGTCGCTCTAACGAAATAGGCGAGTGTCAGCAATATGCCTCGTGGTCTTATCGCGGCGTGTTTATCTTCTGCCGATAGAAATGCCACTTGCACGCTTAGAGTAGCAGATTGACGGTGGCCAACTTTGAACAGAACTTGATTAATTTTCAGACTCATTTATTAAAATAATAATCATCATAAACCTTACTTAACTTGATTCTGGATGCTATTTCCAATTGACAATCTGAAGTTCCTTTGGTCTTGGTACGTTAATCTTATTCTCACATATCTCTGATACTTGGCAAAGTGTCTATTCATTTATCTTCATGGCTATGTACAGGAATATGGTAATCTTATTAGGCGCAAACTGAAACTTGACTGCAGACTAATGCAGACTAATGCAGACTGACTAATCGGAGGTCTGTACACTCGTTATAATACCTCGAGCGTTCAGGTATTACTGCGCGAGTGTGATCCGCGAGGAGAAAAGGTCCTACGTTAGCAGCAATCTCATTGGCTGCGTTACATATTAATACGCGGATCGGCGGAAGCAGAATTTGGTCCGTCTTTATGGCAGCGCCGTATCGTAGAGCGGAGACGGACGAGCGCTGCGCCTGCGCTGTTGTGCTTAGCGGGGCGCGCTCTAGTGGGAAAGTTGTGTACGCGCTGACTACGCGGGACTATGTACACAACAGTATCACTTCGATGGTATCGCTGCTGTAGCTAAGCTGCGTCTGGAGACTTCCTGTAGTGGACATGAGCCCAAATGGCGATAAATCTCCCAAATCACTATTGTTGTGGAAGAACCCGTACCATCCTGAAACACCACTGGGACTGTGTTGACTTCAATCACATATAGTGTGTACAGCGTGGACATGAAAAACGCCTAGAGCATAGGCAACAGATACCTCCTCAACTCAAAGGCAAGGTGATCGATGCTGACATAATATGCATTCATCTTGAGTAGTGATTGGCAAACTTCCACCTTGTGTCATGTTTTGTCGCCTGTCGATAATAGCTGGTGTGAGGGATAAAATTATTGTTGCATGAGGATAATCGTTGCGGGTGACGCATAATGGCCGATGGGTTGCCAGCCGCAGGCGACGCATAACGCTGTGAAGGTTGTGGTTGTGTGTGATTGTTAAGTTGCTGACGACTGTAGAGGCCACTCAAAAGCCCCAATGATGAGGAGACAAATCCCTTTGAGTTCGAAGAGGTCATTACAGAATCCTCCTTCTGGTTAAAGTAAAAGAATTATGTATCCGACAAGGAAGTCGCACAGAACTGTTTACATTGCAATTTGCAATTTCCTAGCCACCTTCTGTAAGACTGTCCACTAAGATCGTAGCGGGAAGCTGCAATTTTGCTTGAGAGTATAAATATTCTAGTAAACAGGTCTTTAAGGGAGGGCATATCGCTCCACTTCAGGGTTGAGTTGCTAAATAACAAATTTCTGGACCTGCATAAGCCAAGACGTTCTCACGCTGCTGGATGTTACCCATGATACCATGGGCCAGGAAATGTTGCCCCATTCTGGCCACATAGTTTGCCTGGGATTCGATCCAGGCAACGTGAATCAAACTCATACTGACACTGTGTACTTGGCGCAGAAAGGAACCCTGAAAATACTCTCCTTTGAAGGAAAGTTAACCGCTACAATAGTTTTGAGAGTTTATGATAACCTCTGATTTTACACAAGTCCTGAACTTATACTGAAGACCGTAATGATGAAGCTGTCAAAGTTAATATTCACTCATAAGTAGAACAAAATAACGTATTTCATAGGTCGATGGGCGATATCATGTTTTGGTCATCTCCGACGCAGTGGCCACGGTTTGGTGATGGTAAAGGCAGACACTGGCAGCTCCTTTGGTAATTAGTGGCTAGTTTGGTACAGTGGCGGCTTGTGGCTTGGAAGATAAATGGAGAGCTATCTTCAAAGAAAAATATATTTTTATATACTTTGCTTTAATTATTGAATGTATTTATATCTTGTACGCCAAATCAATCACACCATCCTATAAGGTTGCAAACTTGTGCTTTTATTAACTGCACTAGAAGTTATTTCTGATTTGAAATAATTGCTAAGGAAGAAAACTTCTCTTCTGAAACTGCATTACGCAAGTACGTGTTTATACGCTTCAAGCAAGAAAAGCTTCCTTCCACAGATGCTACAGTAGAAGAGATGGACAGAATAAGGGGGAACGCTTTATATGTATCTGTACTGCTCATCGAGGTGTAAAACAGGATGTTCGTTTCTTAAGCGTTTTGTCTTGGAGAATACATGCTCAAAGAAATGTTGTAAGTTTTCAAGTGCACTACAAGGAATATAAATACTGTATTTTTCAAATTTTGTGGTATCAGCAAGGAAAAAATCCGAATTTTTTATGATTGCGAAATTTCTCGTCCATTTCCATCAAAACTTGATCCAAAATTTCATAATACAAGTCCCGTTATATCTCAACATAGTTCTCTGGGCCACTGGGCCAGTTCCCTATCCATAGAAACAAACAGACAGCAAAAATACCCAGTAATATGCCTCTGCTTTCGAATGGTTGCAATGGAATTCGACAACGGAAACGGAAGCAGTCTTCGCATTTTGGTATCTGGAATGAATAGGGTATTCGCAATAAACGAAAAGAAATTCTAATGGAGAGAGTTACCTTTCCTTATTGGGGTGGCGGTCTGAGTATACAAAGCCGCGTATCCGAAAAACACTGATACTCGTACGTTACTGAGCTGCAAGGGCAAGAGACTTTAGAGACATGTATGTCATCCGTTGTACCGTTCTTCGTGAGTTATATGCAAGAGCAGGTGAAGCCTCCGTGAGGATCGCTGATGTTAGACTTTTGCTGCTGAATAAGAAGTGACAGATGGAATAGTTGAGGGCGCAGTCTAAGCCGCTTTCTTTAAGTAACAAGGAACTGACATCCTCGTACCACTTGCTTCGTAAAAACACCCGCCGTCGACGCTCGCTTACTACTTCTCTCACCGCACACGATGGCCGTCAATTCACCACTCAAGGTGAAACGGCTCAACCTTTACATCAATACCAAGCACAGTTGCATGCAGCGGATGACACCAGCGACCCACCTTCCGATGCTTGATTTCAGACCATCTGTGAGATGATTACGCCTGACCAGGCTGTTGAGTTACTAAACGATTTTCAGTCAGTTGAAGTGTCTGACTTTGTTGTTAATTCCCCTTTTCATAAATCCCCTGGTCCGAACGATCTTCCGATAAAAGATATCTACATTTTTGGCGTCTCTTGGGTTCTACTTTTCTTTCCATTCTAAACGAGATTTTACAGGTGGGTGTGCTGTGCCTGCTAGCTTCAAGCTGGGGAAAACTATTCTCATTCCGAAGCGTCACGGCCGTTTAACAGAGGCTGATTTTCGTCCCCTGACGCTACTCAATTTTGACTATAAAAAAATTTCACAGGCTGCGACAGCAATTGTCGTTATTACTTGGCTGTGTGATTGGTAAACATCAATGTTTGCATTCTTGACAGTACAATTTTTACTCTGTTGGCAGAATATAGCGATGTGGTTTGGGTGGCCGCTGTTAACTCCATTCATTGTGCTTTTGCCTTCCTAGATTTTTCTAAGATATGTGGTCGCCTTAGTAACGCCTATACCGATCACCTGTTGGAGATTGTTGGCTCTACCGCTCCTTCACGTGTCGTACCTTCTAGCTTATACAAGAACATTGCAGCGTCAGTGGTGGTCATTGGAAGGATGAGCCGCCGGTTGTTCCCTGTGGGGGAGTGTGTTAGGATAGTCCGCTCTCTATGTCTTTGTTTGTCATGTCTCTTGAACCATTGTTGCTGATCGGCCGTCTGGTTCGTCCTGCTTTGTCGAAGTGAGGAACTCCCATTGTTAAAAGTGATACTTGATGATTTTCGTTCTATGTCATGTGCATGCTTAAGTGAGGCCAAATGCAAATTCCTGAATCTACAGGGCTTCGAGGACGCTGTCCTTTGTTGGGCACGTTTTCAGAGTCGTCGTACGTCTTTTGGGGGTTCTCGTTGATCGTTGCTAACGAAAGATGACGCCTTTTAATGGCAAACACTTCTGATAAAATTCAGTCTACCGTACTGGGACATGAACGACACTCGCAACTCATTTTGAAGATATGTTGGATACGTACATTAAGGTAGCATCGTGTACGTAAGATATAACAGGGTAGCACATTGATATATCTGTCATTTGTGCTCAGTTGATATATACTAAATGTTTCCGACATGATTATGGCCGTACGGCGGGAATTAATAGTTTTTTAAGGCGGAATGGTAGTCGGGGCTAACCGCAAGGGACTTTCATTTCGGAAAAAGTTAGGGAACTCAATATTCCGAGATCCACAGTGTCAAGACTTTGCCGAGAATAGCAAGTTTCAGGCATTACCTCTCACCACGGATAACGCAGTAGCTGACGGCCTTCACTTAAAGGCAGAAAGCGTCAGCGTTTGCGTAGAGTTGTCATTCCAGCTCAGACAAGCAACACCGCAGAAATAAATGTTGGACGTACGAAGAATTATCCATTAGGACAAAAAAAAAATGGCTCTGAGCACTATGGGACTTAAAATCTATGATCATCAGTCCCATAGAACTTAGAACTACTTAAACCTAACTAACCTAAGTACAGCACACAACACCCAGTCATCACGAGGCAGAGAAAATCCCTGACCCCGCCGGGAATCGAACCCGGGAACCCGGGCGTGGGAAGCGAAAACGCTACCGCACGACCACGAGCTGCGGACTATCCATTAGGTCAGTTTGTCGAAATTTGCCAACGACGGGCTTTGGCAGGAAAGACCGAGGCGACTGCCTTTACTGACAGCACGACGTCGCCTGCAGCGTCTCACCTGACCATATTAATTGGGGCCTACACGGCTGGAGTCCCGATATCACTTGGTCAGAGAAGATGGTAGTGTTCGAATGCGGCACTGACCCCACGAAACTGCGGTGCTGCTACAGTCGCAGGTTCGAATCCTGCCTCGGGCATGGATGTGTGTGATGTCCTAAGGTTAGTTAGGTTTAAGTAGTTCTAAGTCTAGGGTACTGATGACCACAGCAGTGAAGTCCCATAGTGCTCAGAGCCATTTGAACCATTTGAACCATTTTTGTGTTCCATGAGGGCTCTGACCTCAGATGTTAGTCCCATAGTGCTTGGAGCCATTTACTTGATCCAACGAAACCGTGGACCTAAGTTGTCAACAAGACACTATACAAGCTGGTGGTGGCTCATTGTTTGTATTGGCTGTGTTTGCATGGAATGGACTGGGTCCTAGTTATGTTCGGCTACTTGGAGTTCATTTTCAGTCCTTCATGGACTTCATGTTCCCAAAGAACGATCTAAGTTTTATGGATGACGTTGCACCACAATTGGTCGTGATTGGTTTGAAGAATATTCTGGACAACTTGAGCGAATGATTTGGCCGCCACCTAGATCGCCCAACATGAAACTCATCAAAAATTTATGGGATATAGTCAAGAGATCAGTTCGTGCACGAAACCCTGCACTGGCAACATCTTCGAAATTATGGACGACTGTAGGAACAACATGGCCTCCAACGAGTGGCAGAGTCCATGACACGTCAAGTTACCACACTACCCGGGTCGAATGAGGTCCGACACGACATCTCATGTCCTCTGTCAGTTCAGAGTATCGATTGTGTAAGGCACTGTATACTGCCCAGGTCTGTTTCCTTCCGAATATGGTAGCGAAGAAATCGCGGCAACTGTTTTTCCGATTTATGTGGAAAGGCCATATACACTGAAGAGCCAAAGAAACTGGCACAACTGCATAATATCGTGTAGGACCGCGCGAGAACGTAGAAGTGCCGCAACTCGACGTGGCATGGACTCGACTAATTTCTGCAGCAGTGCTGGAGGAAACTGACACCATGAACCCTGCAGGGCTGTCCATAAACCCGTAATAGTACGAGGGGGTGGAGAAATGCATGTTGCAAGGCATCCCACATATGTTCAATAGCGTTTCTGTCTGGAGAGATTGGTGGCCTGCGGAGCTGTTTAAACTTGGAAGAGTATTCTTGGACGTGTGGGGTGTTGCATTGTCCTATTGTCCTACGGGAATTGCCCAAGTCCGTCGAAATGCACAAGGTACGAGGCATTGTTTTTAAAGTAAGGTCCATTTGAACATACACTCCTGGAAATTGAAATAAGAACACCGTGAATTCATTGTCCCAGGAAGGGGAAACTTTATTGACACATTCCTGGGGTCAGATACATCACATGATCACACTGACAGAACCACAGG